>NC_137050.1:2961170-3028670 GCF_032717465.1 Coenobita brevimanus
TTTTTTTTTTTTTTTTTTTTTTCATATCTCGAAAATAATTATTGGTGCAAATGGTGATGCAAGAGGTGATGTAAGAGTGAGAAAATGCGCTGGGTAAAAGTGTGACATTAGAGTGACGCTTTTACTGGTGCGGTGTTGTGCTTGTGGGTAGAGTGCTGGATGGGTTGATGATCTGCTGAGGGATAGACAGACTGACAGATTGATAGATGAACTTGTCGATAGATAAACGGTGGTACAGGAAAACAGATACCGGTACGAAGCTGGATAGATAAATATAGACACACACAAGTAAGAAGCACGTACGTGGATGGATAAAGATAAGATAGATAGATAAACAGATAACAGATATAGATAGATACATAGACAGACAGACAGATAGATAGACAGATAGATACAGTATATGCATGGACGGCAGGGAATAACAGAGAGATCGACAAACAGAGGCATCATAGCCCATTTCCGGCAATCTTTTCCAATTCCCACGTCAATATTCCAACCACGAAAAGGTTAGAACAACACGACGGCCAAATACCTCCCCGCCTCTCCCCTCTTTCCCTCCCCTTCTCCTTCTCCCCTTCCCCCTCCCCCCCCATGAACAAACACACCAAGGAGAAGGTCGACCGTAAAGATCTCTGAAGGGGTCACTGAACGAGGGTGGGCAGCGGGAAGGGGAAGGGGAGTGTGGGGAAGGGGAGTGTGGGGAAGGGGAGTGTGGGGAAGGAGAAGGGGGTGGGAAGGAGGAGGGGGGGGAAGGAGGAGGAGGGGAAGGAGGAAGGAAGTAAGAAAAGGGGGGTAACAGGGAGGGGAGGGAGGGAAGCAGCGTCATGGGAAGACAAACAAGGAGAGGAGGGAAGAGGGGAGAGGGGGATGTGGAATGTCTGAGATAGGAGATGGGGGGAGAGGAGGGGGGTAGGTAAGAGGATGGAGGAAGCGTGTGAGCGAGGGGAAAGGGGAGTAGGGGAAGGGAGAGGAGTCGTGAAGGTCAGTCAAGAGGAGGAGGAGGAGGAGGAGGAGAAAAAGGTGTGGTGGATGGAGATGAGGTCAAGATCCAGGCTCTGAATCCATTGATGTGAGGTCAAGTGGAAGATCGGAGTTTCACCTTGACGAGAGAGAGAGAGAGAGAGAGAGAGAGAGAGAGAGAGAGAGAGAGAGAGAGAGAGAGGATGCACACAACTTCCAGCACATGACAGGACACACTACCGGCACTTACCTTAAATGTCCGCCAGGGATAGATTCGAACCCAGGCTCAGAGCATCGCAGAACAGGAGACAAAGGAGATAACCACCGAGCCACGGATGTACGAACTGGAAGAGAGAGAGAGAGTCGGTGTGAGGAGGGGTTGTAAGGTTGGATCAAGACGGGGTAGGTTAATTGATGGAGAAGGGGAGGGAGGAGAGGGAGAGAGGGAGATAATGAATAGGAAGGGAAGGGAGGGAAGAAGGGGGAGGAGGGAGAAAGGCGGGGAGATAATGAATAGGAAGCGAAGGGAGCGAGGGAGGGGAAGAGACGGGTGCAAGGAACAGGGAGGAAGGGGGTAGAGAGAGAAAGGGTCAGTGAACGAGGAAGGGTAAAATCAGGAACAAGAAGACAGTGTTCAGTGACTTCAGATGTTGGGGAAGATTGGAAGGGGAAGGGCGAGGGAGAGGGAGGGTAGTGGAGGAGGGAGAGATGTAGGGGAGGGGAGAGAGGACAAAGAAATGGAGGGGGAGGGAGTGGGAGAAGAGTGAAGGATGAGGAGGGGAAGGTGAAGGGAATGGGGAGCAATGAAAGAGGATGAAGGTGGGGGGAGGGAGAGCAGCGAAAAGGGAAGGGGAGGAAGAAGTGGGGAGGGAAAGGGAGAGGAGGAGGGAAGGGGGGGGAGGAAGAGGGGAGCGGAGAGAGGGGTGGGGGCAGCATCTCAAGGTAAACGATGGCACAGAAGGAACAACGTAAGAAAAAACATAAATGCGAAAAGTTACCTGGAGCAGAAGGCAATAATGTAAATGATAATGGGAGAAGTTATGAAAAAGGATGGATGAACTGTGGCATTAGGGAACAATATGAGAACATGAATACTGTAGTGAAGACCGTGTAAAAGATTAGATTAACTTGGTATATGATTAAAAAAATATAGTTTTGGCGTAGGTAACAAAAATATATATATATGTGGAGAGAGAGAGAGAGAGAGAGAGAGAGAGAGAGAGAGAGAGAGAGAGAGAGCAAATCTAGTTTAGCCTATAACATAACTCCACATCCTATTTCCAGCCTCACCAAATCTAGATAACTACAACCTAACTTAACCCATTCCTAACCAAACACCTGATCCTAAACCCTTCATCCCTAACCTAACCCCATTCTATCCTAATTCACTCTAACCCCTACCACCCTAAATCTAAACTCATTCTTCTAACTTACCCCAACCCATACTATCCTAACCTAACCCACTCTAATCCACACCATCAAAACCTACCCTTACCTACTAGTGTCCTAATCTACCCTAACTCCCCTAATCTAATCTGTCCTAACCCACACCCTCCTACCCCAAGCCCCCTCTTGCCCTCAGCTCCCCACATCTCACGCTCGGGGTATTGGTGGAAACTTATACCAGCCAGATTTACGGGTCTGTTGTCGCCCAGGTGGATGGCGTTTATCACACTAACGCCTCCAATACCTCCTGTCTCTCGTACTTGTAGCCTGGCTGTCTCCTGGTGATTTTTTTCACCATGGAAGACGCACTAACACCTTTGCTACCTCATGTCTCTTGTACCTGGTCTGACTGTCTTTTGGCGATCTTATTCACCTTGGAAGGCACACTAACGCCTCCAATACCTCCTGCCTCTCGTACTTGTAGCCTGACTGTCTCCTGGAGATTTTTTTCACCTTAGAAGACGCACTACCATCTTCACAATCTCCTGTCTCTTGTACCTGTTGTCCGGCTGTCTCTTTGCGACTTTATTTTGCATGGGAGAGACTTCTGAATTGTAAGGATATTTCAGTGTCTTTTTGCAACTATTTTTTCCTGTCTCCTGGCGATTTTATCAGGGTTGGGAGAGTGTGTTTAAGCTGTATTTTCTGCTTCCATATCATTTGATTGAGAGAGAGAGAGAGAGAGAGAGAGAGAGAGAGAGAGACAGACAGACAGACAGACAGAAATATGCACACACACACACACACACACACACACACACACACACACATACACACACACAGAGCACAAAAAAAGCATCTAATAACCCCCGCATTTCTGGTCAGTCGGAAAATACTTAAAAAAAGGGAAATAAAAAAAAAACTCTTACACAAAAACTCCCATGCTCGCTAATGGCCTTCAGAAGCAGGTGTGAATGTGTGTGTGTGTGTGTGTGTGTGTGTGTGTGTGTGTGTGTGTGTGTGTGTGTGTGTGTGTGTGTGTGTGTGTGTGTGTGTGTGTGTGTGAACAAAGCAGCAGGATTGTTTGGTATGGCTCTCTAAATACAATAATCTGGGAAAGTACAGTAGTAGTAGTAGTAGTAGTAGTAGTAGTAGTAGTAGTAGTAGTAGTAGCAGCAGCAGCAGTAGTAGTAGTAGTGGTAGTTGTAGTAGTAAATGTGGTAGTAGTAGTAGTAGTAGTAGTAGTAGTAGTAGTAGTAGTAGTAGTAGTAGTTGTAGTAGTAGTAGTAGTAGTAGCAGTAGTAATAGTAGTAGTAGTAGTAACAGCTGTAAAAACCTGTCACCTGTACAGTCATATACTTTACATTTAATTTTGCTTCCTATTTTCAGACGATTTTATTTGAGATTTTTTTTTGAAGTTATAAATCGTCTGCAATACTATACCCCTATTAACTTAACCTGGCCCAGATTTTCGTCTTCTTACAGCTTGTTTCATGCAGCTGAGAGGCAGAAAAAAAGATAATGCTACGGCCCTACATCCTTTCCATGGCACTGCTTTGTGACTAGCATCATATTTTACACGTACTCAATCGTCACAACTCAGTATTCAAGATGGAATGATTGAAATTTTAGGTCAAGTTTGGGTAACAAGGGCATTTTTTTACTATCGAAAAAAAAGAACCCAAGGACGAGTCTGCATATATATATATATTTTTTTTTAGCCATATACAGATGAATAATAATTTAAAAAAAAACTAATTCAAGACACCTTCATTTTAAGACACCTGGAAAGTAAAACAGACAGGTATCAAAAATAAAACGCAAAAAATCAGTTAACCACACCTTTTGCACGTCGCCATGCTATAGTTTTTGGTGTGGTAATGGAGCTAGCATGTTGGAGAGTATATATGAGTAAATAAAGAGAGTGGTAATGGCTCGAAAAGCTCTCTAAATATATAAATAAATAGTTAAATAATCATAATCATAACAGTAGTTAGTAGTAGTAGTAGTAGCTGTAGTTGTAGTAGTAAAATAATAATAATAATAATAATAATAATAATAATAATAATAATAATAATGATAAACAATAATAATAACAACTAAAACAACAACAACCACTACAAAACAACAGTATAATAATAATAATAATAATAATAATAAAAATAATAATAACAATAATAATAATAGTGACGACAGCAATATTACAATGCAACCAGCGTTAAAACACATCATTTTTATGCGATCTCATTTAAAAATTCCCAGACTAACTAATGGACTTCTAGTGAGATATTCAGGAGTAATTAAAACTCTAATTTTGGTGGGAAGAACAATCATAAAATAAATACATAGATAAATGAATAAAACAAATGAATATACACCCCACTTTTTTAAATTACTCTATTATACAATTCCTGCGTTGGCTAATAGAATTCACGAGAGAGAGAGAGAGAGAGAGAGAGAGGGGATCCTTCACGCGGTGGCACTAACGTAACCACGCTGACTCCACTGCCCGGTTATACAAACGTCCCTCAACTTCCTCCCTATCCCCCAAAAGGAAGACGGCGGACCAAGACGGGGAACTCAAGCCTCCTCCACCAAAGCCAATAAAATGTATGGTTTATTCCTCCACCCGGAACCTGATCCACCTCAGAATCTAATTAACTCTTCCTTGAGCCGCTGCACACCTGTCCTCAAAAAATAACTAAAATCCACTAACAACTTTTTGAGATATTTTGTATACAGACACACACAGGTGAATAGATATCTCTCTCCAACAGAAAAGTCTCTTCTAATAATAATAATAATGATAATAATAATAATAATAATAATAATAATAATAATAATAATAATCTGGTGAGAGCAAGAACAAAAATAAACAAAAACAAACAAAAAGTGGGCACGAACACTATCTTTTTTTCAATTTCGTCCGCCATGTTGCAATTCCCGGGTCTTGCTAATAGAATTCAGGAGTGGGCGTGCATGTGAGTGGGCGTTCATAGGAGTGGGCGTGCATAGGGGAAGATGTGCATAGAAGTGGGCGGGCGTGCATAGGAGCGGGCGTGCATAGGAGTGGACGTGCATAGTAGTGGACGTGCATAGCAGCGGGCGTGCATGGGAGCGGGCGTGCATAGGAGTGGGCGTGCATAGCGGAAGACGTGCATAGAAGTGGGCGGGCGTGCATAGGAGCGGGCGTGCATAGGAGTGGACGTGCATAGTAGTGGACGTGCATAGCAGCGGGCGTGCATGGGAGCGGGCGTGCACAGGAATGAACGTGCATGGAAGCGGAGCGTGCATGGGAGCAGACGTGCATAGGAGTGGGGGTGCATGGGAGTGGGCGCGCATAGGAGTAGGCATGTATAGGAGTAAGCGTGCATAGGCGTGAGCGTGCATAGGCGTGAGCGTGCATAGGCGTGAGCGTGCATAGGAGTGGGCGTGCATAGGAGTAGGCGTGCATAGGCGTGAGCGTGCATAGGAGTGGGCGTGCATAGGAGAGGGCGTGCACAGGCGTGGATAAACAGTGTGAGATAATTGTGAAAATGGGTAGGACACTCGCAATGGCCGTCAGAGGAAAAAGCCTGTCTCTAAATTCCCCTATTATCGTGGCTAAAAATGCTTCTGCCCTTGCTATCTCCACTTTCGTATCTTTTTTGCAAGAGAGAGAGAGAGAGAGAGAGAGAGAGAGAGAGAGAGAGAGAGAGAGAGATTTTCGTTTTTCTTACTTTTCTTTTTACCACTTCTTCTGTAACTTTCTTTTCCTTCTTCATTTTCTTATTTTCTTGTTCTTTTCCCTCGTGTCATTTTGTTTTCATTCTCTCTCTCTCTCTGCCCTTCAGATCATCATCATCATCATCATCATCATCACCACCACGTTCATGAAAAAAAAAATCCACGCTGAATGAATAACTGAATGAATGGATGAATAGGAGTACAGAGAACAAGGAAGGAAAGATAGATAGATAGATAGATAGATAGATAGATAGAGAGAGAGAGAGAGAGAGAGAGAGAGAGAGAGAGAAATTCTTTACCTCTACCTTGGTGGGCAAAAAGGGTGGTGGTGGTGATGATGATGATTAACAGGTCGATATACAAGCAATTATACAGACACATGAAGAAGTAAACATCATTAAACACAGACATCCACAAAAGAAAAAAAACAGGAAACAAACATAATAACAAACACAAACACAATCCCAATCAGATTCCCAATGGTCACTCTAACTTTTGATACAACAATGCGAGTTTAGTCTCCCTCAAGGACTTATTTATTTATTTTTTTTGATGATGGGTTGAAAAATTATATCCTCCAGTAACACCTCCACATCGCCAGGTCGTCACTAAGCTGAACAAAAATCGTCTGGAGATTGAGAAAATAAAGCTTAAGTGGCCTCATCGGGGTGGCAAAAGTTGATGGAGGATTTATCTGACCTCCCCAGTATAAAATGTTTGGTCTGAGCTGAGTAAAATCGTCTGGTAGCAGGAAGAAAATGAAAAAAAAAAAAAAGGATAAGGGGTTGAAAACGCTCAGTCCGCAACAAGCCAAGTAGTAGTAGGAGTAGTAGTAGTAGTAGCAGCTGTAGTAGTAGTAGTAGTAGTAGTACTAGTATGCTGAGTAAAATCGTCTGGTTTGGTGGGTTGGGGAGGAGCTCTCTTCCTGCCTTCCTACTTTTCTAACCTTATTATCGAGAGAACTGTCAGTCTACCATATAACAGCCTCGAAAGGACCAATAGCTCTCTGTTGTTCGCTATCCTCTGTACTCCTTTGAACTTAACTCTTCTGTCCTCCAAAGACTGATCAATAACGTTCAATACAGTGCATTAACGCAGGCAGGAAATTGCAATATCAGACTGGTGTCGCCACGTGACATTTGGTTCCTGAACGTCTTCTGTATTTCCATTCTTACTGCCCCTAGATTAGCTACTTCGCCGACAAGGGAGGATCTGTCGTGGTACAAAGGGGTATAAAGGAGTACAAAGGATAATGCAAAAAGGAGTACAAAAGGGGTACATGGGAACGCAAACAGTAACCGGCTTTCTTACTTTTTTCGAAACTACGTTATAACTAAACCATTCTGACTGCAAGACAAGGATAGGAAGGAAGGAAGGCTGAAGAGTAGTGTCGGAAAACAGAATACAATATCACTCACATTCAGTCTCTCAGCTGCCGTACGTAATGTCCAACACAGAGCAAATCCAAACAGCATCCACACACTCAAGGTCAGACGGACAATGGAGTGGGGAGAGTGAGATGCGTGCAGGGGAGAGGAGGTGGGGGATGAGGAGAGAGGTGGGGGATGAGGAGGGATGGAAAGGGGAGAGGTGGGGGGGGCAGTGGAGGGAGGGATGAGATAAGAGAGGACAGGTGTGGGGAGATTGGGGAGGGAGGGAAGGAAGGGAGAGGGGGAGAGGAAGGGGGAAGGAGGGGATAGTGGCGGGGAGGGGAGCTGGTGGGCGGAGCTACAGTACCCCATGAAGTGAAGCTCCGACTCGCCCAGGAAAAATTAAAGGACTAAAAGTTTCACAAATATCTTACATCTTAATTGCTACGGAAGATAAAACTAACAACAGAATATACGAATAAGTAAAAATAGTGATCAAGGGAGGGTGCAAACGTAATTAAACGTAACAGAGGAGTAATATATATAAGGATTCAGGACCGTCCATGCGAAGCTCTGAACATCTGGTTCGTTTTATGCTTACGTTCGGGTGCTGCCATCTGTTGCCAACTCAAGTTCATAGTTCTAGCCGTCCGGGGCTTCGTCTCTCTCTCTCTCTCTCTCTCTCTCTCTCTCTCTCTCTCTCTCTCTCTCTCTCTCTCTCTCAGGCCGTGAAGATTTGATCTGTGAGAGACGAGGATAATTAAAGAACAATATAATAACTAGTTAACGATGATTCTCTCTCTCTCTCAAGAAAACACACACACACACACACACACACACACACACACACACACACACACACACCAGAGACACCAGGAACTTCCGCACCACCTCCTCCTCCTCCTACCTGCGAGCATTTGACCCTAATCGTAACAAAGATCAGACTCACCTTCCCCCCCTTACTATCTATCTGTATATCTATTTAGGACCTGGATCGGGACGCCTTCACGAGGTGGCAACGATACAGTCGGGCGGTGGAGTTGCCCGGTTAGACAAACGTCCCTCAACTCCCTATCCCCCTGCAGAAGAAGGCTGGGTTGTGTGATAAGCAAATCTTTAGCCTGCAGTCCACAGAGTTCTCGTCTTCTACTACTACTACTACTACTTCATCTCTGTATCTATTTTTACCTATCTACTATGTATCTAATGTATATCTATCTACTTATCTCCCCAAAACATCCCACACCAAGACACCTTCGCCTCCTGCTCCTTTGACCCTAATCACCTCAAAGATTACTGCCCCCACCCCCCCTCGTTAGCCTCCCCCATTCATTTACCACTAATCACCCTGGTCGGATACGGGATAATGACCGGGTTAATGACCACGGGAAATTGCCTCACATAATTTAGCGTCGATCACAATTTAGAGATTTTTAAGCATTATGAAAACTGAGTGCACGGAGGTACGAACAAAAGCACTGTTTTTTTTTTTTTTTTTTTTTTTTTTCAGGAGCTACAGTTTTCCGAAAATGAGAAGGTTATTGGTGACGATACTATACTCCTTTTACTCCAACTTGGCCCAGATGTTCGTCGTTTTGTAGCTTATTTCAACTTCGTCAGTGGCAGAAAAAGACAATGCTATGGCTCCACATCCCTTCCGTAGCACTTCCTCGTGACTAGCATCATCTCGTGTTAATCTATTGCTACAACTCAGCTTTCATGATGCAAAGATGGTAGTTTTAGGCCAAGTTAGAGTAAAAAGAGTATAGCATTCCCAGGCTCTTATGACATATGAAATGATATCGTTTGGTGTTAAGATGTGATACTGCTAGAGTTTTTCCTACAATGAGAGAGTTCATGGTGATAGCATTAACATCCAGGCTCGTATTCTCATCGGGTAAGAAGGCTCCCTAACACCTCTTCCTAAGCGATTTATTTTGCTTGTTACACCTTACAGTCATCTTCTGTGTTACTTAAATCATTCTAACATCACCATACTCTGCAAAAATAACGAACAAAGGGATACATGCCAACCGAAGCAAAATAATAAACAGGTAAGGAAGATGTGTTAGGAAGCTTCTTTAACCGTCTAGGATACCAGTCTCAGACTCCTACGATTCAACTGAGGAAAATCGTCTGTAGTTACCTGCCGAGTTGCCCTAATTACGAGTGAACACCTGTGGGGATAGGGAGGGGTCAGGGTCAAGGGGTCGTACGAACAGGAGTAGTGATCCCATAGAGGTAGGAATCCCGGTGTCTTGATGTTTGAGAGAGAGAGAGAGAGAGAGAGAGAGAGAGAGAGAGAGAGAGAGAGAGAGAGAGAGAGAGAGAGAGAGAGAGAGAGAGAGCATTTCTTTATTATTATATGGACTGTCTTTAATAATCACAGAGGGACTTACTCTCTAATTAAAGAAAAAGGTCTAATCTCTAATGACCTTAAATAACCCTTTCAGTACGATGACGTCTTATATTTCATTCCTGCTCCTTACTGGCTTTTTTTTTTTTTTTTTAAATCTGGGAACGTCTCGCAAGGAAGGGGTTTGAGGCGATCTGCTATACTCTGTTCTCTTTATCTTGGCCTAAAATTGCCATTCCTCCATCTTGAATGCTGAGTTATATTAATAGATTAACACTAGAATATGATGTTAGTCACGAAGAAGTGCTACCGAGAAAAGGGATGAAAATTTGGGCCAAGTTAAAGTGAGTGAACTATAATACTGACATTCTTTTATTTTGCTTATAAACCACTGTACATATAATAATAATAATAATAATAATAATAATAATAATAATAATAATATCATTCATCACCATCACCACCAGCATCATCATCATCATCAAGGCAAGGAGTACGAAACGCAAGCAAGGCCATCCATCAAGCTAAGTCGCTTAGCCCACGGCGTTAGGGGATATGAATGCATGGCTTATTAAGGGAGAGAGAGAGAGAGTTAATTGCTATTTAGGACGGCACTTAAGAGAACCATTTATTACAGTGAGTGTGTGTGTGTGAGAGAGAGAGAGAGAGAGAGAGAGAGAGAGAGAGAGAGAGAGAGAGAGAGAGAGAGAGAGAGAGAGAGAGAGATGGTGGTGTGTGAGCGAGAGATTAAATGTGAGAAATGTGTGTGTGTGTGTGTGTGTGTGTGTGTGTGTGTGTGTGTGTGTGTGTGTGTGTGTGTGTGTGTGTGTGTGTGTGTGTGTGTGTGTGTTTGAAAATGTAATAGGTGAGATACACTGCTAAGGAGATACTGTACACAGAAAAACAGATAGATAGATAGATAGATAGACAGACAGACAGACAGATGGACAGAGAGCAAGACACAGATAAAACGAATGAAAATTACAAAAGCACTGAACGCAAACACACACACACACACACACACACACACACACACACACACACACATCCATCCAGGTGACATTTTTAAGCATACAAGATTAATTCTTTGCCAAAAAAAAAAAAGGGGGGGAGGGGAATAGATATAGGAATTTATTAAACGATCTTTTTTGCACTAATTCCCCCAAGCCGAGGACGGTGTGTGTGTGTGTGTGTGTGTGTGTGTGTGTGTGTGTGTGTGTGCTCTGAGACTCACAAATACTGGCGTACTGGTGCATATAGGCAGACACAGACATACATATATACACATACATATTAATTACCATCATCATCATCATCATCATCATCATCAACATCATCAGCCTTTTTCCACTCTGACCTATTAGCCGTGAGTATGTTCCGTCCAGTACATATATAAAGTAACATTTCTCTACACACACACACACACACACACACACACACACTCATTTACATAGTAACTAACTCTTTCCATTTCGAGCACACACTGCAATGTATACACGAGGATGATATATGCATTCACACATTATCCTGCACACACACACACACACACACACACACACACACACACACACACACACACACACACACACACACACACACAGTTTATTTTACAGATTCATTACATTATGTACAAGTTTTATCCACTCCATTACATAAACAAGAAATCAGTAACTCTCTCTGTCTGTCTGTCTGTCTGTCTGTCTGTCTCTCTCTCTCTCTCTCTCTCTTATAATGCCGACAAAGCTGTTTCGTAACCAGGCTCAATTTATGACGGTGAAGCTTACTACTGTGGAGAGAGAGAGAGAGAGAGAGAGAGAGAGAGAGAGAGAGAGAGAGAGAATTGAGAAATGAACGTACGTGTGTGTGTGTGTGTGTGTGTGTGTGTGTGTGTGTGTGTGTGTGTGTGTGTGTGTGTGTGTGTGTGTGTGTGTGTGTGTGTGTGTGTCTTAGAATTCACAGAGACAATGCATGTATGTGTGTAAATGCATATGTGCATGACAGGAAGAGGGGAGTATTCATGTGTATATGTAGGTTAGCTGGCTTTACACACACACACACACACACACACACACACACACACACACACACACACACACACACACACACACACAAATAAACACAAAAATTAAGAACGTCACTAAAACCTCTCTCTCTCTCTCTCTCTCTCTCTCTCTCTTTCTGTATCGAATATCGGCGTTGTAAAAACAGAACAAATAAATTCTTTTCTTTCTCTCTGTCACTTCGGGGACCAAAGTTTTAATCTGAGGGGTTGGGATGTGGGCATGAGGGAGAGAGAGAGAGAGAGAGAGAGAGAGAGAGAGAGAGAGAGAGAGAGAGAGAGAGAGAGAGAGAGAGAGAATGTTAAATGATGCTCTAATACCATGTTAAATGGAGCTGTATCTGCAGTTTACTTTCTCATCTTCCAGCTCTCTCTCTCTCTCTCTCTCTCTCCAACTGTAAGTATATCACTATCAGCGGTCAATATTTCCTTTACACCACCTCAAACCCTTACTGTAACCTAATATATCTTAACCAAATCACCGCTAACCAAAAGGAAATTATTTAACAGAGAAAAATGGACCAAAAAAGTACGAAAACTCTTGAACACACCTGTAGAGTTATTCCCCTCGTTACCATGGCAACCTCCAGCTTCCCTATGTTCCCTATGGCCTATTGATTTTCTTGGTAATCCTTTGGACTTTATTTTTTTCTTTGTTTTACTGTTTTTCTTGGGTCTTTCTCGAGTTTCCTTACTGTTATTATGTATGTTCGTGGTCTGTGCCTCTCTGTCTGTATCTCTGTTTCTCTCTCTCTCTCTCTCTCTCTCTCTCTCTCTTTGTTATTCATCCATCTTTTATTTTAATATTTCACTGTCAGTCAAGTCACACACACACACTATTAGTCAGATGTTATAATACCACTGCGGTGTGTTTCTCTCTCTCTCTCTCTCTCTCTCTCTCTCCATCAGTCACTCTTATCTACAATTATCTCTATATCCATACATCTATCCATCCATCAATTAACCAATCCATCTTATATCACTGTTCATCATCCCTCTATCTATTCATCCGCCCATCCATTCATTCATTCATCCATCCATCCATCCATCAAACTACCAGTATCCATCCATCCATGCGTCCACCTGTCCATTCATCCATCCATCCATCAGTCAGCTAGTTTTATACCAACATCCATCCATCCATCAAACAATCAACAAACACAGTCTTAGGGCGCGTCCACTCGTGCTCGCAACACGGCAGGCAACATGCTTGGGAACATGTATGCTGCAGTATTTGGACAGATGTATGCAAACATATTTAAGTTCAGCCTCAAACACTGGCAGCAGAGGCGATGAGACAAGTAAGTCCATACCAGGCAGTTGAGACTTCATCATGAGGTTGCTAACATGATCTGAACGCTGCTGTTCCCAACATGTTTGCAGCGTGTTCGTTACTATCTTGCTTACATGTTGCCAGCACTTGTTTGAGCACACACGTGGACGCGCCCTTATATGAACATTAATTCATCCATCCACCCGCTCATCCATCCATCCAGTAATCTCCCCTGCTCTGCGTAAGAAATGAAAGACATCAGGAAAATCCCCAATTTTTAAGGAACAGTATCGACAAGGAATGATAGTGATAAATGTGTGTGTGTTTGGCAGGCGGCGGGAGGGATATCTAGTCCGAAGGGATAAGGCGAAGTGGGAGTGTAAGATAGATAGATAGATAGATAGAGAGAGAGAGAGAGAGAGAGAGAGAGAGAGAGAGAGAGAGAGAGAGATGGTTGATGACTGTGACAGACGATCTTTATTTTATTTTTCATTTTTTTTTGTGGGCGACCCAATACCAACTCTGGCACTGGGCGACAGAAGACAGACAGATAGACAGACGAATGATAGATACATAGATAGATAAACAGACACATAAATAGATACAGATAAACAAAAACTCATAGTATCCATCTGGGCATTAACATACTTCATTTAATTTACATGGCAAGTCTCGATAATACTGTAAGTTCATATAAACCTCAGTTGAACCCAAAATGAACCCCAAATAACTGAGTTCTCATATTTATTAGAGTGTTGGTTCAATCGTGATAGTGATGATGCTAGATTAGGTGGTAGTGATGATGCATGAATGAATGTGTTTGTGTGTGAAGGTAAATGAACTGTGTGTACATGAATATGTAAAGTGTATCTGTGTGCACGTTTTATCCTGGATGTGTGTGTGTGTGTGTGTGTTAGAATTTTGCAACACACACACACACACACACACACACACACACACACACACACACACACACACACACACACACACACACAAAATAAATAAAACCACACACACACAAAATAAATAAAACCACACACACACAAGCTCTCACCTCCCCCTCCTCTCTCTCTCTCTCTCTTTCTCTCTCGCTCTTTCAAAGCTACAGAACCACATCTCTTCAAACAGTTTCGCGTGGGTTACAAAACACAAGGACCACTTCTCAAACTCTTATTTTTGTGTTTCTTTTTCCAGGAAACTCTTTTCTGTATAACTGTGACCACTTTTTTTCTCCCAGGATGCTGAGAGAGAGAGAGAGAGAGAGAGAGAGAGAGAGAGAGAGAGAGAGAGAGAGAGAGAGATAATAAAGTTAGTTCTCTCCCCGTCCCTCTGGCAGATATACCTTTACCTGTGGGCTT
This sequence comes from Coenobita brevimanus, assembly GCF_032717465.1. Taxonomy (NCBI): domain Eukaryota; kingdom Metazoa; phylum Arthropoda; class Malacostraca; order Decapoda; family Coenobitidae; genus Coenobita; species Coenobita brevimanus. The sequence continues at coordinate 2,975,659 of NC_137050.1, forward strand.
CGCTGGCTTTCACGTTTTCCTCATCCACAAATTTTCTCATTTCTCTCTCTTTTTTTTCCCTCTTTTTTTTTTTACCTGTGTTAAAAAATCTAAAGGTGTGTGAGAGTAATGCGTGCTTAGTTTTTGTTGTTGTGGAAATCATCATCATCATCATCATCATACCTTTCTCCTCCTCCTCTCCTCCCTCCCTCTCCTCCTCTTTTTCTTTTCGTCGTCATCATCATTTTCATCTCTCTCTCTCTCTATCTCTCTCTCTCTCTCCATCTATCTAAAAGTAAAGGGAGTAACATTTTTACCAAGAGTTATATGAATACCCAATCCATACAAACAGATCTTGCAATCCGAGAGAGAGAGAGAGAGAGAGAGAGAGAGAGAGAGAGAGAGAGAGAGAGAGGTGCATTTACCGTCAATAAGTCTTCCTAATCCCTTACACTTTCTCTCCCTCTTCAATTTATACTCACATTATTCTCCGCTCATAAAACAAATCCTTTACTTTTGCGAGGTGAGAGGATGCTAGTAGTGATGCTGGTAGTGGTGGTAGTGGTGGTAGTGGTGGTGGTGGTGGTGGTGGTAGTGGTGGTAGTGTTGGTAGCGGTGATGGAAGTTGTCGTTGTCAGTGAGGATGATAGATTTGGTTGTGACAGTGTTGGTAGTTTTGGTCGTGGTTATGGTGATGGTGCTAGTAGGAATGGTGGTAGTTGTGGTAATGGTGGTAGTGGTGGTGGTGATGAATTTGTGAGTGATGGTAGTTCTGGTGGTGACAGTGGTAGTGGTGGTAGTGGCTGTGGTAGTAGTGGTAGTGGCTGTGGTGGTGAAGATGGAGGTAATTTTCCTGCTGGTAAAGGTCGTAATGATGATTGTACTGATTGAAGTTATTGCGCTTCCAAGGTGGTGATTGTGATGATGGTGGTTGTGATGGTGGTGCTATGATGATGGTGATTGTGATGATGGTAGTTGTGATGATGGTAGTTGTGATGATAGTTATGATGATGATGGTGGTGATGGTGCTTGTGATGATAGTTAGTATGATGGTGCTTGTGATGGTAGTTGTGATGATGGTAGTGACAGTGAATGCAATGGAGGTAATGGTGATGACACTTCTACATCACCAATTTATTTTTCAATGCAGTACAATCAACAAAATCACCACTGACCTTTATGTTTCCCCTATGTTTCAGAATGTTTCATATTTCTAAATAACCAAAATCTCAATCTAACGCTGTATTTTGGAATTTGACTAAACTGAGTAAGACAGGACATTACATAATTACTTAAACAGGAATAGGTGTACAGTATTCCAAGATTCTTCAGTCTGGTTTCAGTATGTCAAGCAGAGTAAGAAAAACTGTCCTCTTCCTCCCTTCCTCCATTCCACATTTCTTTCCTCCCTGTCCCATTTCCCTCTCTTCATTCCTTGTTTATTTCCGCGTCTTTTTCTAACTTTTCTATCTTCTCCTTCCCATCCATTCTCCTGCCCTCCCTCCCTCCCTCCCTCCCTCCCTCCCTTCCTTCCTGTCCCTTTCTCTATTTCTCTTTCTCCCTCCTTATTCCCTCGATCCTTCCTACTTTCCTTTTTCCCTCCTTTCGTCCCTCCTTTTTAATCTTCCTATCTTTACTCTCTCCCTCCCTCCTTCCTTCCTTCCCTCCTTTTCTTCCTTCCTACCTCTTACTTTCTCCCTCCCTCCCTCACTCACTCCTTCCTTTACCTACACTACCTGCCGCTTTTCACTTCCTCCCTCACTCTTCCCTACCTCACTACCTCCCTCTCCTTTCATCCCTTCCTCCCTCCCTCCCCCCTTTCATTTTATCTCCTAACTCTCTTCCTCACTCCCCCTCTTCTCTCTTCTCCTGTCTCCCCCTTCCCTCCTTCCCTCTCTCTCTCTCTCTCTCTCTCTCCCCTTCTCTCTTTCTTCAATCCTTCACTTTCTTGTCTCTCCCCCTCTCTCCCTCTTCCCTCTCCCCCTCTCTCCGTCTTTCCTCCTTCCCCCTCTTCCCTCCTTCCCTCTCCCCCTCTCTCCGTCTTCCCTCCTTTCCTCTCCCCCTCTTCCTTCCTTCCCTCCCTCCCCCTTCCCTCCAGATGAAGATAAACGGACAGAAAGAGAACGAATATCGATATGTGCTCAGATGCAGGGGCTTTTACGCTACCGTCACTACCACCACCACTACCACCATCACTGACACCATTACCACCACTGCCACCATTACTGACACCATTATCACAACTACCACCATCACTGACACCATTACCACCACTGCCACCATCACTGACACCATTACCACCACTGCCACCATCGCTGACACCATTACCACAACTACCACCATCACTGACACCATTACCACCATCACTGACAACATTACCACCAGTACCAATTTCACTGACACCATTACCACCACCATAACCATCACTGACACCATTACCACCACCATTACCACCACTACCACCATCACTGACAACATTACCATCACTACCACTATTATTTACACCTCTACCACCACTACCAAAATCACCCTCTTCAATCACTACAACCGCCATTACTACCCCTACCACTACCACCATTACCACCACTTCCAAGACCACCCTCATCTATTACAGCAACCATCACTGCTACCACACTACCACCATTACTACCACTACAATCAACATTACTACCTCCACCTCCATTACCACTACCATCCACCAGCACCATCGCTACCACCACAACTATCACCATTACCACCACTGCCAAAATTATCATGTTCATCATCACTACTGCCGCGACAACCACAACTACCACCACCACTACCAACATTACAACTACAATCATCATGGGTTCAGATGGAAGGGCTTTTACACTACCACCATCACGACTATCAATTACCACTATTGCTGTTACTATGACCGGTACCACCATCACCACCACTTTCACCACTACCACCATCACTACCAATATCCCCTCTACCACCATTACGACTACATACAAACACAATCATCATGCCTACCAGGAATAACAGAGACTGTGTATGTGTGCAAAGGAAGAGCAGTATATGATGAGAGAGCTGTGTGTGTGTGTGTGTGTGTGTGTGTGTGTGTGTGTGTGTGTGTGTGTGTGTGTGTGTGTGTGTGTGTGTGTGTGTGTGTGTAATTCCACGAGCCGAAATGCATAAACTGCGTGTGTCATTGAAAGTATTTGTGATGTGCAGGCAATTCACTTTACCTGTGTGTGTGTGTGTGTGTGTGTGTGTGTGTGTGTGTGTGTGTGTGTGTGTGTGTGTGTGTGTGTGTGTGTGTGTGTGTGTGTGTGTGTGTGTGTGCAAGACAAAACATTTATTAAACCCAACATCGTTACTGAATAGGGGCAGAAAGCCTTAAACATCCTTACATTCCTCCAAGACTACCATTATATAACTAAACAGACTACAAATTACACCCACCTACAAAACCAGCCATGAGATCCCATTACAAAATACAAACGGCCAATCTATATATGGTAATCTATATCGTGAAATTGGCTATATATCTAGGAAGGCTATACTGAACATACCCAGTCCCCTCACTAAGAATAATCAGTCAATGTACAGTAAGATATATGGCGTTTGATTGGCTATTCACTGAGAAATTATATATGACTGGATGTGGAAGGAAGCAGAATAATCCCCTACAAAATAATAAATAAATACATGAATAAATAAATCCTTCTCCTCCTCCTCCTCCTCATCATCATCATCTTCATAATCATCATCATTATACCAATCTATTTTTCTCAAGGATGGCATGAAGTTGGGTCCAGAAGCATAGAAAAGAAAACTACGTCAGAAGGAGAACAAATCAACAGCATAAACAAAGAAGGGGCATTCAGAGAGTACATCACCCTCGCTACATTCAAGATCCAATCCTAGCACCCCTCCCTGTGACCAGATATTTGACTGTTTGTTCATGAACTCCAATTAGTTCACCCTTAAATTGACCTTACCTCGTGACCCTGACCTCTGACCTGTTGTTCTGAAAAAAAAAAAGGAACTACGTCCTTGGCTAAACTTAAATTCTTCCACCCAGTTTGATAAAAAATCGAAGGAAAATTATATGAGTTTCAAGGTCAAAAGCTCGATCTAGACCTCTGACCTTTACCTCCGACCTTGACCTTGAACTTGAACTTTGACCTTTACCTCTGGCCTTGACCCCTGACCTTGACCCTTGACCTCTGGCCGCTTGTCCTCTCTGATCACTTGAATCCTTCCTGTCCCTTAACCCTTCCACTCGTTTGACCAAAATTGGATTAAAACTAACCTGACCCTGTCCCTGACCTTGACCTTGACCTATACACAATCCAACCAAAAAATAATCTCCTCTTTCATGGTCCTCAGTCATTGTAAAACATCTGATGCAATTCCATGTAAGCTATTGCTATTATTATTATTATTATTATTATTATTATTATTATTATTATTACTATTATCATTATTTTTATTTTTTGTAACCTTGCTAATAAACAGACAGAAAAACAGACAAACGAACCAAACACACAACCCCCTCTCGCTTTTTCGGGTGTAATAAAAAACACAAATAAAGCAACACATAGGTATGGCCCTTTCTTGCCGTACATCCGCGTCCGCTAGCTGGCGTAGGCAATATTTCTGTGGGCGGGGTCAATAAACAATTTGGTGAGAGAGAGAGAGAGAGAGAGAATGAAAGCTGAGTGAAAATTGCTTACGACTGGAATTGCCTGGAGAACAATATGGTGTGTGTGTGTGTGTGTGTGTGTGTGTGTGTGTGTGTGTGTGTGTGTGTGTGTGTGTGTGTGTGTGTGTGTGTGTGTGTGTGTGTGTGTGTGTGTGTGTGTGTGTGTGTGTGTGAGAGAGAGAGAGAGAGACCAGCTTTTTTTTACACCTTCCTTTTGGGAGATTTTTTCCGACTATGATGCGATGTCATAAAGAAATAAGCAACAAAAAAGACGATAGCAGCGTATAAATAAGTAGAATAAACTGCTTAGGAAGAGGTGTTAGGGAGCTTCGTTAACAGATGAGAATGATTAACGTATATTCAGTTATCGTAAACCGGATAATCCACTTATCCTATTTATACGTCAGGAAATAACGTAACGCATAACACGGGTAACTTTTATGCGACAGTGATAAATGAAAATAAATCTGATATATTTACACTGACGGCAAATCCATGGTCCCCATTTAATGTATTCTGTATTAATTATTCGGTTATTAGTTTATTCTCTCCCTCCGGCTCCTATAGCTCACTCGGTTCTGTTTAATGTGTAAGAAATTCTGATTTTTTTTTTTACTGTGTCCTGCGTCTCGAGTAGGAATTATATACTGATGGCACGAATCAATATTATCATCATCATCATCATCATCATCAGTGTAATTATCAGCAGCAGCATCTTTATCAGCACTGTCAGCAGTAGTAACATCTTTATCATCATCATCAGCATCGTCATCATCAAAGCCCGTAAAATAATGCTTGAACCTGTATACATGAATTACCCACCTACATCAGGCGTATGCAGACCGGCCGCTGCAATACCACCATCATCACCAGCCTCGTCTTCCCACCACCACCACAATCACCACCATCACCACGACTACTATCATCATCCCCGTCATCAATACCACCACCACCATCATCATAATCATCATCACCATCCTCATCATCAATACCACCACCATCATCATCATCATCCCCCTCATCAATACCACCACCATCATCATCATCATCGTTATCACCATCTTCAATACCATCACCACTATCACCATTCTCATCATCACCATCATCAATACCACCATAAAAATGTTATTAAGATGGTGACGTTAACACAACAGATCAAAACACACACAAAAAACACACGTCACCATACTCATTTTACTCTAACTTGGCCCAGATCTTCGTCCCTCTGCAGCTTATTTCACGTAGCTCAGAGGTAGAAATGACAATGCTATGGCTGTACATCCTTTCCAGTGCACTAGCATCATAATCTAGTGTCAGCCTATTCACACAACTCAGCATACAGGAGGGAAAGATGGCAATTTTAGGCCAAGTTAGAAATTTAAGAGAGGGGGGGTGTAGTTGGGGGGAGGGCAGCGAAATGGCAAAGGAAAAGGGGACATGGAGGCGATTCGTTTGTGGCCACTTCTTACGGGACTGAGGCGTCTGGCTGTAGGTAGAAAGACAGATAGACAGACTCACTGGCAGATAGATAGACAGACAGATAAACAGATCGATAGACAGATAGAGAGACAGACAGACAGAATAAAAACGAGTACAATAACACAGGCACTGATAACGTCGCCTTATCTACGCAGCGGGGCGGACATAAAAAGATAACACGGCAGGAAGCTTTCATTTTTCCCTCAATCCCCGACGGCCAGTGAACTAATTAAGCGGGCATCACAGGGCTGGCGCTAACCACGATTTTTTTTTCTTTTTTTTTCAGTTTTCAGCTTTTCTCGAATATTATGTCATGGAAATCGCTGGAGACTAAGTGACACAGAAAAGGGAGTTATTCATAGGGTTGCTTCTTCAGTTAATTTGCATCTTAAAAGAAAATCCTCAAACATGGTAAGCTTTTTTGGGGTTAATGAAGGTTATATCTGACCTCTCCAGCTTGAAAATCTCTCCCAAGCTGAGAAAAATCGTCTGTTAAAGGCAAGAATAAACAAATAAAAGACACCACCGTACTGAACTAATTAAACTGGCACAGCACAGAGTTGGAGGTGTGTGTGTGTGTGTGTGTGTGTGTGTGTGTGTGTGTGTGTGTGTGTGTGTGTGTGTGTGTGTGTGTGTGTGTGTGTGTGTGTGTGTGTGTGTGTGTGTGTGTGTGTGTGTGTGTGTCATAACATCATGGGAGTCGCGGAGGGAATCATCATCATCATCACTATCACCATCACCATCACCATTACCATCCTCTTCCCCCTCATCACCACCACTACCACTACCACGACTATCATCATCATTAATGCCATCACCATCATCACTACAACCATCATCATCACGAGCATCGTCCTCCCATTACCACTACCACCACCAACATCACCACCATCACCATCATCGTCATCACCATCGATCTCCCTTTCTTCCTGCCTCACGTAACCCAACATAAGTGTCACTAAAGTTTTTCTCGCCGGAGCCCTAAGAGGAAGTTCTGTTCAGCTAGCTTTATTGAGGGTGTGGTAGTGCCCCCTCTCTCTCTCTCTCTCTCTCTCTCTCTCTCTCAAATGCAGAGAGGGAGAGAGGGGGAGAGATTCAACACTTCATTGCACTTTACGAGCTATGACTGAAGAGAAGATTGAGGTTAGGTGAAGTGAAGCGAGATTGAGGTGACGAGGAGAAGCGACAGCGGATGAGAGAAGTGACAGAAAGGAAGGGACGGTGCGGGATATGGTAAGGCAAGACAGGGTAGGGTAGGGTAGGGTTGGAAAGGAGAGCACACACACACACACACACACACACACACACACACACACACACACACACACACACACACACACACACACACACACACTCCAACACAGGACACGACCAAACAGAACACAGACGCTGAAAAAAGGCAACAGAACACGGCAATAAAAGGACAGAGAAACAGATCACACACACACACGCATCTCGCTCTAAATCGAGACACACGCTGGCCAGGTAGATTTGAGGGCCTATCACCGAGAGGCCAAATTTTCCGCAGGTCTGAGATTAGTTCCTGGGGTTGGGTGGACACAGGTCGCCATTCCCTGGAAAATATACGATTCCGTGCACTGACAAGCGGACGGTGGCTGCGTGGAGGGGGTCGGGACTATGTAATTGAAACAGGTCGAGTGGGAATAAGTGGATTTTAGCTCAAGGGGCGATTTTAAAATTTTATGAGAAGATTTTTAGCGCTGAGACTTTTATTCAAGACAGGTCTGATTGCACGCACGCACGCACGCACGCACACACACACACACACACACACACACACACACACACACACACACACATATATATATACAAAGACAGAAATAGGGGTAAACAGAGAGTGATATAGACGGACAGGTAGGCAGATTTCTAGATATATGTATATGTATATACAGTAGTATGTGTATGCCTCTATATTAAAGAAAAAGTAGAGTCATATATAGTGCACTGTATACTCTAAAAATCATAGAAACTTCACATACATAATCAATTAAAAAATGTACGTATAAAGGCAGAATTTATCCCTTTTTTAAGCTCTTTCCTATGCAGCAGAGACTTGGATTTCAGACACCCTTTCCCCTTCACCACAGGATTCCCTAAGGCCGAGTACAATAATAAAGCAAGAATATGGTACACAGGCAGCAGGGCCGTTTGTGTGGCTATTTTCCAACCTAAATGCCGACGATCCCTACGCTGCCGTGTGATAGTATGTCCACGATTTCCTGCCCGATTTTCCGTCTGATTTCCCGGCCGGTTTAGTCCGATTTGTCCGATTTTCTGTCCGATTTCTTGCCCGATCTTCTGGCTGATTCCCCGTCCGATTTTCTGTTCGATTTCCGGTCCGATTTTCTGTTCGATTTTCTGCCTTATTTCCTGGCCAATTTACTCCGATTTTCTGTCCGATTTCCCCCCCGATTTTCTGTCTGATTTCCTGGCCGATTTTGTCCGATTTCCTGGCCGATTTAGCCCAATTTCCTGCCTGATTTTCTGTCCGATTTCCTGTCCGATTTGTGTCCGGCTTCCTGTCATTTTTCCTGCCAGTTTTCCTGACTAACTTCTGCCTGTTTCCTGTCCGATTTTTTTCTTCAGGGTCCGATTCGATAAAAGTGCCTGGCGCTGTGTAGCTTTTTTTTTTTTTTTTGGGGGGGTGGGGTAGACATGTGAGAGAGAATTATACAGCTGTTGTTGTATTACCCCAAGCTCAAGTGAAACGTGAACCCAGTGGACTGCAGGCTGAGAGTTGGCTATTTCCAGTCTACCTTTCTCCTTTCGGGGGACAGGGAGGGGGGGCTGAGGGACCTTTGTACCTCCGGGCAGCTCCACCTAACAGTCTTATCGGTGCCACCACGTGAAGGATTCTCCCTCTCTCTCTCTCTCTCTCTCTCGCTCTCTCTCTCTCTTGCATCAATTAGTTAAAGAGTGACGAAGGACAGAGCTTGGATTAACGATGATATTAAACCCTTTCACCACGATGACCTATTTCGTTCCAGTAATCCCCGGGCGATTTTACTGAGCTCGAGGGATTTCTTCAACCTTCAATAATCCCTTCACAGAGACAGGTGGATTACAGTGCTGAATAAAATCGTCTGAAGGTAGCAAGAACGAAAATAACTGAATAAAGAAGTAAATAATAAATAAAAAGGGGTTCTCAGAGTCACAGAAGTAAAGTAAGACCGAAAAAGAGTGAAAAAAGTGAGAGAAAGTGAAAAAGACAGCGTGACACGGAACCAGACTGAGGATATAATAGAACAAGACGCGACGGAAAATGGAATAAAAAGAAAACGGGATGTGAGAGAGAGAGAGAGAGAGAGAGAGAGAGAGAGAGAGAGAGAGAGAGAGAGTCATAAAAGAGTGTAGTGAGTGTATCTGGGGATGAAACAAAGACTGAAAATGAAAATGATGATGATGATGATGATGATATTAATGAAAGTGGTGCAGATGATGACAATGATACTCTTAATAATGATAATGATTAAAAATAATAATGATAACGACGATATTAAACGCAATCATGAGCTGCCTAAAATCCCTCATAACCCGGTAGCCAAACAGAATACTTCATGCCCAGTAGCTACGTCGATGAGGAGGGACACATGAGAACAAGGGTACAATTTCCAGCTCTAAATGTGATAAATCTAAGTCCTCTCTCTCTCTCTCTCTCTCTCTCTCTCTCTCTCTCTCTCTCTCTCTCTCATCGGTATTAACACTTAGTAAAACTATTATATAAGATCATTTCAACTTACGATATGCAAAGATAAAGAGGGTAATATTTTTTTTTCCTTTGAGACAGATGATAAATATTTTCCTGTATTCCACTGATTTTAATTGTGGAAATAATGATGATATTAAAGAGAAATACGATAGATAAAATAGATAAGACCATTAGAGTGCAATAGATAGAAATTACTGATAAGGGAGAGGTGTCTGGGAGCCTTCTAAGCCCACGAACTCAAGGCTTAAAAATAAAATGAGTGAGAGGAGACCGAACAGGGCTGAGTCAGGCTTGGGGAGAGAGAGAGAGAGAGAGAGAGAGAGAGAGAGAGAGAGAGAGAGAGAGAGAGAGAGAGAGAGAGAGAGAGGAAAGTAGGGAAATGAGATGGAGAGACCGTGGAAAATGAAGCAGAGATTCAGTGATAAGGTGTGTGTGTGTGTGTGTGTGTGTGTGTGTGTGTGTGTGTGTGTGTGTGTGTGAGAGAGAGAGAGAGAGAGAGAGAGAGAGAGAGAGAGAGGGAAGAGGCTTGATTGCGTTAGGTGAGAGGGATGTGTGTGTGTGTGTGTGTGTGTGTGTGTGTGTGTGTGTGTGTGTGTGTGTGTGAGAGAGAGAGAGAGAGAGAGAGAGAGAGAGAGAGAGAGAGAGAGAGAGAGAAGAGGCTTGATTGCGTTAGGTGAGAGGGATGTGTCGTTGTGTGTGTGTGTGTGTGTGTGTGTGTGTGTGTGTGTGTGTGTGTGTGTGTGTGTGTGTGTGTGTGTGTGTGTGTGTGTGTGTGTGTGTGTGTGTGTGAGAGAGAGAGAGAGAGAGAGAGAGAGAGAGAGAGAGAGAGAGAGAGAGAGGAACACTAAAAGAAAAGTCCCGATAAGCTTCACACTGCTCCCCCTTCTTACTGGCTCCTGGGACGTGAGCTGACTCTCTCTCTCTCTCTCTCTCCCTCTCTCTCTCTCACACACACACACACACACACACACACACACACACACACACACACACAGCACGATCGCAATTACAATTACATTCACGTTACTCTCTCTCTGTTCTTCTATCAATCCAACAATCTACCTACCTATCTATCTATCTCACTCGAAAGAACACGCACACAATAATCTCTCCCTCTCTCTCTCTCTCTCTCTCTCTCTCTCTCGTTACCAGCCGTGTTGCCTTAGTAAACGAGCGTGTTTCCTTTACCCTCTGTCCTTCTATTTACTTTAAGCAGTTTACCTCTCTCTCTCTCTCTCTCTCTCTCTCTCTCTCTCTCTCTCTCTCTCTCTCTCCGTTATTTAAGCTAGCATACCTGTAAAAATAAAGGTATAATCAAGGTATACCACAAAGGAGTATATCTAATTTCACCTGGCTGGAAGAAATCTTTAATTCACTTTCATTCAGACGATTTTATTCAACTGGCAGTGAGCTATAGGAGCCGCAGGATGTTTAAAAACAGCTTTACACATTTATTGTTTCTTTATGGATGATGAGAAAGATGTGGAAGTGGATGGGTTTGGATGGACAGGAGGATGTGGATGAGGAAGTGGAGGAAGTGAATGTGGGGGTGGGTTGGTATGGATGGAGGGAAGGATATGGGTGTGGAGGTGAATTTGTATGGATGAAGATGAAAAAATGAATGTGGAGGTGGAGTGGGATGGATGGATTGGCAGATGTGGATGTGAAAGTGGATTGGTATAGATGGGGAGGTGGACGTGGATGTGGAGGTGGACTGGTGTGCATGGAGGTGAGGAAGTGGATGTGAAAGTGGACTAGTACAGATGAGGTGGAGGAAGTGGACGTGGAAGAGGAGGAAGTGGAAGTGGGTGGATTATATACCGAGTGGAGGAAGTGGATGTGGAAATGGATTGGTATGGATGGAGGGGGAGGAAGTGGATACAAACTTTTGTCCCTAGGGATGTGGAAGACTGGTGTAACTTGGACAGCGTTAGGGAGTGAGGAGGAGGAGGAGGAGGAGGAGGAGGAGGAGGAGGAGGAGGAGAGCCTAGTACTTTCCTTCCGCCTCTTGAAGTAGAGTTTTAGGACATCATCATCATCATCATCATCATCATCATCATCATCATCATCATCATTCGTGTTTATACATACTCTTCCCACATTACCATCTTTCGTCTCTCTCTCTCTCTCTCTCTCTCTCTCTCTCTCTCACACACACACACACACACACACACAATAGCCATCCATCTTCTTCTGGGCCCACCACGCCTTCTCTTACCCCCAATCTCACCCTTATATGCGCTTTTCACCACTCCAGTCACGTCTCTCTCTCTCTCTCTCTCTCTCTCTCTCTGCGTAACCATATTATCTAATCAAACTTCCTGCAATCTTTTGATCAGTAGACTTTCTTATGCAACGTCTTCCCAGATATCCTCTCTCTCTCTCTCTCTCTCTCTCTCTTTCTCTCTCTCTCATTATACTTCCCTATTCATTATCTTTCACGAATCTTTTTTTTTTTTTCATCCAATATACACAATGAATGGATCTTCAATTTTCATATTTCCTAGATTCTGTTTTCACCTTGCAACCTCTTCTTACCTTGAGAGGGTCCAACTGGGGCCAAGACTGCTGCATCAAGATATGTACACATACCCACGTCCTGGGGTTGGAGAGGGACGCCTTCACGTGGTGGCAAATGATATGACAGAGTGGTGGAGCTGCCTGGTTATCCAAACGTCCCTCAGTTCCCTGCAAGAAGGATGTGGATTGTGGAAGAGGGGTAACTTTGGTCTGTAGTCCACTGAGTTTAAGTTCAGATGGGCCTGGGACTACTACTACTACTACTACTGCTACTCCTACTACTGCTACTACAACTACTACTGCTGCTACTACTACTACTACTACTGCAACTACTACTACAACCCACGTACTGAAAATGTGTTCATTGTGAAGCTGTAAAAGATCTGGCCCTTCTTGGATCCTGTTTAAGAATGCCAAGGGTGAAAATCAGACAGAAAATGTTAAAGCCTAACAATACACACAAATTTCAACAAGTAGGTTTTTATTCTTCCCTGTTTGAGCCTTTTTTCATTTTCATTTTCTTTCTCCTTTTTTTCACACTGGTGGAAAATGTGGGTAGGGAAAAATAAAACTGCTGGCTTTGTAAAAAAAGGGTTTATTAAACAAAAATGCCTCTTTTTTTTTTTAATTTCCCCTTACGAAATTGTGAGGTTTAGATGGATTTACACAACACACTATACCACACCTTATTTCATCACCACTGCTCACCACGCTACACCATACCTCACCACACTACACCTCGCCTCACCACACCAAACCTCGCCTCACCACACCTCGCCTCCCCACACCACACCTCGTCTCACCTGGCCTTACCACACATCACCACACTTCACCTCACCACCTCTCACCACACCGCATTTCATCACCTCTCACCACACTCCACTTCATTACCTCTCACCACACACCACACCTCACCATATTTAGCCTATACCTTACCTGTGGACAAATATATATAATGGAAAGCTTATAAACATCTGAAATTCAACTCTTCTAGCACATACGTGAAATTAAAGCTCTCATATACTGTACTTGGAATTAATATATATATATATATATATATATACGGTTATATTTCTAGTGGTCACGTATACAAAAGATTCATCACCATCATCATCATCGTCTTTATCATCATCACCCTCATCAACATCGTCAACTTCATCAACATCATTCTTTTCGTCATTATTATTTTCATCCTCATCCTCTTCGTCATCATCATAATTATCATCATTTTCATCCTTTTCCCACTCAAGGATGGGGTGAGGCAGAGTCCAGAGAGCAAGGAAAGAGAAAAACACGATAGAGGAAAAACTAATCAACCGAAAGGCCAAGGTAAAGAACCACACCTCAAGAGAATAAAAATAAATACACCTGGAGTAGATAACCAATTTAATAGGAAAGGTAATGTGTTCTTGATGTGTATTTCTCTGTAGGCTATCTGAAACGGATCTGCTTTAGAGTTGTACAAATTTATATGCCAATTTATTTTCATTAATATTTTCAATACTTTATCATCATTCTTTTCCTTCCTATTTTCTCCTTCTTCCTCTCTACTTCTTTCTCCTCTTCTCATCTTCTTCTTCAAATTATTATTATTATTATTATTACTATTACTATTATTATTATTATTATTATCATTATTATTACTCCTTTGAGGGAGCACTGTTTTGTTTGGTGAAATGCCTTAATTTACACGTGACCATTAAAGTTCAACCAATTTACAAGATTTTTTTACGTGTGTCCAAATCCGGTCACATTTACACAACCATATTCCATGATCCTGCAGTCTTCCTGGACGAAGCTTGTGCCTAGGGAGGAGTCAAATTATTATTATTTTTTTTATTTCTGTCGTAAATAAAACTGAATTATGTCAAGGGGAGTTGAGTCGTTGCTTAAAAGGGATAACATGCCTAGAGGTCCTTTTTTCTTTTTTAATAAAGGTAATACAGAAAATCCCTTACTACCTCACTGGGGGCTGGAATGTGTCTGGGCTTTGGGACACCACCCTATATATCATTATAAAAAAAAAAAAAAAAAAAAAATCTGGCCACTTAATAGATTCGAAACATGGCGCCATAACACATCTTCCTTCGATCACTACACTTCCGAGACGCCTTTAGCCCCTTCAACCCGAAGATTTTTTTTTCATTTTATTTTTCTACAATTATTTTCATCTTATTCTTGCTATCTAAAGTCGATTTCATTCAGTTTAGGACAGATTTTCAGAACTGGGGAGGTTAAACACAGCCTTCCTAAACCCCATCAGTACCAGTCTTCTAATTAAAATCGTCTGAACTGGTTAAAAAAAAAAAAAAAAAAGTGTACCTGGACTGAAGAATGTAGAAATTAAATTGAAAAAAAAAAAAAAACTTCTCTCAATGGGACCACTCACTCAAATACCCCATCCTTCTATCTATCTATCATTATCTATCATTATATAGTCGTAAATTCTGTGCGTATACATATCAATATACCAGCTTATATATATATGCACATTTCATCATTTACTTCGTTATATGTGGGATGGAGAGGTAGGGAAACATCTGTTTACATCTTTTTTTTATTTATTTATTTATATTTTACAAAGTGGATCTATAGAGTTATTATTTATTGGCGTAAGTGCGTATGGAACATGTATTTACAGTTAGGGGCCTATTTTTGTTTTGTTTTTTTCTATATATTTTTTACAAACTTTATCTACTTCTCGTTACCTAGCCAGAAGTGCGTATATTTTTTTTTAACATATATTTACAGCAGAATGGGTATATTTTTTGGCCTTTTTAAAACTGGGTATATATATTACAAAGAGGCGCTACTACAGTCTACATTATGAGGTGCAAAACATATCAACAACATTCAGTGCGGGAGAGTTATGTTGGTATACAGATTACAGTAGGAGAGACACAGACACGCCAGAAAAATACACACACCTTCACTTACACCCATACATTCATTCACACCCACACCAACACCCACGTACACCCACACCCACACATACATCTATTGGCTATATTCTCGTGAGCGCTTCCTTGACGATTTATCTTTGCTTGTGTAGTAAGTAGGTAAGTAGGTATGTATGTAGGTTGTAAGTAGGTTGTAAGTAGGTAAGTAGGTTGTAAGTAGGCTGTAAGTAAGGACCAGTGTGTGAGTGGGTTATATATTTGGTCACACTAATTCTTGTCTCATACGTCGATTTCAGTGTGTATGTCTGTGTATCTGTTTATTCGTTTGTTTATGTCTGTATGCCTGCCTGCTTGTGTCTGCCTGTGTGTCTGTCTGTCCGTTCATTTTTGTCTGTTTGTATTACATTAGTACAACATAAAGTACTGTACAAAATAAAACCCTTAGTACAGTCACCGAAAAAAACATCGTCACATTTTCAACTTGTTTTACATTTTCTTACGTTTTAAAACACTGGATGAGAAGATTTATGCCCTTCAGTATGATGACCTCGATTTTCTTTATTTAAATCATGCTGATTACGGACGCTTTACTTCATACGGGCTACCTCCAGACGATTTTATTCAGCTGGAAAAGGGGGCTTCTCTGATCCAATGAATGAACTCTATTTCCCAGACGTCTTTTCATAGTTTTTTTTTTCTTGTTTCCTCCAGACTATTTAACTCATCTTAGAAAAAAGCCTCTCGTACTGAAGGGATTAATGAAGCCTTTATCCAACCCCTCCAGCTCCAAAATCTCTCCTGAACTTAATAAAACCGTCCTGAGGGAGCCATAAAAAACTAAAAATATTTGCGACACCATATCAAGACGCTGCCAAGGAAATCAAATTGCCGTGAAAGGTAGATACTAATTGAGCACCTTATGTTCCAAACCACGACAATAATCAGGTAAAGATGGCCGCTGGGATGCAAGTTAAGGTCATTTAATAGCAAACTTTTTGAGTCCACAGGGCAGGAAAAAAAAATCGCGAGTGAAAAAACGCGCGATAGCTGGGGGGGGGGGGAATCGTGGTGGTGGAAAAAAAACGCGATAGTGGGGGAAAAAAATCGCGATAGTGGGGAAAAAAATGCGAGAATGGAAAAAGCGCGATAGTGGGGGTAAAATATCGCGAATGGAGAAAACGCGATAGTGGAGGGGAAAAATGGCGGGTGGAAAAAAGGCGATAGAGGGAAAAAAATCGCGATACTGGAAAAAAAAATTAACCTGCGTGGTCAGGACAAGGCAAGTACTTAAAATCCATCTAAAGCCAGACGATTTTAAGCCCACCTTCAATGAGTTATAGGAGCCTGAGTATTAAGTTCTTTGAGTATAAATGTTTTGTTGAGAAATTATAAAAAAAAAAAAAATAAAAGGATTAAATATGAGTACGATTATCCCAAAAAGTGGATTTCCTTCTTTCGTCCAAACTATTCTAATTCTCTGACTGTTATTAATACAAGACGATTTTATTAATCTTGGAGGGATCTTTCTGCCTAAGGGTACATGGAAACTATACCCGACAACCCAAATCGTTCCAAATAAATATCTGTGAATAAAAATCTCATCAGTAAAAACAATCCCCCAGAGATGACAAAAAATAATAAGGTCTGGAAAATCAAACTGAAAGAAACATAAAGCCACATACCTGAGTTAAAAGAAATAAAGATAAGTAAAGCAAAAGTAAAGTATGATTATCTGAGGGAGCGGAATATGTCTCCTACGTCAGTGCTATTTTGATACATAACATTTTACCAGAGGGAACGGCGAGGAAAGTGAAAGCAGGAGAAATGGCATGCTGTTCCATTTTGAGTCGTCTGGAAATACTGGCTTATAATATTCCATTCTCGTGTCCATTTCCTCTCCTCTCTCTCTCTCTCTCTCTCTCTCTCTCTCCAGTCCCGTAATTCCCTTCCATTCTCATCTTTCTTCTTCAGCTCAGCAATTTTTGTTTTCTGGTCTCTTTTTACTTTTTACCTCTTCAATTACTCTCTCTCTCTCTCCTTTCCGCAATTTTCTTTCACTTTAATCTGCCTCCTCTTTCACTCTCCGAATCTCGCCTGTCGTCCTTTTTTTCTTCTAATTTTACCTCTCTCTCTCTCCTTAGTGAGCGTCAGTGTTGTTGACTGATTTCATTACAGTAGGAGAAAGATTCCAAGAAATCTTATTTTCTGTCCTCTGTCTCTGTCTCTCTCTCTCTCTCAATCCTCTAATCTCATTTGATGGTAATCTCTCTTTCCTGTTTGTCTCTAGTTCTTGACTTTCGTCTCTCTTCTTTTAACCTCTTCAGTCTTTCCCTTCAACTCTCTCTCTCTCTCTCAATCCTGTAATCCCATTTGATTGTAATCTCTCCTGTTTCAGTCTCTAGTTCTTGCCTTTCGTCTCTTTCTTCTTTTAACCTTGTCAGTCACTCTCTCTCTCTCTCTCTCTCTCTCTCTCTCTCTCTCTCACACACACACACACTTTCTTTTTTCCCCGCCCAGGAATGGCTTCAAGGAATTCCAATCTTCTCCCCAAGGTCACAAAGCGCCTCAGGAACCGCCAAGTCGATTCCTTCACCTGCACAGACGATTTCCGATTCACCCATTAACCCCCTGGACGCTGCGATTTCCCTCAGGTGTGGAAA
Organism: Coenobita brevimanus; assembly: GCF_032717465.1. NCBI lineage: Eukaryota > Metazoa > Arthropoda > Malacostraca > Decapoda > Coenobitidae > Coenobita > Coenobita brevimanus. The sequence continues at coordinate 2,993,605 of NC_137050.1, forward strand.
AAACCGTCTTGCCTTGCTCTGAACGCAATATCTAAGCGCATAAGAGTTAAGGAATTTTAGAAGAAAGTGATTTTCTTTAGACGTAATTATTAACCCTCTGAGTCCTGCAATTTCCTTCAGCTGTAGGAAATCGTCTTTTCAGAATCTAAATAAATTGTCTAAGACTTGTAATTTAGAAAGATGAGTTTAAATGATGGGGATTGATAGGTGAGATAAATACTAATCTCACGAAATACTAATCTCACGGCTGTTAATTCGTCCTTAGGAGAGATCAAAGTTAATCTCAGGTGTTAATCTCTCACCTTATCTCTCAGCTCAAGAAAATCGTCTGGTAGCGAATTAAATGTCCAAAAATAGCACTGAATTGAGTTAATCCATCTAATTTTTTTACTCCGGGGATTTCTGTCTCTTGCAAAAACTCGTCTGATAATTATTTAACGAAGAGAGAGAGAGAGAGAGAGAGAGAGAGAGAGAGAGAAACTAATGGTCTCAAATTAACCTGGTTTTTACTGGGAATAAAATTTTAAGAATGAAAAACACTCCTTTACCTGGAGAAGCCGTTCCTGGGAAAAGCAGGATGTATGTCGCTCTGAAACTGACTTCGATTTGACTCTCTCTCTCTCTCTCTCTCTCTCTCTCATTACCGAATTTCTCTTCTTTTTCTTTTCCTTCTTGTTCGTCTCTCTCTCTCTCTCTCTCTCTCTCTCATAATCTATTTGTCAATCCATCCATACATCCAGCCAGCCACCAAGCCACGCATCAATTTACCTGTCTATCTACCTACCTACCTATCTATCTACCTACCTACCTATCTATCTATCTACCTACCTATCTATCTATCTATCTATCCGTTTTCCTCAAGAAGAAAAGTAAGACGTACGCAAGACCGTGTAATTTTAATAATGATCCTCAGAAAATGCTTTTAACTTCGGGGGGAAACTTTTTTAATTGCTTTTGCTTCATCTCTGAGACGAGCCTGAAATCCTCAAGACCCCCCTTGAAGCCTCGTCCCGTTTTCTTTCCTTCAGCTCTTAAAGAAAAAGTTTTGTTACTGAAATTGTTACCTAGGAGCCATTATTATCGCCTGTGTGTGTGTGTGTGTGTGTGTGTGTGTGTGTGTGTGTGTGTGTGTGTGTGTGTGTGTGTGTGTGTGTGTGTGTGTGTGTGTGTGTGTGTGTGTGTGTGTGTGTGTGTGTGTGTGTACTAAAAATTCACGCAGAAATTCACGTAAAAACTGATATTTTGAATGAGACAGATAAAGCTTTCAATTAACCCTTTCTGGACTTTGAAGCACCACTACTTCTACTACTACTACTACTGCTAATAATAATAATAATAATAATAATAATAATAATAATAATAATAATAATAATAATAATAAATGTCATGGAACTCAAGGTATTTAAAGAAGTCATCGTAGTGAAGATTTTGATATTTGATAACACCATAATCTCAAGACTATGATGAAGAAAAAGATTAAAACAGGGGTCATCGTACTGACGGGGTAACCATCTCACTGTCTTCACCGTCACATCTGTTTCACTGTCTTCACTGGATACAAGCGTTACCCTGATGAAGTATTCGCGCGCACACACACACACACACACACACACACACACACACACACACACACACAGAAACATTAAATTTATATACACTTCTTCTTTTAAATTGAGCTTAATCCTAAAACAGTTTCATTTTAAGTCTTCCTATGTTGACTCTTGAAATATAAAACATTTTCTTTTGTATGGCCTCTCCTCAAAAAAAAATAAAAAAAAATCATAGTTTCCATTCTTTTTAAGTATATTACATTGATTACATTTCCTGTCAGCGTCTCTTTGAAGTTCTCTTTTTTTTTTCTTTTTTCTTTTTTCTTTCTTTGCTCACTTTCATTTCTTTGCTGAAAGTATAAAACAACATTATTTTTCCTGCCACGGATGTAGGTCACTGTTTTAATAACGTAACAAGTTTCTTTTTCCAGTATTTACGTGCCTTCCAAGTATAACAAATTATGCACAATTCAAATTAGTCACTTTGAACTGGAAAATAGTTTACAATACACTGTCCCAGTTTTATCGGGAGGATTTCAACATTTTCCAATTCCACAGCAAAAATTTTTCCGCTGCCAGTATATGATAAATTCTTTCCAGCCTACACTGTCATTAAAATATATTCAAACTTCACTGCCTTCGAAGTATATCACACTGTCTTTAATTTTCGTCCATTCGTTAAAAATGCATAATATTTTCTATCATACTTTCGTTTCAGTTCTGGATATTTATCATTTTTTTCTCTTTTGAATATACTTTCACTTCTGTTCTAGATATATACATTTTTTTTTTCCTTTCTTACTAGCGGTATAATTTCACTTCAGGATATTTATACTTTTTCACTTTTTAATATACTTTCTCTTCTGTTCTGGATATATATAAACAACTTTCCTTTTCCATGACAGTAAATTCCAGCTTGTTATTTGCTTCCCTTGCCATTTTTCACGCGTCTCACATAAGCCACACTCTTGTCCCTTCCCACCAGACTCCGGATTAAATATAAAAAGTTTCTAATAGAGTTTGATTCCACTTTTGGACAGACACACAAACTTTTTCTCTTCTTTCCAAAAGCTATAAATCTGTCTTAAATTTGCTTTCCTTTCTATTATTCAGGAGTCTAAGTTTGGTCTTTCTTTTCTATTTTCAGTGTACATAAGAGATTCAAATATACTTTTTTCTTTTTTGGCTATATAAAATATTTCTCCGCCGCAGCTATAAATTTCTGCCTTTAATCTGTTTTCCTATCCAATATTCACGAGTCTAAACTTTGCCACAATCTTCTAACTTTTGGGTTTACAAAAGATTTTCTCATATATTTTTCCCTTCTCTTTTTGGATCCACAATTTTTTTTTTTCATTCCTCCACTACTATAAATCCTTGTAAATCGTTTTTCTCTTTTCTTTTTTCCAATACACACGAATCCGAAATTTTCCACAAACATTTTCAATTCTTAGGTTTATAGAAAGATTTCTAATATACTTCACCCCCCCTCTCTTTTGGATATACACAAATTTTTCTCCCGCATCTTTTATCGATATACACAAAATTTTTCCTTTCCCATGGCTGTAAATCTCTGCTCGAAATTTGCTTCTCTTTCCAATATATCCGGGTTTGAGCTTTGCCACATTTTCATTTTTATTTCTTTTTACTTCCAACAGACTTTTTGTTTCCAGCAGAGGCAGTTGTATGTATAAAACAGTTCTCCATACACTTCTCTGCTGAAACTATTATACTTTTTCCCTATCATGGCTTTATGTTTCTGTTTATGTAATTTTTTTAGTTTCTCTTCACAGTTCTCATGAATCTATAATCACCAGATTCTTGCCTGTTTCCAGCAGAGTCTATTTCAAGTTTAAAATAGTTTCTTGCATACTTGAAATTCTCTGCTAAAAAATATTCAAACTTTTCCTCCTGTCATGGCTTTAAGTCCCTGCTTCTCACATAAATTAGCTTCTCTTTCGCATTTTCACGAGTCTTTGAGATATTTCACACGCTCCTCAACTTTCACCATCAGCGTCTGCTTGAAGTGTAAAGGGAAATTCTTACACACTTTAACATTTCTCTTCTGGAATCAAGCAAAACTTTCCCCTTACCAAGGCTATTAAATCATCTTCTCTCCCATTTTCACGGGACTTTGAAGGTTATTACACCGTTCGCAATCTTCATCAGGACTTCAAGCTAAAAAAAAAAACAGTTTCTAATCCACTTTTCTTATGGACCCAAAACTGGATTAATTTTCTGAAGTGTCTGTTAATGCTACACACGTTTAATTTACTTTTAATGTTTTGGCTTTTATATTCCACAAGAGTCTTTCCCACACTGTCAGTTTGTTAATGTATAAAAACAAGTTCTTTTAGAGAGTTATTAATATCTACATGAAAGAAACACTAAAATATTCCACATCTCCAAACCCTGCCCTTAAAAACAGAGATTACAGAAGAAGAATTGTAGGAGTTTTGCAATTACTTTTTACAGTGAGGTGAAGATCAATCGATGCAGCAATCTCACTTGGTCTCCTCTGGTAACACTGGACCAGAAATCATCGTTTGTTGGTCCAGTAATCGATGAAAGGTTAAAATAAAATAAAAACTTACATTGGACCAGAAGGAAAAATTTGGCTGTGTCAGAAATTTCACAGGATACAGCAAAAATGAACTTGTACTGGACCATAAATGTACGTATGGTGGACCAGACATTGATTTATGGTGGTCCAAAGTCAACATAAAGTGAACCAGAAACCGACATGCACTGTAGCAGAATTCTGATTAACAGTGAATCCAAATTTGACTTCCAGTGGACAAAAATTGAATGGCATACCAAAAATTGATTTGTAATGGACCAGATATCGATTTACAGGGGACCAGAAGGCGACCTATGTTGGACCAGACATCGATTTATGCTGTCAGAAGTCGATTTGGGACACTGCTGACGCTTGGTGAAGTCGACGCAACCGATTTCGTTGCGGCCGGGGAGTCCTGAAGCTCTTGTTTGTCCAGTTAGTGATTTGTAGGGTTAGTCAGCTTGATGTTTGCTCTTTGTTTGTGACTGTTTGAGGCCCGTGTTTGTTAGATGAGTGAAATGTGGTGCTGGAAAGGTAATTATAGGTCTGTTGTTTGCTGCTTGGGGTTCGGTGAATGCGTTTGTTCATCGTTCTCTGATTTCTTGAAGTTCCTGTTTGCTGCCTTAGTGAAATAAATTGTTAGATAAGTAAGTGTCTGTCATTTGTAGTTTACAAAGGGAGACACTGGAATATAACGATAGGGTTAACACTTTTGTTTTTTTAATGAATTCTTGAGCTTCCTGTTTGGCAGTGTTAAAAATTACTTGAGACTCTTGCTCAGCGGATTCTTGTGCTAGATAGTTAGATGTCTGTGTTATTTAGTTTTCTGGGAAGGACAAGTACTTAATAAGTAACTTGAAAGATTACCTGTGTTCCACCTTTACAGTGCCGGGAATCGAACGCACGACTATCAGATAAAAGCCTTTGTTGATGAGTTTTTAAGACTCTTGTTTCCTGGGTTAGTGAACTGCGGTGCTGGGTAGTTAGCTATCTGCTGTCTGTGTTATTTGACCTTTGAAAAGAGTGTAATTATAGAGTGTAATATGAGAGGTCACTTTTCTTTTATCTCTGTTTAACGGTATGTGTTTTTCAGGTTAGTTAGCTGGGTTAGTGAAATGAGGTGTTACAGAGTTAGATGTCTGTCAGAAGAATGAGATCAGATGAGGTGGTGTCAATTTAAGGGTGCAAAAGTGTCAATTTAGGTATGAAAGAGGTGTCAAATAAGTGTTGTTATATCAGTCAAGAGAATTTGATTAGGAAATGGTGTCAGTTTAAGAGTGCCAAAAGTGACAATTAAGGTGTCAGTTAAAGCTACTGGTGTTGTTAGAGTGTCAAAAGAACAAGATCATACGAGGTGGTGCCAGTCAAAGGGTGTCAAATGTGTCAATTTAGGGATAGTAGAGGTGTCAAATAAGTTTAGCTGGTGTCAGTTTAGAATTTAGGTTAATTTAGGGGTCTCAGTAGGTCAAAGTCAAGGGTGTCAGTTCAGAGGTGTCAGTTTAGGGTGTTCAGATAGGAGATCCCGGTGTCAGAAGTACCAGAGGAAAGATAAGAGAACATCAAATGTGCCAGATAACAGATGGTGGTGTTAATATCACAATGTCAAAAATATCACGTATCACAAATATCCGGTGCGAATTGGTGGTGTCGATTTTGGGTGTCATATCATATCACAATCGCTGATGTCAGTTTAGGAGTCTTAAAAATGTTAGATCAAACGTGGTGTTGGTGTCAGGTCATTTGTGTCAGATATGGCCAGGGTGTCAGCTAAAAGAGTTGCTAGTGTCAATTAAAAGTTGATTACACCAGCTAAGGAAGTGTTATGGTGTCAGTTCCAACTAAATGGTGTCAGTTCAAGACGATTCAAAAGTGTCGGATTACTGTTGTCAATTTTGAGGGTGTCAGAAACGTACAGTGGTGTCAGTTCAATGATACCTGCCGTATTAGGGGTGTCAGATCACTGGTGTCAGCTTACGGGGTGTCAAAGTGTATGGCGTGTCAGATAAATGGTTCTAGACTTTTGGAAGGCCAGATAATGTGGTATGAGAGGCAGGCCAGATGTCAGTGAGGTTTGTATGAAATCTAAAGTACTGGTGTCACTTCGGTCGTGTCGGTTTGGGGAGTGTCAAATGTGTAAGGTGGTGTCACTTCCGGGGTAGCAAATCAGTGGTGTCAGTTCCGTGGTGGTGTCAAATCAGTGGTGGCATTTCCGGGGTATCAAATCAATGGTGTCATTTGTGGTGTCAGTTCCGTGGTGGTGTCAATTCAGTGGTGGCAGTCATATCCAGGGTGTCAGTGATGGCCAGCCAAGAGTGCCATAAGCAGTGCCAGCCCCAGCAGGCCCCAGGCACCCTTGAGGCACCCGGCACCGTCCATGGCGCGGGGCTGGATGGCTGCGATCTGGTTGGCTGTGGGGGTGAGAGATGAGGGGTTAGTAGGGTTAGTAGAAGTGATAGATAGATACAGATAGATCAATTGACAGACAGATAGATAGACAGACACGAAGAAAGGGGTAATAAACGGGTATCTGGCTAGCTGTGGGGGACAGAATAGAGTTAGATGGTTTGTTAGTGTGTTAGATGGATGGATGGATGGAAGGATAGAGTGGATGGATGGATGGAAGGATAGAGTGCTACACAGGTAAATACATACGGATAGCCTCGATATTATGGTGGAGGCAGGAGAGGGATAAAATAGTTGAGGTAAACAGACAGACAGACAGACAGGCAGGAAGGCAGACGGGCCGACAGATCCACAGACTGACAGACTGACGTGTGGACAGACAGGAATCAAGCAGGAAGATGAAACGAGACGATGAAGAGATACAGACGGACAGAGAGACAGACAGACACAAATTAATATGAATCACTACACTCAGACCTACATTCCCCATAATTTCCTTGCTTTAAAGATACCATATATATATATATTTTTTTTTTTTGGACGTACAGTAGAGAAACAAACATAAAGTTCCTGGAAAAAAACAACAACACAACTTTTGCGCCATCACGTTCAGTGGCTCAAAACCAAACAAACAAACAAATAACAATCATACACATACACTAGCAGTCAACAGGGATTATTTTCTCTCTCTCTATCTATCTCTTTATCTATCTATCATCTAATCCTTCGTTGCCCATCAGGGAGGTTCATCAACTGTTTCAAAATATCTATCTATCTATCTATCTATCAATCCTCTGCTGCCTATCAGGAGGGTAGGGGTCCTGGGCTAGGCTTTTCGATCCAGACAGCCAAGAGTACTTTCAATGAGAGTAGCTAGCTGTGTACCTCCGAATGGCCTTTGGTTCCTTCTTCTTTGGAAAAAAAAAAAAACTAGGAAAAAACACAACCATCCCTTCGATCTGAACCCATCTGAGCCCCACCCGGTAAGAGAGCCAGGCGAATAAAAATATATAGATTTTTGGTGTGACTGAACGGTATTGGAATTAAAAAAAAAAAAAAAAAGGAGAGAGAGAGAGAGAGAGAGTGAAATTCAATGTGAAAGGTCTGACTATTTAAACAATGGATATGTGGGTTGTTTTACTTGGTACTCTCTCTCTCTCTCTCTCTCTCACTCTCTCTCTCTCTTTCTCTCTCTCTCTCTCTCTCTCTCTCTGTTAATCCTGCTCACACCATACTTAATAGAGGGAAATGAGATGATGATGATGATGATGAGAGTAATACTGATATACTGATGATGATGATGACGATGGCGATGACAATGGTACAAAAAAAAATCACACACACACACACACACACACACACACACACACACACACACACACACACACACACACACACACAAGCGGAAATAAAAAAAATAAAAAAAAGTCACGTTTGAAATCTCTCCCCAATAATTCTTCGTGATTTCAATGCCAGATTAATTCAGCGCAGACAAATATTTTTCCCGTCACAAAAATATAAAAAGAAAAAAACAAAAGAAAAATGAAATACAGTATATATGGAAAATAAATAAATAATGATAGGAGGAAATAAAAGAAAATAAAAACAATAAATGAATCGATTAAAAAAATAGAAGAAAAAAGGAAAATGAAAAAAATCGATAAAGATAGGAAGTAAAATAAATAAAACAATAAATCGTTAAAAAAATAATAATTACAAAAAGATAAAAAATAAAAATAATAAAAAAAATAATTACAAAAAGAAAATGAAGAAATAAACAAAAAGATAAAAAATACAAATAAAATAAAGACAAATAAAAAATAATGTATCGACCATATCTATCCCTTTCAGCACAATGACCTTTTACCCTCTCAAGGTCGGGGTAACTCTTGTCTTCCATTCCATCTAGCGCCAGACGATTTTATTCAGCTGATTGTGAGTCTTTGGAACCAACATGCGAGAATAAGCTGCCAAGTTGCAAGTGCTACGGGACGTGCAAAAATAAGCTGCCAAGTTGTAAGTGCTAAGGAACGTGCAAAAATAAGCTGCCAAGTTGTAAGTGCTATGGGACGTGGAAAAATAAGCTGCCAAGTTGTAAGTGCTAAGGGACGTGCAAAAATAAGCTGCCAAGTTGTAAGTGTTAAGGGACGTGCAAAAATAAGTTGCCAAGTTGCAAGTGGCAGGTAACGTCTTAAGAAAACTAAGTAATCTTCTAAGCACAAGAGAATTCAACCAGAAGAACAAGATGGTTAATAGATAAAGGGGTAGACATGAGGGAGGACGGCGTGTTGTGGGAGAAGAGGTAGACCAAGAACAAGATGGAGGGACAAAGTGAGAGAGAGAGAGAGAGAGAGAGAGAGAGAGAGAGAGAGGGGCGTGTGCTGGGAGAAGATTTAGACCAAGAAGATGAAGATGGAGGAGTATATGAGGGAGGGTGGCGTGTGGTGGGAGGATGTGTCGTTACTGAGTAGGGACGAAAAAGCATAGATCTCCATATATAAAATGATATAATCCTGAAATGGTCAAGAATAAGGAACTAAAAAGGACAGTGTTAAGGGGAGTACTGTACGTTATACAACTTCCTTTGCGATTTATCTTACGAATTTTAGCTAAATACTTTTATATTTACTGAGGAAAAAAATCTGAGTACTAATAATATAAAGAAAACGTGGAGGGATACATCAAGGGGTAAGAAGCATAATAAATCGCTAAAGAGAAGGTTTTACGGAGACTGTGCCACCTAGAGTTTCTCCTTGGCCTTCACAACAACCCTAAACCACTCCCTAGGCTACAATCACCTAGTAATTGTGTTAAGTGCCGTGACTGGAGCGGAGATCAACTCAGGGATAACAACACGGGTCAATAGTAGGTAGTTAAGTCGGGAAATGGTGGGGAATAAGCCAGGTTGTGTTGCTGAGAAGGGGGTGTGGTGTGGGTCGTGTGGTGTGGGATGGGGTGGGATGTGTGAGGTGAAATGCGGTGTGGTAGTGTGTCATAATGTAGTGTGGTATACTGGTGTGGTATGGTGTGGTGCTGTGTACTGCAGTGGTGTGGTGTGAGGTGTGGCGCGGTATGGTATGGTGGAGTGGTATGGTGTGCAGTAGTGTGGTGTTATGCAAGGTAGTGGTGTCATATACTGTGGTGCTGTGTGTTGCGATGCAGTGTGGTAAACTATTGTGTACAAACTCACTCACCTGCAACATACAGTACTTTCAGACAAAAATGGCCCGGATAAGTCACCTATTTCAGTTACTACGTCTCTTATACCCTCTCCGCTACAGCCAGACATAAAAACCATATCCAGTACACTTATACAACAGGAGGGACAAAAATAACACGATAATCTTCCCTCCACTCTAACTCACTCCCATCCAAGCATCTTTACTCCACTCACTCCACATCTAAGACTTTCCCAGGCTCGCCATCAAGGAGTTAATATTTCCTCAACTGAATCTGCCAAGACCTAAGACTGGTATACTCGTGGCCTTAGTCGGCTCCCTGGCACCTCTGTTTATTTCCGTATACTATCATGTTAATATTATACTCCATGTTATTATCTCCTGTATTTTGAGGGTAATATTTTCAGTATTAATTTCACAGTAAGGTTGCACCATTCATCCTTTCAATCCGATTTTTTTCCATATTTGAATTCTCGATGCTGCTTTTTTTATCTATGAAGGAAATTTTTGAGTTGGGGGGGGAGATATAGCCTTCATTCAGCCCATCACTACAAGAGGCACCCCGAAAGCTGAAAGAATTCGTCTGGAGGTAGCAAGAATTAGCTCTCTCTCTCTCTCTCTCTCTCTCTCTCTCTCACTCACTCACTCACTCACACACACACACACACACACACACACACACACACACAACTGAGAGAGAGAGAGAGAGAGAGAGAGAGAGAGAGAGAGAGAGAGAGAAACATCCCAACACATCCCCTTAAGCAACACACCTACACATCTCATGACGCCATTCAGGTATAAGTACAGCGTCTTAGCCAGCATCTTGAGATACACGTATTAAATCCATTATATATATTAGTTACCCTTAAGGAGTTCTTGAGATATTAATAAGGAGTGAGGCAGGTGAGGATTCTTATTAATCTCAGGTGACACTCTATGCAGGTATTTTTTCACCTGTTCTTCAGTGTATAATTGGGGAAAAAAGGTGAGGAAGGAATGGAGAAAGGGAAGAGGGGTACAATGGAAGGAAGGAAGAGAGAGAATGTGTGTAAAAGATGGAGGAACGGAGGAAGAGAGATCGGGGTGGAGGGAGGAAGAGAGAGAGTAAGGGATGGAGAAAGGATGAGAGAGAATAAAGGATGGAGAAAGAGAGATAGGGAGTGGAAGAGAGGACTGAAGGTGGGACGGGGAAGGGAGGGATGGATTCGGGGGATAAAGGATGGAAGGAGGAAGGTAAAAGGAACAGGCAGGGGATGACAGGATGAAACGTAGGATGGACGATGAAGAGGGAGATACGAACAGGGAAGAATGGACGAGAGGAAGGGTGGGGAAGGAAGGGAAAGGAAGGAGGGATAGGAAGATGGGATTAAACTAAACAAATGCAGAAAGGGAGGGAGGGAGAGAGGGAAGAAAGGAATAAGGAAGATAGAGAGAAAGTACGAGGAAGACAGCAAAGGAAGAGAAAGACAGGGAAAAGAGAAGGAAGAGAGGAAAAGGAAGAAGATAAGGGAAGGAAGAGGAAGATGGGGAAGGAAGAGGAAGACAGAGGAAGAGAGAAGATAGGGGAAGAAAGAAGACAGGAAAAGGAAGAAGATACGGAAAGAAAGAGGGAGATAGAGGAAAACAGAGGAAGGAAGAGGAAGACGGGAAGGATGAGAAAGATAGGGAAAAGAAAAGGAAGACAGGGGAAGGAAGAGGAAGATAGAAGAAAGAGAAGGACAGAGGAAGGAAGAGGACGACAGGGGAAGGAAGAGGAGGACAGGGGAAAGATCAGGAAGATAGGGAAAGGAATAGGAGGACAGGGGACGATGGGGTGCTGGGGATGACAGATACGGGCTGGAAAGTTGGTGGGAATAGGTAATGAATCAAGGGAGTTGAGAGAGAGAGAGAGAGAGAGAGAGAGAGAGAGACCCAAGACACCTCTGGCTTTGGAGGCTCTCTGTTACCTCTTCCTTATCTATTATGTATCTATGTATCTATCTATCTATGTACGTATCTATCCATCTATCTATATCTATGTATGTTTGTATGTACATTACGTATGTATGACGAATGTCTAACTATCTATCTATCAATATGTCTATCTATTTATCTATCTATCTCCCTGCCAATCAGTTTATGTGTATTAATATCCGTCTACAATTACCTATAAATGTACCTTTATCTATCTATCAAATTATCTATCTATCTACTTAACCCCCTTTGCCTATCGATCTATCCAAGCACTTATCTATTTATCTAACAAACCCCTTCAATTAGGTCAATTTCCTTTCAGCTTTAGGAAAAAATCTCGTAGTGAAGGAGAAAATAAAGGGTACATGTGTGTGTGTGTGTGTGTGTGTGTGTGTGTGTGTGTGTGTGTGTGTGTGTGTGTGTGTGTGTGTGTGTGTACCTATATATGTATGTATGTATATAAATGTACACTGACCTTAAGATTCCCCTGTATACCCACCTACCCACACTACCACACATACACACACACACACACACACACACACACACACACACACACACACACACACACACACTACCACACATACACACACACTACCACACAAACACATGTAATTCCCAGGCCTAAAACAAACAGCTGCCGGCCAAAACTAAACACTTCAAACACACACTAAAGCCACACAAACATCGCTCTGTGTGTGTCTGTGTGTGGTGTCTGTGTGTGTGTTTAGCCAGCGTGACATAAGGAGGGTGAGACTGAGGTGGGGGGAATGACACGTAAGAGTTGGGGAAAAGGAGTAGTTTGTGTAGAGATGGGTAGCTGGATGGATGGCTGGATGGATGGATGGATGGGTGGATAGATAAACATGTAGACAGGTAGACAAATAGATAGACCGGTATATAGACAGATATATAGATTAACTGATTGACTGACTTGTAGATGGACAGTTTATATACAGACATGGGTAGATAGATGGATTGATAGATACGTAGATAAATACAGAGAGAGAGAGAGAGAGAGAGAGAGAGAGAGAGAGAGAGAGAGAGAGAGAGAGAGAGAGAGAGAGACAGAGAAATACTCCTATGTGAAAATAAGAATATACACAGCTGAATTACATAAGTTCAAAGTATAAAAATAATTCCATGATATATAAACAGCTCGTCAAATATACACATCCTGAAAGCAGTCTGAGAACACATAAAGATCTTGCTTTGTGCTTACCAGGAGTGAAGGGGACGGGGATGGAACACAAAAATACACAGTTCCAGAATAAGCGTAAATATGAGTTCCACAGAAATACGCACACAAAGGGAAAAATAAAAAATAAGATAAGATAAATAAGCGATATAACACAAGTGTGCATAGTCTCAACACAAAAGTAAATTTATGTAATGATTTCCAGAACAATACACACATGTAAATAATAACAATACGACCACTACAGTACTATTACTATTACTGCTTCTACTACTACTACCACTAATACTAATAATAAGCTATTCCAAGACAAACGTCAAGATCAGGCCAAGAGAACAAACACATCCAAGCAAAAAATAAATAAGCCAATTCAAGACAAGCTACGAGCACAATCATTCTCTGCTGCACTGTTTACTTTGCATTTGGTTCGACTGAGGGAGACAGTGATAGAGTACAAGGATAACTAACAAGCGCTCCCAGTCTGCATACCTCCGCCAATGCAAATAAAATATAAGATTTACTACTGTCATTCCTCTCTCCTACCAAACGAATACTTTTACGGTCTCACACAATCAACCCTTTAATTCTACGGGCTTAGTCTGCCCTGACTGCATTCCTTCGCTGACGCCAATGAAATTTTCGAGTATGATCCACTCCTGCATCCGCATTTGGATTCATTTCAAAATCTGATTAACTTTTCCTTGACCCACTGTCCACCCATCTACTAAATTTAATTGAAATTCAATCTAAACTTTATGAGATATTTTGTACTAAAAAAAAAAAAAGTGAATAAATAACCTCCTCCAACTTCACTGGCCGGGGTAAATTTTTAAAAACATTCTCCCCGCTAGGATGAATTGCACACCCACGCAAATATAGAAAATTCCAAATCTGATGACATTTACCTTGAGTGACGTAGACGGTGATGGAGGCGGGTCTGGTGTTGGCGGCATCGCAGGTGTAGTTGCCCGAGTCGGCGGGGGTGGCGCTGGTGAGGGAGAGGCGGGTTCGAACTCTCCCCCCCTCCTCCACCTCCACACTCACGCCCCCACGCTCCCGGTCGTAGTTGATCATGCGCCCGTCGTGGTACCAGAAGATGTACTGGGGCGGCTCCGGGCTCTGTGGGGTGATAGATGCGTGTTAGGAGCATCAGAGGGGTGTTAGAAAGAAGGGAAGTGGTGTTACGAATGAGGAGCCGAAGTTATGTTTCCCTCCAACTGATCTTTTGGTCAATTTTAGTATCATTATATACTGCCGTGATTCCAGGCTCTGTGGGGTGATAGGGAGGTGTTAGGTGTTAGATAAGCGCAAGACACGCTAAAGAAGTGACAGGTTTAATGAACAAGATGTCTGAGGAGAAAATGAAATAATGTCGTGTCGAAGCTGATCTTATCGTGTCGACGTTGATAGTTCCGGAAAATCCACTAAGTTGATTCTGGACTCTGTGGAGGTGATAGAGTGGTGATAGAGGGTGTTAGAGGTGTTCGAGAGGTGTACTGTAAAGTGGTGCTACGCAGGAGAGTAATGAGGTTTATGACTAAGGAAGGGTGAAATTGATAAGCCGCAATTAATCCATCCATCAGTTTTGGTGGGAGATGATGTACTCTGTTTGGGTGTTTCTAACTCCATGGACTCTACGGGGTGATATATGCCGGTACATGTTTCGTGGTGCTAGAGGGTGATAGAGGATACCAGAGATGTTCTGAGGGGTGTTAGAAAGAGCAGACGTGGTGTTACAGGGGTGTGGTGCTATGAGGGAAGTGGAGTTGCAAAAAAAAAAAAAAAAAAAAAAAAAAAAAAAAAAAGGTGATACCAGGTGATTTATTACAAGAAAAAAAAAAGAAGATATAAAGAACGCTAGGCAAATGTGAAGAGTGTGACAGTGTGAGGGAGAAGTAGCGAGGGTAGTGTCCGGGTGGGGGTGTTAGTGTGCGGTGGTGTAGGAAGGTTGTATGATCCAATGTAAGATAGTGTATGAAGTAGGATTATGTGAAATGAACCTACACACACACACACACACACACACACACACACACACACACACACACACACACACACACACGACTACTGCCACTGACATATGTAATTACACGCTGCCTCCCAACCTTATCATTCCTGCAATATTACGAGACATTAGGTGAAATTGGTAATGTGTGTGTGTGTCTCTCTCTCGTTGCAGGTTGATATCATGCAATGCTGCGTTGTTGCCAGAGAGAATGAGATGCGTGTTGGCAGCGAAGGTAGGGGGTGGATGTATTGCAATCATAAGTCTGTGTCTGTCTCCTTCCCCACTCAATCTGCATATCGCTCGGGGTATCTGTCTAACTATATCCGTTTCTCTATATATCTGCCTATCTATATATCTTCTGTATCTGTATATCTGTCTATGTGTCTATCTGTTTATCTATCTATCTATTTCCAGACGCCTCATCCTGTACTGGGAGGCGTGGAGGAGGTGTGGGGGTGGAATGTGTAATTGTGAGGCGTGGTATTATTTGATGTGTGTGTGTGTGTGTGTGTGTGTGTGTGTGTGTGTGTGTGTGTGTGTGTGTGTGTGTGTGTGTGTGTGTGTGTGTGTGTGTGTGTGTGTGTGTGTGTGTGTGTGTGTGTGTGTGTGTGTGTGTGTGTGTGTGTGTGTGTGTGTGTGTGTGTGTGTGTGTGTGTGTGTGTGGTACTATGAAGTGTTGCAGCATGAGGCGTTATGATGTCAGCTGTGACAGTGTGTTGACACATTGTGAAAAGCATGAGGAGTGTACCAGTATGAGGTGTGAGTATGTGAGGTGTGGCACTACGAGGTACGGCAGTATAAGGTGTGTGAGGTGTGGTAGTATGAGGTGTGACAGGATAAACTGTGTATGAGGGATAAGAGCGTGAGGTGTATGAGAAAATGGGGCAGTGAGGGAGTATGTGTTGTGACAGTATGAGGTGTGTAAGACGCGCAGTAGTATGAGCTGTGTGTGATGGAAATATGCCGAGTGTGACAGACAAGGCAGTGGGGAAAAGCATTTGGTGCGGCAGTGTGAGGTGTGTTATTCTACGGTGTGGTAGTGTGAGGTGTGGCAGTGTGAGGCGTGACAGTGTAAGGTGTGTTACTATGAGATGTGGCAGTGTGAGGTGTGGAAGTGTAAGGTGTGTTACTCTGAGATGTGGCAGTGGGGTGTATCAGTATGTGAAATGACAAAGTAGGGCAGTGAAGTGTATAGGGTGTAATAATGCCATCTATTACCCAATGACTCTCCCAACACCCCACTTAATGACACACTCAGGTGCAAGTAAACAGGCTCCCGTGTGCTTTAACCAGCTCAATGGCGGCTGTGTGAGTGAAAATCAATATCCCTCGCTGCCTCAATCACTTATGCACGGAAGCCATAAGTGTCTTTCAATGCCCTCAAAGCTGGTCATTTTTGGTCATTTTTTTCCCCTGTTATGGACACACTCTGAAGCTGACGTAAAGTGAGAATTTTTTAAACTCAATTTCAGCATCTTTATAATCATCATCATCATCATCATTATCTGCATTCTGATTTCCTTCTATCATCATCATCATCATCTGCATTCTAATTTCCTACTATTCATCATCATCATCTGCACTCTGATTTCCTTTTAAAACAAGGGGTGAAGTCACAAAGAAGTGCTTCGGGAGGCTGCTACGACTACGAGGCTAGTTTATGTAAGGAAGGGCGAGGGTTGTGTGTTATGAGTATAGGGGACACATCGTTCACCAGAGAAGGGGAGTCGGAGAGGGGAGAGAACGGAGAGGGGAGAAAAATGACAGAAAGAGAGAATGGAGAGGGGAGAGAAATGACGGGGAGAGGTGGAAGAGCATGGGGAGAGGATGGGGAGGGAGAGATAGTAAGAAGAGTGATCATTAAAGTACAAACAAGGAAGAAGAGATGACAGTAGAGATTAAAAAGGACATGAGAAGATGGAGAGAATGGAGAGATGGAGAGAAGAGAGATGACTGACAGAGTGTAAAGAGAGAGGAGTGATGTTTTAGAGAGAGGACAGGAAAAAAAGAGAGAAAAAAGGAGAGAAGATGCGTGGACGAGAGAGATGATGAGAGGAGAAACGGGATTGGAAGGATGTTTTGGTGGTAAAGAGGAAAGTGATGGGAGCTGATGGTGAGAGAGAGAGAGAGAGAGAGAGAGAGAGAGAGAGAGAGAGAGAGAGAGAAGAGGAATAATATGAAATGAATGAAATGACTCTCTTCCTCACTCACATAGTCTTCTTCTTCTCCTCTCTCTCTCTCTCTCTCTCTCTCTCTCTCTCCCCACCACCACAACCACCAGAATTGCATCTGCATAACATTCCATCCTAAATGTAATAACTCCATTTGTTACATTAAGCCTTGTCATGTTCCATTTGTTATATTCAATTATCTCAAAGCCTGTCTCGGGGCCGGCGGGGAATACGTGGGTCAAAATGACGGGGGCTGGAGGTCGTGGCCAGGTGGATAGCGCAGCAGGAATCCGGTACGCAGATATGTGAGTTCAGTTCTGGGCTTTAGGGGGTGGTGTGTGTGTGTGTGTGTGTGTGTGTGTGTGTGTGTGTGTGTGTGTGTGTGTGTGTGTGTGTGTGTGTGTGTGTGTGTGTGTGTGTGTGTGTGTGTGTGAACGTAGATTTCATGGTTTGTCGATAAGGAGTGCACGATAAAGTAAGATTAAACCTCTCTCTCTCTCTCTCTCTCTCTCTCTCACACACACACACACACACACACACACACACACACACAAAAACACCAACACCCAACCAAACCCAACACACACAACCCCACCCACTCATCCTCCCCCTTCACACACACACACACACACACACACACACACACACACACACACACACACAAAATCACCATCACCCAACCATTCCCTACACACACATCCCCACCCACTCATCCTCCCCCTTCACACACACACACACACACACACACACACACACACACACACACACACACACACACACACAAAATCACCATCACCCAACCATTCCCTACACACACATCCCCACCCACTCATCCTCCCCCTTCACACACACACACACACACACACACACACACACACACACACACACGCACCATGCTTCGAATCCCTCAAGGCTGCAAGCTCTGTGCCACACTAGGAGGGAGGCCACTATATCTCAGGGCCATTTACCTGTCACTTAGAGGTGCACACGCAAACGCACGCACACGCAATCTTTCTGTTTCTGTCCCATCTCTTAATGTCTGTCTTGGTTCTGTTTCTCTCTCTCTCTCTCACACACACACACACACACACACACACACACACACACACACACACACACACACAAAATGAGAGAGAGAGAGAGAGTGACAGACAGAGAGCACCACAACATCCACCCAAGTAAGCAAGTACGAAAATAAAGATTGTGAGAGTGCCATGCAAAATTAAGTATAAATTCAGCGTCTCAAAAAACCAATATGGATGGAAATTCACTTTTGAAAGGCTGACCGAGCGAGGAAAATGAATACCCAGGAAAAAGAACGAAAAATTGAAAAATACTGCAAAGAAAAAATGAAAAAAAGACTGCAAAGTGTTGTAGTGCAAAAAGTGTGAGTTGCATGGAAGGGAGAGAGAGAGAGAGAGAGAGAGAGAGAGAGAGACTAAGTGGGTATGCGTGTCGTTGTGTGTGTGTGTGTGTGTGTGTGTGTGTGTGTGTGTGTGTGTGTGTGTGTGTGTGTGTGTGTGTGTGTGTGTGTGTGTGTGGTATATTGGATGTGGTGTTACGTAATGTAGCGTACTATGGTATCTAGATAGTTTCGTACTCCGTTATAACTGTACGATTATGGAGGAGTGGTGTGGTGTGGTGTGGTGTGGTTCTGTGGCGGCGTGGCATGGCGTGGCGTGGCGTGGGGTGCTGTACTGTGGTGTTATGGTGCAGCACTGTGGCCATGTACTGTGGTGACATATGGTGCTGTGGTGGCGGATAGACACTGAATCGAGAATGTTTACAAAATCAACATGCCACTGCGATCCCAACAATTTTTAACAGAAATACTTTTTAATCACATCAAATTCTACATATCGGTCACCTATTTTGGGCATATTTTATTTCCCATACACAAAGTGATACGTTCAGATATAACTCAAAAAAAGGAAACAGGGAAAGGGAAAAAGGGAAAAAGGCAAAGACAAGAAAAATCTGTTCCTCAAGATTCACAATAAGACGGATGCTTCTTATTATCCTTTTCTTCAGGTGAGCAAGACCCTCCCAGTTAATTCCTTCAATCTACAGGGTGGTGAAGAAGTCTCCACAAAAAGGAATACTTGTCTCTCTCTTCAGATGCCCTTCCAGAAATTAGATGTGTTAAGTAATGCTAACCACGTAGAGCAAGTTTGGTGACAGCATGTAAAAAAAAAAAAAAAAAAAAGGTGATCATTTTTTCTATGCATGAAGACTTCTGGACCACCCACCCTGTATTCACTTTTTCCCTATGTATGGAGACTTTTGGGCCACTCTGTATTAACCCTCTGAGCTGAAGGAAATCGTCTGGCAATATCAATATCGAAATAAGGAAGACATCATCGTTCTGAGGTTCTCAAAACAAGGGTTCCTGGCTACATTTCTCTTCCCAGGGTTTTTATTTCCTCAGACAATTTCCCTCAGCGAAAAAGAACCATCACAGAAGCCACCCCTGTGCTGAGAAAAATCGTCTAAGGATAGCAAGAACAAAACCGTCTATGGAATCAAACTTAAATCTTAACTCATCCTTACCCAATAAAACATGGGAATTTTTTTACTCTACCACTTCCAGACGATTTTCTTCACCTCAAACAAGGGTCCCCTGTGAGTGAAGGGGGTCAGCAGTCTCTCCCCAGCTGAAGAAAACCGTCTGGGAGGAGCGAGAATAAACTAGAGGATTAAACGCGGCGAATTTCTTAAACGCGGCTGCACGCTAGGCTACATTTTTTTCGTCTCCATTTTTGCTTCATAACGCGATTCCTTTAATTTGCGCCCTCCAGCAGTTTTCGCCAAGGGTAAAACTGGATTTCCCGTTCCCGTGAGAGAAAGAGAGGGAGAGAGAGAGAGAGAGAGAGAGAGAGAGAGAGAGAGAGAGAGAGAGAGAGTTCACTTTCCCCACTTTCTCCTTTTCTCTTCTCGCACTAACATGTTTATAAAGACACACCACGAAAATAGAAAGAAAGACAGAGAAAAACAGGACAGTATGAAGAAAATTGAATAAATCATAACCGAAAAAGGCAATATAAACAAAATAATCCACAGAAAATAAAGCAGAAAATAGGAAAAAGTCAAAGAAAAACCACCACACACTTGAACGAAAAAGAAAATAAAACAATACTACGAAAAAAAAATAGAAAAAATATCGGAAGAAAATAATGGAGGGCAAATCGAAAAATAAAAAATGCAATGAACAACGAGAATAAAAAATTACGAAAACAGGAGCTGGAAAATTTAAGAAAAATTATGAAAAATACAAAAATAAAAAACAAAAATAATAAAAGATAAAGAAAAAATAAAGGAAGGAAATTTGATCTGGAAAAAACAAAAAGAATTGGAAAGACAATAAAAAAAAAATCTATAAAGCATCACATGACATATCAGCAAAAAAATTACCCCGGGAAATAGGATTTAAAAATTATTGCCAGAAATAGCGGACCATAAAACACGCACACGCACTCACACACACGCACACACACATACTTGCACACCAATATACACGTACACACCACAACCAACGCAACCAAGCACAGACCTACAGTACAAAAATAATCACACACACACACACACACACACACACACACACACACACACACACACACACACACACACACCTAATTATACAAGAAGCAAAAACACACGTACAGATAAAACACTCATAAAACTAGACAAACACGCAAGCACACACACACTTATATACTGCACACACACACACACACACACACACATCTTCTCCCTCCTCCGCTTTCGCTCTCTTTCTCTCCTTCCCTCATCATCATCATCTGTCATTATTTGTTTCTCTTGTCATCACCTTTTTTTCTCTCTCCCATCCGTCTCTCCTCCCTCCCTCAACACTCGTCATTAAATTCCTTGCCTTTTTAGTCCCCTGAAAATGAAGGCGTCTTGTTTTTAATGGAGGCATTTCTAGGAGGGGCCCTGTCCGTCTGTCTCTCACTTGGGATTTTCGGAAACGAGGCATTTCGCTCCCGCAGACTTCAGCGATTTTAGTTACGCCACACCAAACCATTCAACACCACACAACACATCACGCCACACCACACAAACCTTCTACACTACACTTTAAATACTCTCTCTCTCTCTCTCTCTCTCTCTCTCTCTCTCTCTCTCTCTCTCTCTCTCTCTCTCTCTCTCTCTCTCTTTCTCTCCCACTTCTATTTTATTCTCTCATTTTCTCTTCCTTCCTTCCATCTCCTCTACACCTCAAAATCCCACCTTCTTTGTTATTAAGTATTCTTCATTTTCCCTTCTTTCACCTCCTTCTCTTTCTCACCCTTCTCCTTTCTTTTTCTTATTCTTTTCTCTATTCTTCTCCCACCTCTTCCTCCTCTTTCTCTCTCCTCCTTTATCATCATCATCATCATCATCATAATCACCATCATCCACTTTCCTATCGTCATCACCATCATCCACTTTCCTATCGTCATCACCATCATCCATCTACTCTCATCATCATCATCACCATCATCATCTTCCACTCTCCTATCATCATCACCATCATCCATCCACTGTCTCATCATCATCATCATCACCATCATCATCTTCCACTCTCTTATCATCACCATCATCCAGTCTCCTATCATCATCACCATCACCGCTCATACATCACCACCACCATCATCATCATCACCACACTTACCCATACCCTGGCCCGTCTATCACTTAACACTTATCTAGCACGCGATAACACGGGGGAAACAAAAATGGCGCCCGTGGTGAGATAAGGAGGTGGCGAGGCAAATTACGACTTAGATAAATGGTGGAAGGGAAAAGGAGGGTGAAAAATATTAAGGTGGCTGAGGAAGACTGGTGTGAGATGGAGGGAGGGGAGAGGGAGAGGGCAGGGGAGGGGGAGGGGTGGTGGTGGTTACAGTGAGGGTGGATGATGATGATGATGATGATGATGATGATGATGATGATGATGATGATGAGGAGGAGGAGGAGGAGGAGGAGGATAAAATGAGGAAGAAACGGAAGAGTGAGGAGGAGGAGGAGGAGGAGAGAATGATCGGTGATGATGGTGTTAGTAATGACAAGGAAGAGGAGGAGGAAGTGCAGAAGAGATGGAAGGAGTGACGAGAGGGAGGAGGAGGGGGAGAGAATGATCGGTTAGTGATGATGATAATGATGGCAAGAAGGAGGAGGAGGAGGAGGAGAAACAGGAAGAGAAAGAGCAGGAGAAGGAAGAAGAGGGAGAGGAATATACCAAAAAGGTGGAAGGAGTGAGGAGGACCTTGTCAGAAACGATGATGATAATAACAAAAATAATGATGATGATGATGATGACAGTAAAGATGAATGTTGGCTGGCTGGCATAGAAAGACACAGACTAAGAGAGTTAGACCAGGTGTGGACGTGTATATATGAGAGAGAGGGTCGTGGAGGAAGAGGTCGTTTCTGAGTAGGGACAGAAATGAGAAAATCACTAAAAATAAGAGAGAGAGAGGGATGCCGTGAAATCCTGGTAGTGGTGGTGTAATTGGAAGCACACACGGCCCGCAAACGACAGGTCCCGGGTTCGATTTTAGGGCCGACTTCGAAATCTTTAAATAGGATCTCTTTCCCCAGTATATTTGCAGCCAAAAAAAAAAAAAGAAAAAAGAAAAAAAAAGGGACATGGATTATTAACTAGATGGTTGGATGGTATGTTGTGGTGGGAGGGGGTCGTTGATGAGTAGGCATAAATATGAGGAGGGGTTGCTACTGAGGGATATGTATATTTTTCATTAACGCCTTAACTATTTTCAACCAGAGCAAAATTTTCAGTCTCAAAAATATAATATAAAAAATTAAAAAGGGACTCGTACTAAAGAGCTTAGGAGGAGGGCTGATCTAAAATTGATATCGAATTTATTTTATTTATTTATTTATTACTTATTTATTGATGGCCAGAGGAGCTGAGTGTTTTATGATGCACTTTATATTTCCTCTCGCCTCTCCCTCTCTCTCTCTCTTATTTCATCAGCTCCTGCATTTTCACCATCTTTTTTCTTTTCATTTTTCTTCCTTTCTCTCTTCTTTTTTTCTTCTTTCTCCGTCTTATGGTTTTTCTTTCACTAATTTTTCTTCCCTCATCTTCCAGCCTTTCTTTAGCTTTTCTTCCTTCACACCTTTTTCTCTTTCACGTCCTTCCTCCTCCTTCTTTCTTTATATCCTTTTTCCTTCCCTTCCTTTTCTTCTTTCCTCTTTCCTCCTCCTTCTTTTAGCTTCTTCTTCCTCTTCTTCCTTTAATTCTCTATCATTCTATTCCCTTCCTCTTCTTTCTATCCTATCCTCTCTCTTTCCTTCCTACCTCCTTTCCTTCACTCCTGTTTTTCTGCCATTCCCTTGTTTCTTCCTTCTCAATCTTCTTTTACTTCCTTCATCCTTTCCCTTTCCTTCTTCCTCCTTTTTATTTCATCATACTTTTAATTAATTACTTTTTAACACTTGCTGTCTCATTTTTCTCACTGGCGCAATGATGCTCTCTCTCTCTCTCGCAAAATAGATGACAGGCAGAACTTCATTACCAAAAGGAGTGCATTGCGTCGTTGTGACTAATTAAGGTGAGAGAGAGAGAGAGAGAGAGAGAGAGAGAGAGAGAGAGAGAGAGAGAGAGAGAGAGAGAGAGAGAGAGAGAGAGAGAGAGAGGACAATAACAGAAGACTTAAAAGAGATCATCCACAAGAGGACAGGGAAAGACTAAGCTGAGCTGGATAATGAAAAGGATGAATGAATGAAAGAATGAATGAATGAATGGATGAAAGAGAGAGAGTTGGAGGAAAGGAGATAAAAGATAAGCGGATGAAACAAGGGATGAGAAGATGGAAGGAGTCTTAATGAAATGAAAGAGAGAGAGAGAGGGAGAGAGAGAGAGAGAGAGAGAGAGAGAGAGAGAGAGAGAGAGAGAGAGAGAGAGAGAGAGAGAGGGAGAGAGAGAGAGAGAGAGAGAGAGAGAGAGAGAGAGAGAGAGAGAGAATTTAAAACTAAGAAAAGAAGAACAACTGAACGGGAAGGAGTGAGAGATAAAAAAGAAATGGAGGATGAAAAAATGAAAATTTATGAGAGGAAGAGATAAGGCAAGTGGAAAAAAGAAGGAGAATGGCAGGAGAATGGAAGACATATGATAAGAGAGATAAGAGAGACGGAAAGAGATGAGACAAGACATAAAAAGGGAGAAAGGAAGAATTTTTATCATCATCATCATCATCATCATTATGAAAAGAGAGAACGAAGTAATTTATATCATCATCATCACCATCATCATGACCACCATTTTTAGAAAAAGGGAACGAAGTAATTTATATCATCATCATCATCATCACCACACTCATCATAATCATCGGTTTTTTTTACTGATTTTCTATATTTGTCTCATATCTATTTATATATATTTTTTATTTATTTCAAACCAGTCGGCATTAAGAGGGCAGATATCCCCCATCCTACGGTTTTTTACTCTTGCTGCCTCCAGACGATTTTTCTTTCTAATTTCGGATGGTGTGAGGTGAGGTAGTTAATGAAGACAATGGTTCCTTCTCGGTGGTTATAGCTCCCTTACACCTCCTCCTTAGCGATTTATTTTGTGCATACGACTGGGTAATATCGCTTGGTACACTCATATATTCGGTGGTTGTAGTAGCTCCCTAACCCCACCTCCTCATCGATTTATTTTTGTATACGGGTGGCTCATAATGCAAAGTATGGTGATATTAGAATGATTCATGTACCACAGAAGAGGACAGCAAGGTGTGACAGGCAAAATAAATCGCTTAGGAAGAGGTGTTAGGGTGCTTCTTTTGCGACGAGAATACGTGCCTGTATCCAACACCTTCACTACACCCTTCAGTACGAAAAACGAAGGGAATAAGAAAAGAAGGAAAAAAGAGAGAAGCCGTAAGAGCGACACAAACACAAAGCACAGAGAAAGAAAACAACAAAGACACGCAACAAACAAACCAAAGACAACAACAACGATATTAATAAAAAAAATCAACAACATCAGCAACACTAAGAACAAATGAAAAACAAAACAATAATAACAAAAACAAGACAAACAAAGAAGCAAACAAACAGCAACTAACAACAACAATACATCCCAAGCCTGACAAAGAAAAATGATCAGTTTTACGAAGGAAAAAGGAAAAACAATGAAACTTTAAGAAAACTGAGGAGAAAGACAGAATGCAAATCAAGCAGGAGGCAAAGGAAAGAGAGAGGGAATCAAAACAACAACAAAAGCAATGCAGATTAAAAGCCTGGCTGAAAGAGAATCCATGAGAGAGAGAGAGAGAGAGAGAGAGAGAGAGAGAGAGAGAGAGAGAGAGAGAGAGAGAGAGAGAGAGAGAGAAGGAAGCCAAGGAAAACAAAACGGGGAAACAGAATCAACAACAAACAACAACAACAACAAAATATCCAAACTTGACTTGAAAGCGCTTGACAAAGAGAATGAATAATGGAAGGAGGAATGAAAGGGAATAGCAAGATGAAAATAAACATGAAAACACACACACACACACACACACACACACACACACACACACACACACACATTACCCCTTTGGCTATCCTGCAATAACTCTTTAAAAGTCTGTCTGTAATCCTATTCAATATTATGGTATGTTATCTATTTTCTCTTTACTGATTTTTATTATTTTATCTTTACCGCCGCCAGACGATTTTATTCAGCTTAGATAGGACGGTTTTTATCTCTCAAGGGCGCAGATAAAGCTTTCATTAACCCCTTCACTACGAGAGGCCTGATAAATGTTGAATAAAATCGGTCTTTCTAATGTCAGATAAAATCGGTCTTGTAAATGTTGCATAAAATCGGTCTAATAAATGCTGAATTAAATCGATCTTATAAATGCTGAGTAAAATGGTCTGAAATTAACAAGAATAAATTAAAAAAAGACGTTATCGTACTGAAGGGGTTAAATTTCTACTCTGCAATCTTTTTTTCTTTTTTCCTTTTTTTTTTTTTTTGCTTCAAGCCTATTTTTTAATTCGAAAATTAGAGAGTAAGTCTTTCTATACATATAACGGCCAGACCAAGTAGCAGACCTGTGGGAATTAGTGCTCAAGTGGTGATCTGTGAGGGTGAGCGTCTCCATCTGTTTACGCCTTAGGACTGCTGAGCCCGAAAGTAAAAAAAAAATATATATAAAAAAGAACAAACAAAACTGAGAAAAAGAAAGAAAGAATGAAAGAATGAATGAATGAAAGAATGAAAAAATACAGAAAAAAATAAAGACAAAAAAAAAAAGGATGAAGTACCGAGTAATCAGAATATAATTACACCTGACATTCACCTGACATTCAGATGGCTTCAGGACTTCCACCTACTGAAGCTGTGTGTGTATCGTTAACCTTCTTTGTGGCTCTAGGTCTGTATTAGCTGTGTAAATCTAATAATCGCTGCACTTAAGTTGGATCTGAGTATGTAGTTATATATTGTTGAGCCAAAATGCTGCGTCGGCCACTTTGAGAGAGAGAGAGAGAGAGAGAGAGAGAGAGAGAGAGTCATGGGTCTGAAGGGGCGGTTACTGTTTTGCCGGAGAATTAAGATCACTATTTTATTATATTTTACACCATCTCACACCAGGCAACTTTACTGGACTCAAAAAAAAAAAAAAAAAAAAAAAAAAAAAAAAATCCAGCCGCAGTCAAAGCGTTAAGTCCCCCATAAATAAAACGCTTTCCTTTGGTCTCCTGATGGCCTCCCATTTTCTTCAATTTTCATGACCAATTTCTTTTTATATATTCTCCTTTTTTTTTTTTCCATTTTTTCATTCTTTTATCTTGTGTCTCTGTTTTTCATCTTTTCCCATTATCTCTTTTTATCCGTTTATTGTTATATTTCTTTTCATCAATTTTTTCATTCTTTTTTCAGCCTTTTTTCCTTCTCTCTCTGTTCATCCTGTTATTTCCTTTGTCTTTTTTTTCATAATCTTTTTTCATCAGTTTTTCCATTATCTCTTTTTCCATCATTTCTTCCATTTTCATATATTCTTTCCATTTTCTTATCCCATCACCTTTTTCCACTTTCACTTTTTTTTTTTTCAATCTCATTTTCTTACATTTTTCTCTTCTCTCTTTCCTATTTTTTTTTTTTTAATGATTTTTATATCTTTTCGTCCTCTCTTAAACTTTTCCTTGACACCTTCACTACGTTGACGTTTTTTCATTTTATTTCAGGAACCTTCAGATGTTTTTATTAAGTTCTTGAGAGAGTTTTCAGGATGCAGGGATTGGACACAATATTTAATAATATAAAAAGGTTTCTTTAGCTGAGTAAGGTCGCTTGGAGGTGAAGGAGAGAGAGACTGAGAATGATGTGGAAAGGTAATTGTGTGTGTGTGTGTGTGTGTGTGTGTGTGTGTGTGTGTGTGTGTGTGTGTGTGTGTGTGTGTGTGTGTGTGTGTGTGTGTGTGTGTGTGTGTGTGTGTGTGTGTGTGTGTGTGTGTGTGTGTCATGGGAAGAGGGGTCGTTATTGAGACGAGGCCACCCCTCACTGGACGCGGCGTTAATATTAGGTAGAGTGTTGTTGTTGCCTGAATAGTTGTTGCTGTGTTGTTACTGTAGTGGTGTTGTTGTTGTTATGAGGTTAATGTTGTTGTTGTCATTGAAATCGCTGTTGCTGTATTGTTAGTGAACTGATGTTGTTAATAAGGCTAAGGTGTTGTTGTTGTTGTTGTTGAAGTCGCAGTTGTTGCATTGTTTGTTTTTGTTATTAATATGAGGCACAGTATTGATAATTAAATCGCTGCTGTTGTATTGTTAATGTTTTGTTGTTGTTAATGGGATCACACACAAACCTACCCCATCCCTCAGGCACTCCCTCCATGACACAACACAGACTGGTATCACACGTGGCTCAATGGCCCCCCAGACGCCCATTGCCAACTTGTACAATGTCGATGCACAAGGAGCGGTTACGAACGTCTTAGGTGTAGTTACGTACGTCTTTGTTAAACTTGTGCCGTTTAGCTGGCGTGACAGTGACACAAGGCGTAACTTAGGGTGTAGCTTAAGGCGTTCCCAAAGACAACTTGCTTGGCGATTTATTTTGCCTTCTCGCAGTATTCTTCTCTTTGGTGCGTTTTGCTCAGTTCCGATGCCCTACGGCGCTCCCAAACACATCTCGCTTAGTGATTTATTTTGCGTTTTCGCCGTGTCTTTTGTTCTTGATGTCCTATATTAAGGCTTCGGACACACAAACACACTTACGATCTATTCCCTGTCGTAGCTCAGGTTCTGATTTGCAGGAAGGACGAGTGCCCGTATTCCTGTCGGGTAAGCAAACTCCCTAGCACCTCTTCCTTAGCGATTTATTTTTGGATATGGCCGGTTATATCCTTCTGTACGTTATTATGCAGAGTATGGCGATAATGGAAGGATTTATATAACACCCAATATAACAGTATGGTATAATAATCAAAATAAATCACTTGGGAAAAGGTGTTAGGGAGCTTTTTTAACCGAGAATGCGGGCCTTCGCTACATTAAAAATAAAGATGAAAGTCAAGTCGAAATCAAGAAACCTATGGAGATTTCTTGAGTTTATCTTCAATTTCACGTGAATTTCCTCGCCATCTTACACGATTTTTCCGTCAAGAGTCAAGATGAAGCCAAGATAACTCAAGAAACCCAGACTTTATACTCTCGCGAAAACACGTCTCAGGTTTCCTTGCCTTTGAATAAACCTGGAATCTCTCTCTCCTCTCTCTCTCTCTCTCTCTCTCTCTCTTACGTAACACCAGGTAGCCGAAATTAATTACCCCTCCCCTGACACACATACATTACCTGTCACCCTTCTCTACTTACCTGCAAATCTATGTATATATTCACCTCTCCCGTTTAGCTATTTGTCTATCTACCTACCTACCAATCTATCTATCTATCTATCTATGTATCTACCCACCTATCTATCTATCTACCTGGACCCACCTGTTGTATGTAGCAGGTGAGGGATATGGTGGAGCCTGCCTGGACGTGATGCTCTCCACTGCCAGGTATGACTGCTTTGGGCTCCACTACCTCTAGCCTCACCAACTGGGCAACCACACCTCCCCCTGTTGAGATCTGAAAGGAAAAGGAGGGGGGCTGTTAGGGAGGGGGATTGTTAGGGTGGGGGATTGTTAGGGAGTAAGGGAGCGACAGCCAAAATTGGAGATGGTTATGTATTTGTCTGTCTGTCTGGCCAAAATATCTCAAAATGGTGCTTAAGGATTGCAATGAAATTTTGTGGATATGTGGGTCATGGGTCAAGGAAGAGTTGATGGCTGGGATATTGTCACTATTATTATTATTATTATTATTATTATCAACGTCAGCGTAAGAATTATTACCACCATCGATTATCGCAGAAGTTGAATAGCACACGTATACATCACCCTGTCTATCTATCTATCTACCTATCTATCTACCACTCACATGGCACTCATAGATGCCAGCGTCTTCCAGCTCCAGGTATTTAATGGCAAGGGTCCACTGCGTACTGCCCTCCTGGTGGTGGACTTGGAAGCGCCCCTCCTTCGTGTATGTCAGGGTGCCCGATGTCAGGATGTGGAAGTCCCGACGTCTCATCCACGATACCTGGTGGAGGAGAGAGTGGATGAGGTCAGAGAGGCGCATGTGGAGGGGCTGAGGGAAGGAGAGGAAGAGAGGGAGAGATTTAGATTGGGAAATTGCCTGGTTGAGATGAGGGAGTGGATGTGTGGAGAGATGGGTAGATGGACTGTGGGAGGGAGGGAGAGAGAGAGAGAGAGAGAGGGGGGGGGGGGAATGATAAAGTATATACCCAAAGAAAAAACCCGAAAAGTTAAAGGCTTTGTCTTCTCCTCATCTAACCTATTAAACTGATTTGCTGAACACGTACAGAAGCATTAAATGTCAACTCTGGAATCAGCCACGTAGCCAACAATTTTCTGTAACTTTTCCAAAAACTGAGGAAATGCCATTAGTTCATATTAGAAAAGCGAAAGAATATCACTCGCTCACATAAAAAAAAAGGGAGAGAATATCAATCGCTCACACTGGAGAAGAGAATGTCACCTGCTCACGTTAGAAAAGTATTTATCACTGCTCACTGAGAAAATGTCACCTCACTCCCTTCTCTTTCGCATACCTCACCTAATCAATCTACACCTAATATAACGTAACCTAACTTAACCTGATCCTGCCAAACACAGTCAAACCTTATCTAGCTTAACCAGGTCAAGGGCATTCTAACCTAGCCAACTTTATACACCTGTGCACCTGTAAGACGTCGTCGCGCTAAAGAAATTAAACTTGAATTTTTCTGATTAAGAAAAAGATTTTAAAAGATTTTATTAATACTGAAAATGCCTTAAAAAAAAAAAAAAGAAGGAACTATCAATTGGCCAAAAATTATTATATATATGTGCATGAGAGAGAGAGAGAGAGAGAGAGAGAGAATATGAAAGGAGTACCAGATTGAGAAACGAGGAGGAGGAGGAGGAATGGAAATGAGGACAGGAGAAATTAGGAGTGAATACTGAGGGCATATTCCGAGAAAGGCTGAAAAGGGCGATGATGAAAGAGAAGGGAGCGAAAATGAGGGAGAATGAAAGTGGCAGGAGATTAGGGAGCAGATGGGAGGGGAGGACACTGATGTACGCAGCGACATGCATTTCCAAGCTCATTTTCCAGGTCATTTTCGTCGTCATTATCCTCATTATTTTTCCCCATCTTCACCTTCTTCGGTCATTTTCGTCTTCATTTTTAAACCTGTTGGTCTTCACTGTCTTTTTTTTCATCGTCATTTTCGTTGATCTTCATCTCCGTAGTAATTTTTAATCATCAATGCCATTACTTTTATCACTCGTCATAGTTATCATCATCATCATTATTATTATTATTATTATTATTATTATTATTATTATTACGATTACTACTACTACTATTATTACAATCACAATCATTACGGAGAGGAAGGGATTTGAAGGGAAGGAATGGGAAGGACGCAAAAGGGGAAGGAAGGGAAGGAGAGGAAAGGGAAGGGGAGGGATGGGAAGGGAAGGGAAAGAAGGGAAGGGAATGAAGAACAAGCATGGGAAGGGAAGGGAAAGGGAAGAGAAGGGAAAGGGAAGGGAAGGGAAGGAAAGGAAAGAAAAGGAAAGGAATGGGAAGGGAAGGGAAAGGGAAGAGAAGGGAAGGGAAGGGAAGGGAAAGGAAAAAGGAAGGGAAGGGAAGGGAAAAGGAAGAGATGGGAAGGGAAGAGATGGGAAAGGAAGAGATAGGGTGGGATGGGATGGGATGGGATGGGATGGAATGGGAAGGGAAGGGAAGGGAAGGGAAGGGAAGGGATGGGATGGGATGGGATGGGAAGGGAGCTGCGTGGAAGGGAATTGAGTGATTGGTATCCTGAGGCGTAACAGCAAAGTTCGCTGGAGCGTGTGTGTGTGGGGGGGGGGAAGAGAAGGGAGGGGAGGGAAGAGAAGGGGAGGGATGGTAGGGGAGGGAAGGGAAGAAATGTGGAGAAAAGAAGAGAGGAAGGAGAAGAAAAACGGAGGGAGTGGAAGACAAAAGGAGGGATAGGGAGGGAAGCAGGGAAATAACAAGGAAACACAAGGGAGGAAAGAGAGAGAAAAAAAGAAGGGGGGGGGGGAACGTAACAAGAGAATGGAGATGATGAGAGGTATGGAGGAAGGATAAAAGCGTGCAGGAAAGGTAGGGGGGAAGAGGGAAGGATGGGAGGAAAAGGAGGGGAGGGAAGTGAGGGGAAGGGAGGAAAATGGAAGGAAGTGAAGAGAAGGGAAGGGAAGAAAGTGAAGGGAAGGGAAGGAAGTGAAGGGAAGGCAAGGAAGAGTAAGTAAGACGATATAAACGAAGCCTCGCCGAACTTCCACCCTCTCTAGTGCTGTCTGCCTGCAACCTCTCCCCCCCAGAGAGAGAGAGAGAGAGAGAGAGAGAGAGAGTTACACAGATACACAGACCATGCAGACATGACTGTAATTTCTGAGGAGTATAGACTTTAAATTGATGAAGAGACCCTACACTCTATTTACTAAAATTTGAGAGAGAGAGAGAGAGAGAGAGAGAGAGAGAGAGAGAGAGAGAGAGAGAGAGAGAGAGAGAGAGAGAGAAATAAGCAAGTGGGAGCGAAATTAAACCCAGATAACTGTCAGAGGCCATCCCGGAATGGACCTAAAGAGAGCGAAAAGAGAGTTAAAGAGCTAAAAAAAAAGAGGAAAAGAGAGCTAGAGGGTGCTAAAGAGAGCTAAAAAGAACTAAACGGAGCCAGAGGAAGCTAGAAAAGAGCCAAAGGGAGCCAGAAAGAGCTAAAGGGACTAAGAGAGAGAGAGAGAGAGAGAATAAAAGGGAGGGCGGGAGAGCGAAAACAAAAGAGCTAAAAATATAATCTCCCTCCAACAACAATACTAAAAAAAAAAAGTCAAAAAAATATCTACTCAATGTAAAAAAAAAAAAAAGTTAAAGAAAAAGCAAAAAATGTGAGAAATTTTGAACGAACCTGTGTCGAAGAAAATTGAAAAAAAAAAAAAAATGAAATATACTCAATGAAAAAAAAAAATCTTCGTTCATAATTTTCTCTCAAAAATCTTTCTCGAATTAAATTTACTGTGAAAAAAAAAAATCTCTCAAAGAAATACCTCAAAATCCAAAAAGGGTATAGAAAATAAATATCGATAAAATTACTTTTTTTTTTTTTTTTTTCCAATAAACAGTAATAAATTATCATGATAAATGCTAGTTCAAATTTTCTAAAAGGTATAAAGAAATCATCATCATCATCATCATCATCATCACCAATATTAAAGTCTTCCCATTACTCGAACTCCTACATATGCGATAAAATAACACACACACACACACACACACACACACACACACACACACACACACACACACACACAAACCCAATAATATGTTTTTTGGATTCCGAGTTCAAGAGTTCTATTAGGATGGTTTTTAAGGGCATTTTGGATTTGGCCTCGCACGTATAGATTTATTGGAAGCCTGTGATGCATCGGGAGGGAGGGAGGGAGGAGAACGGAAGGGAGAGGAAGAGAGAGAAAAGGAGGGAGGAAGGGGGAGAAAAGGAGGGAGGAAGGGGGAGAAAAGGAGGGAGGAAGGGAGAGAAAAGGAGGAAGGAATGCTGTAGTGGGAGATGTAGAGAGAGAGAGAGAGAGAGAGAGAGAGAGAGAGAGAGAGAGAGAGAGAACAAAAGGAAGGGGAGACACGGAATAAGAAGCTCAGCGAAACTATGCAGCACTAATCTGGAACAGGACACCCTGAGGGCCGCTCCGCCAGTAAGTGGAGGTACCTTTGGGGCCTCACCCCCCTAAAACCTGGTCTGGGATAGGTCTACCACTGTCCAAAATTTCGTGTTCGTTGGTAAAAAAAAATAAAAAGAAATAAAAAGAAAAAAGTTGTGGTCGGGAATTCTGCCACTGTTCGGAACCCTCTCATGGGGTCTTCCCTGCCTAAAACCTGGTCCTCGTGAAAGTCTACCATAAAGCATTATTTCATACTCCCAAGCGCTCCCAGACGCCATCGGTTGCCAGAAAGCGCGTTCTATAAGACCCCCTTCCTCCTTCTCCTCCTCCTCCAACTCGGAAAAATAATAGGGTTCGCCAAAGGAAGAACTGGAAGCGAAAAACAAGGCGACAAGTAGGAGAGAGGAGTGGAAGCAGGAGAAAGAGAAAGAAAATGGGTGAAAATGGGTGTGGGTGCGAGGCTTGGGAACGATTATGTTAATATGGCGTGCTACCCGCCTCTATGAAACAGGATATGGGGGGGTGGAGAGAGAGAGAGAGAGAGAGAGAGAGAGAGAGAGAGAGAGAGAGAGAGAGAGAGAGAGAATTAAGACATAAAAATCTAGGCAAATTGACAAAAAAATGAAACCCAAGAAAACTGAGCAATATATATAAAATGGGAATGAAATATATACGATAATGAGAGGACGATAATGAGACCGATAAAAGGAAGAGGATAATGAAAAACTACGTAATAAGGGAGAAAGAACATTAATTATCAGGAGAACAGGTGAGGAAAAAGGTACGAAAAAGGAAGACGAAAAAAATAAGGAAATATTAGAATGAATGGGAAATTAAGTGAAATGAGATTAAGCTTTCATGGGGGTTGACGTAATGAGTTTCTCTCCCTCCCTCCCTCTCTCTCTCTCTCTCTCTCTCTCTCTCTCTCTCTCTCTAAAATTGCTCTAAGTGATTAATGACAGAGGTGCGACAGGCTTTTAGTTGGAGCTCAAGTAGACAGGGAGATTACAGTGTGTGTGTGTGTGTGTGTGTGTGTGTGTGTGTGTGTGTGTGTGTGAGAGAGAGAGAGAGAGAGAGAGAGAGAGAGAGAGAGAGAGAGAGAGAGAGAGAGTATACGTATGGAGTTCATGTGCGTAGGGTGCAGATATTGCGTACTTGTGAAGTGCGGATGTGTTCACGCGTAAGATAATGTCCTGTTACGTGTGTGTGTGTGTGTGTGTGTGTGTGTGTGTGTGTGTGTGTGTGTGTGTGTGTGTGTGTGTGTGTGTGTGTGTGTGTGTGAAGGAAAGGGTCGTGAGGACGAAGTGAACTGAAATTAATATAAATACAGTACACCATTAGCATACAGCACAGGCTCTTTGATGTCATGGTTGGAGAGAGAGAGAGAGAGAGAGAGAGAGAGAGAGGAAGTGCCTTTTTCTCTAATTATAAAAGTTTACGGCCAAGACAGCAAAACAAGACTTTCCTGCAACCCCCACAACCTCCAGCAATCAGTCGTACAGGAAAACAAGGAGAAGCAACACTCTGCTAGATTAAAGTGACTGAAGGAAATTTTATAGGAACGGTAGAAATTAGAAAGGAATGAAACTCGTAATCCAAAAACAATGCTATAATCATCATCATCATCATCATCACCATCATAAATAATAATAATAATAATAATAATAATAATAATAATAGCCTGGTTCATGCGTCAATTTCCCATGAATGTTTTAAATGGGTAAATTAGGTTCATCTGTAGGTGGGTTGATATATAAATTACATTAATCT
>NC_137050.1:3033670-3116170 GCF_032717465.1 Coenobita brevimanus
TAGAGGTGACGGGAGGGAAGAGTAGGGCAGGCCACACTGGGATAGAAGGAAGGACAGGCAAGAGAGGAGTGTGATGGGTGAGTAAGGATAAGGACTGAACAGGGATGAAGGAAGAATAACAGTGAGGGTAGGTTTGAAGGAAGGACAAGGGCCATTCTGAGGGCAAAGCAGGGCACGGCAGGACAAGGAAGGGCAGGGAAAAGGGCAGGGGGGGACATAAAAGCTTTAACTCCACAGTGTCATGACAACAGAGAGGGAATTAGAGTAAGAGGAGAGCAGGGGACGGGGAATGAGACCAGGCCAGGGATGACGGTAGGGTTGAAGGAAGGACAAGAGCTATTCTGAGGGCAAGGAAGGGCAGGGGGCAGGCAGAGGGGGGACATGTGAGCGTGGTGAGGCAGTAACTCCACAATGGATGATAATTGGAGCACCGAACTTGCCAGCGAGTGTGGTGGTGTGGGGGTGGGGGGTGTAGGTTATTATCGGTGGGTGGGTGGGTGTGTGGATACTGATGAAACCCATGTCATTCCCAGTGGGTCGCAGTGTGTTAGCCGCTGTGGGTAGAGTTGGTGGTGTCTTCCTGGGTCATACTCTTGTTTATTCGTTTGTGTGGGTAATATCGTGATCACACTCTTATTTCTTCGTGTCGTCTGTGTCGATAATATGATCACACTACTATTTCCTCGTGTGGTTTATGTGGGTAATATCGCGGTCACACTCAGGATCCACTCACACCTTTATTTGTTCGCGGGTGAGTGGGTATTATCACTGCTGTGTTGTGTCGGTCGTAATATTATCTCCTCGCGAGAATATTATAACAAACAACCACCTCGTAATGGAAATATGCCTGTCTACGAAGGTTTTATCTCACGGCCTCTGCAATTTGCACCAATCTTCACGGCATCACACTACGCCGCGGACAGACATCAACAAAATTGACCACAGGTTCATCCAGCACTGCATCGGTTATAATTGTATTTGTGAACCGATCTTACGGCCCAGGGAAGCGAACCCGGGACAGGCCAAAAACTGCCCCCATAATAGCCACCTCAGTACCACAGCTGCAAAAAGGACTCAAGGACCCTCTACACCCCGACCCTCACACCCACTCCGGCGCTGCTGTTACTGTGTAGGTGTGGGTGTCGCCGAGAATATTTTTACACCGTACGTATTATCTCTCTGGCTTGTGTTTATACGGTAATGAATATTTTTCTCTAACTTTCTCTTGGTGACTCTAGACTATTTTATTTAACACACACACACACACACACACACACACACACACACACACACACACACACACACACACAGACGCAGATAAAAAGAGATACAGAGATGGTCAGAACACGCAGAAAAATTTATGAAAGATAGAAAGATACATAAATTGACGGGTAAATGGATGCATATAGAAATCATACATCAATATATTTCCCGAGCAAATCATGAATATTCAATTACAGACTCATATATCGAATTTAATTTAGAATCGCAACACAACATACTATGATATTTAACCAGATATTTTATTACTGTCAGAATAATCCACTTACATCACACACAAAGGACGGATTCTCTCTCCCTCTCTCTCTCTCTCTCTCTCTCTCTCTCTCTCTCTCTCTCTCTCCCTCTCCCTCTCTTTCTCTCTCTCAACTTATGTATGTCTTAATTACCCTTTATTTGTTTTCGTTAATTTAATCTCCATTTCTCATCTCTCTCTCTCTCTCTCTCTCTCTCTCTCTCTCTCTCTCTCTCTCAGCTAATGTCTAATTACCCTCTATTTGTTTTCGTTAATTTAATCTCCATTTCTCATCTCACTCTCTCTCTCTCTCTCTCTCTCTCTCTCTCTCTCTCAAAAATAAAAAAAAATAAAAAATCGAGCAACCTCCAATTCAGACGCGAGATTTGCCTTAGAAATATAATTCTAATGTTTTTTGAGGAGAGACATTACAGAGAGGGAGAGATGAAGAGAGAGAGAGAGAGATGGAGAGAGGGGGGGAATAAGAGACGCCTGTTGTAAGTCAGTGTGAGCTGGAAATTTAGAGGAGAGGGAGGGAGGGAAGCAAGGAGGGAGTGAGAGGTGTGTGTGTGTGTGTGTGTGTGTGTGTGTGTGTGTGTGTGTGTGTGTGTGTGTGTGTGTGTGTGTGTGTGTGTGTGTGTGTGTGTGTTCGAGAGAGAGAGAGAGAGAGAGAGAGAGAGAGAGAGAGAGAGAGAGAGAGAGAGAGAGAGAGCAAAGGAGGTAAAAACTGTGGGATCAGGGAAACGGGAAAAGAGGGAGGATGAATAGAAGGGTCGGAGGGAGGGAGGGGGGAGGGGGGGAGGAGGGAGCGAACGACTAAGGGAGAGAGAAAGGAGGTAGACAAGGGAGGGGGAAACATGGAGCAAGAGAGGTACAAAAGAGGGGAGAGAGAGAGAGAGAGAGAGAGAGAGAGAGAGAGAGGAAGGGACAACAGCAAGAGAAGTATAAAGGGAGGGATCAAGGACGGGCAGGGAGGTAGGGAGGGAGGTAGGCAGAAAGGGAGAGAAGCGGGCAGAAAGGCAGAGACAGGAACAGGCAGACAGGCATGAAGGAAAGAGGGTCAGCATGGGAGAGAGAGAGAGCAATGGAGGAAAGCAGAAAGAGATTGGCAGAAAGAAAAGGAGGGGGGAAGGAGGGAAGAAAAAGGGAGACAGGAATAGACGGGGAGAGAGGGAGAGAGAGAGGTAGGGAGGGAGAGAGGGAATCAGGGAGGAAGGGAGAGGGAACCATGTTAATTCCGTGATATGTAACCGAAGCGTGACTCTTATTGGGTTGGGCAGCTTGTGATTGGGAGCGGCTTATGGCTACAATCGTACACTCACCCCTTCACTACCACAAACTCATTTATTGCATTCATTCTACGTACATGCGATTACACTCATACATGCACTACATCACCACCATCACGTGTCTTTCTCGTATTTTGCTTCCTACACGCCACTTCCTCCAGCTTAGTGAGGGGCCTGTCTCTGAGGTCACCAAAAAAATAAAAAATAGAAAAATACAGTAGGATATTATAATCTGGCTACCATCTGATTATTATATATATTACGCGAAGGGAAACTCTTGCCTTCTAAAACAGTGGATCCTGAACGAAGGGTGACTGTACTCCAAGGCGGAAAAAAATCACATTGGGGTTCAGTGAGCTAAATCCAGAAAGGTTGACGAAAATGAATTAATAATGAATCCATGTAAAAATATCCCGTAATTAACCACCATAGTACTTGAGAGTGGGGTGTGTGAGCTGGGGGGAGCGCAGCGAAATGGAGGGGGACAGGGCGGCATGGAGGCGATTTGTTTCTGGTCAACCCTTACGGTGTTAAAGCGTCTGGCTATAGATAGACAGACAGACAGACAGGTACACAGATACAGTAGACAGACAGATAGATATATAAATAGATAAACAGTAAACTCATGGACGGAAAACCAGTCTTACAAATTTAATAACTATCATGCTGGATTTCTTTTCTATACAAGACCTCCAATAGATATTTTTTCTAGTGTACAGTTCTATAATATTTTCTTTCTGCCTCTCCATTTTTTTTTACTAATATACACTGGCCAGAGTACTTGAGTTAGTAAGGGGTTTGAATTCTTACGAGAGAGTAGAGAAGAGAATCCAGTACTCTATAAGGATAAAATCTTCAGAAACTTTTTATATTTCATTTTTGCTACCGTCAGACAATCTTATTCTGCTTGCGAGAGGATATATTTGAGTTAAGGGACAAAACAGAAAGAAAAAATCATCATCATCATAATCTTTTTCACCACTAACAACGTCATCATCATCATCTTTATCACCACCAACGTCGTCACCATCATCTTTGCCACTAACATCATCATCGCCTTCGTTGTTGTCACCGTCAGTCATCTTCATCATCATCATCATCACCATCATCACACTCTCCAAACCCATCAACACTCCCCTGCCGAAGCCACCACCACCACCACCACCACTACTACCACCACCACCACCACCACCACCACCACCGTAACCCCCCCTTTTTTTTCTTCTCTTAATAAATGTAGTTTCCAGGAGGCGCGCACACACACACACACACACACACACACACACACACACACACACACACACACACACACACACAAGCATAAAACAGAAAAACTTAACATATAAAAATACGCGCAGATTACAAATGATGAGTGGGTGATGAAACTCGGCCAGAGATCAGACTGCAAAATTAAACTTTAAAAATGTGAGAGAGTGAGAGAGAAAATGAGAAAGCGGGTGAGAGAGAAAAAGAGAGGGAGCGTGGGAGGGAGTGAGAGAGGTTAGAGAGAGACTGGGAAGAGATTAAGGGCCTGGAAAAAACGGATTCGAGGAAGAGAGAGAGAGAGAGAGAGAGAGAGAGAGAGAGAGAGGGAGAGAGAGAGAGAGAGTGAAAAATGTGTAAACAGGCACTTACGTGAGAGAGTATTTGTTACTTCAAAGCCGCGCGAAAGAAAATGTGTGATTTAGCTCTCTCTCTCTCTCTCTCTCTCTCTCTCTCTGTGCGTGTGTGTTTTGGAGTCGGTGGGTCTGTATGTTTTTGTTAGTTTGGATGCAGCTGCGTGCCGTATTTAAAAAAAAAAAAAAAGACTAACAACTCGAAATATTTGTAGCATTGTTTGTATTGCAGCAGTGTGTGTGTGTGTGTGTGTGTGTGTGTGTGTGTGTGTGTGTGTGTGTGTGTGTGTGTGTGTGTGTGTGTGTGTGTGTGTGTGTGTGTGTGTGTGTGTGTGTTTAAATGACCTTGTATGTGTGCGTGTTTAAATGACCCTGTGCATGTGCGTTTAAAGGACCACATGTAAGCGCGTGTGTGTATCTGCAACTCGTCCCTGTCTCAATCTAAGCCTCAACAACACAGGACAAAGCTGCTAAACAGAGCGACACAGAACCAAGAGAAAAAATGGAAATAAAGAAAAGATAAAAGAGTTGGAGACAATAGCAAAGTGTCCCCTCGGCTGGTCTGAGCAATATTATTTTCCTATGACATTTTCCGGGAAGAGGTGTGGGAGGGAGGGAGGGAGATGGAGAGGAGAGGAGAGAGAGAGAGAGAGAGAGAGAGAGAGAGAGAGAGAGAGAGAGGAGGTCACGTTGGAAGGAAGCACGCAAGGAGAGATATATAGGCAGAGGGAGAGGAAAAATGAGCAGGTAGGGAGAGAGGACGAAAAATTTGGAACGGGAGACTGGTAAATGAAGGAGGGAATGCATGGAAGCCGTGAGGTGTAGGTAGGAAGACGGGGAGATGGGAAGAAAGGTAGGGAGAGGGGTTGTGTGGCAGGGGGAGTGATAGGGAGGCAGGGGAAGAGGTAGGGAGCCAGGGAGAGATTCAGGGAAACAAGGAGAGAGGCAAGGAAGCTAAGAAGAAGCAGTTAAGCAGAGAAGGAAGAGACTCAAAGAACAGGAAGGTGAGATGTAAAGGTGTCAAGCGAGGGAAGAGGGAAGGGAAGAGGAGGGAAGGGAAGAGGAGGGAGGGAGAAGAGATAGGGAGGAAGGAGAAGAGATAGGGAGGAAGGAGAAAAGATAGGGAGGAAGGAGAAGAGATAGGGAGGAATAGGCAGGGAAAGGCAGAATGAGAAAGGGAGATATAGAGAGAGATAGAAGGAAGGTTGGGAAAAGGAGAGGCCGGGGCTGGTGAAAGGTCAGACGTGGAGGAAGGAGGACAGGGAGGGAAAGTGAGGGAGAGAGAGAAAGAGGGAGAGAGAGAAAGAGAGGGAGAGAGAGAAAGAGAGGGAGGGAAAATGAGGGAGAGATAGAAAGAGAGGGAGGGAGAGGTTCAGGTGTAGGAAAGAAGACATTTAAGTGAGTACGATCATATTTAAGTAAGTATGTAAGTATGTATAAGTAAGGGAGGTGGTGGTCGAGTGGAAAGAGATGTGGTCTGGGGACTGTGTGGTCGCGGGGTTCGATCCCACTTGCCTTAGTAATTAGAGGACTTGTTTCCCTTACGCTGTTCTTCTGTAATCCAGTCCTCTCTCTCTCTCTCTCTCTCTCTCCCTCTCCTTCATCCAACAATCCGTTCATCTATCTATCTACCTACCTATCTATCTATCTATCTATCTACAGTATTTATCTATCTATCTATCTATCTACCTATACATCATTAACACCCCCGCTAACACCATCACAGTTCTTCTGCAATATCCCATACATGATATATGAAGATGTGTGTGCCATCTGTTGCGCGCATGATAACTTACAGGTCTCAGGGAAGGGACTGTCTGCCCTAACCCCAGAGTCGAGCACATAAAATACCACAATAAAGACGGAGGACATTAGAGCCAAAGTGGTGACGTTAGTAGGTGTAATATCACAAAAAAAAAAAAAAACGGCTAATACCAGCACAGGAGCTATGAATGTGGTGTTATTACTGGTATGTAAAATTATTCCAGGAGACAATGGGTATCATTTGGCCTAGGATGATTCTTAGCAGCTCTTACTTTGCGATTTATTTCCACAGTTTAATATTCTCTGGCGTGGTATTTATATCTCTTTAATATCGAAATAGTTTGCAAGAAAAAAAAATAGGAGGATTTACTTACGAAAGCAGAGAATGAATCGCTACGGAATAGATGTTGAGAAATCTCCACAGAACTTAGAACCTTAGTGCCAAAGTGGTGACATGTGAAAGCAGGTATTCGGACGATCAATAAAAAAAAAATACCACCCCGACTTACATCATC
Source organism: Coenobita brevimanus (assembly GCF_032717465.1). Taxonomy (NCBI): domain Eukaryota; kingdom Metazoa; phylum Arthropoda; class Malacostraca; order Decapoda; family Coenobitidae; genus Coenobita; species Coenobita brevimanus. The sequence goes on from NC_137050.1 coordinate 3,040,371, forward strand.
ACACCAGGCCTGAAAATGGCATCCCTGGCACAGCGGAATGGACAGTGGGAATTAGTGTACAAGTGGTGACATGAGTAGGCTTGCAGGTGGACATAAGAGCCTTTGAGACCCTTAGAAAGACAAGGTAAGTATATAAGAGTGTAAGTGGTTGAGTGTGTCAGTAGGTCGGTAAGTTGACAGTGGGTATAAGTGCCGAGGTGGTGGCATGAAGAGGCATATAGACCTCGCAAAAGGATAACTGGACGAGTATATAGGCAAGAAAGTAAGTATATAAGAGGGTTAGTAGGTGGGAAGGTAGGCAGGTAAGTAGGAGGGCAGGTAAGTAGGAGGAGAAGGGAAGGGGAGGAGAGATGAAAGTGGTAGAGAGGAAAGTCTTTGATGCTGGCTTACTAGGGGACTGTGTGTGTGTGTGTGTGTGTGTGTGTGTGTGTGTGTGTGTGTGTGTGTGTGTGTGTGTGTGTGTGTGTGTGTGTGTGTGTGTGAGAGAGAGAGAGAGAGAGAGAGAGAGAGAGAGAGAGAGAGAGAGAGAGAGAGAGAGAATATATGAGTAAGAAAAAGAATCAGAGTAAAAGAGAGGAAGTTAAAGAAAGAGAGAAAGTCGAATCTGTTCATCCTACCCTTTCTCATTCTGGTCCACTCCTCACGCAATCCAGTCCAGTTACACTAAAACCCATCACACTCCATTTCCACTCCAATTCTCACTCCTATTGACACTCGGGCTCCCATGAATCACTCCATTTTCACTCCAATTCCCACACCGTCAATCCCCAACCACCCACCCTTCAATCTATCATCTATCATCAATCCCAGGCTCCTACGACTCTATTTCTACTCCCATTCACACGTTTCCAATCAGTTCTTCAGTCCATTACTCCTTAGATCCAACCTCCAACGTCCATGGCAACAGAACCAACCCTATTTCAACTTTCCCCATCAATCATCATAATCATTAGGCCCCATCACTGTCATCATCTCTTCCATAAACTCAAACATACCTTGTCTTCTTCTCACTTCCACTCATTTCATCTCCTTCCACTTCATGCACATCTTCACCTCCACTCCAGCATTTCCCCTCCCATCACCCACCACCATCAAATCTTTCTCTCACACACTCAACCATACCCTAACTTCCCCTCACTTCCACTCCTTCCATCCCTTCCACTGACCTTTACATTCTCACTACCACTTCCAACACCTCCGCTCCCATCATGGCAACATCCCCAGAATGCCATTGCGACCTCCCCCATCCAATATCAATTCCATTACTCCAAACCCAGTTATAACCCGACTTCCACTACGTTTTCCCACAGCACCTCCACCACATCATGCCTTCCCTTCCCTTCTCCACCACCACCACCACAACCATCACCACCACAAACTACCTTCCTCTTCACCACCACTACCACCACCATAACCTATCTTGTCTTTCATTCTTCTTCACCTCCTCCTCCTCCTCCGTCGCAATAACCCACCTTCCCTTCACCACCACCACCACCACAATTTCCTTCCATTCAATTCTCCACCACCACCACCACCACCACCACCACATTTCTCCTACATCAATCGTTCAGTTCATTATTTCTCAAAGTGAACCAACACCTCAAGTAATTTCCAATTTCCTCAAATTCAATCATATCCTGGCTTTTTTGCTCCCTACCCCACCATTACCACCGTCTCCCCCACTATGCCTAGCCCCCAACACTTGAAGCTCAATCACACCCCAGCCTTCCTTCCTCCCCCTACCAATCACCCATCCCAATATTTCCCAATCCCATTCCACACTCAAGCCTTCTCTCCCTCCCCGACCAATCATCCATCCCAGTATTTCCCAGTCCCGCCCGATACCTAACCTCATATCCTCTCCATACCAATCACCCATCCCAATATTTCCTAAACTCATCTCACTCTAGTCTCCACTCCTTTCCAGGCCAGTCACCCATCCCAACAATTCCCAAACTCATTCTGACATCAAGTATTTTTCAGGATTTCGGGCTATATCTAAACTTCTTTTTCTTTGTCGTCCCCCTTCTCACCCTCTCCCCCCCCCCCGCCCTGACCTCCCCCACCCCCCCTCCCCTCCCCTATCAGTTCCATCACTTCAAGCCCAATCACACCCCAATTTCACCCTCCATTCCCCACCTCCCCACGCACCACCCACCCTCTCCCTCAGACTAGATTACCTCCACCCTCCCCTCCCCTTGTCCTCTCCTCACCCCCCCCCTCAATAAACCCACGCACCTCCCAGATTTTATCCATCCTCCTCCATCTCTTCCCCCCACACCCTCCCCCTCTACCCAAACACATCTGAACCTCCCACTGAAACACATCCCCCCCTCCCTCCCGACTGTCTTCCTCCCCCCGTTTAACACACATCCTCCCCCCTTTACACACACACACACACACACACACACACACACACACACACACACACACACACACCTCATCTCCCTTCTTATTTTCTCCCCTTCCTCACCCCTCACCCCATTTCTCTCTGTCTATATGCACATCAGCCTCCCGCCCACGTCCTCTTCCTTCTCTCCCTGCCCCCCCCACCTCTCCTTCCCCCTCCTTCCCCAACCTCTGCCAAAATGGACTGTTCCCCTCCTCCACACTTTCTCTCACCCCCTTCCCTATCTCTCTCTCTCTCTCTCTCTCCCCTCCCACGCATCCCGTACCCAAATGCACTTGATCTTCCTTCCTCTCGCCTCTCCTTTTTCTTCCCCTTCCCTTTTTCCCCTTTTCTTTCCCCTTCCCCACCTTCAAACGTCCCTCTCTCCCATCCCCATCCCCTTCTCTCCACCCCTTCCTCTCTCCCTCACTCTCTCCCCTCTCCCTTTCCCTTTCCACTCCCCGTCCTCCCCTCCCCTCCCTCCATCCCACCCCTACCCTCCTCCTACCCTCATACCCATCTAACTGTCCTCCCCTCACATCCTTACCCCACTTTCCAACCACACCCACCACCCACTATTTTTTTTTTCTCTCCCTCTTCCCCTCCCTCCCCTCCACTCCACCCTCCCCCTCCCTCTATCCCCCCTCTCTCCCCCTCCCCGTCGACCCCATTCATTGCGTCGAGGCCAAAAGCGTCGACGCAGAAATTCCTGTCGAGTCTGGGTGTACCAAACCAAAATCCAACAGCTTCGGGATTTAGAAGACTCCCTGACATCTCTTAAAACCCAGGAGGACATATACTAGTGGCTTTAGGAGGCTCCCTTGTACCTGTCCCTTAAAACCCACGAGGATTATACTAGTGACTTTGGAGGCTCCCTTGTACCTCTCCCTTAAAACCCAGGAAGACATACTAGTGGCTTTAGGAGACTCCCTGACACTTCCCTTAAAACCCATATCATATACTCGTAGCTTTGGGAGGCTCCCTGAAACCTCCCTTAAAACTTAGGAAACAATGAACTACACTCCCTTTACTCTAGCCTGGCCTAAAATTGCTCTCTCTCCATATTGAGCAACGTCTTATAACAACAGAATAAACACTATAATGCCATGCTAGTCACAAAGAAGTGCTACGAAGAGGACGTTGAGCCATAGCACTGTCTTTCTCTGCCACTGAGCTACGTGAAATAGGCTGCAACGGGAAAAATAATCCGGGCCAAGTTAAAGTGAAGAGAGTATAGTTAATTTAGGAAGTTCAGTGGCATCTCTCTCTCTTAAAAACCCGCGAGGCCGTAATACAATACCCTGTTTATTCTAACTTGGCCTAGATTTTCGTCCTTTAGCAGCTTATTTCACGTAGCACAGTGACGGAAAAAAGCAATCCCACGGCTCTACATCCTTTCCACAGCACTCCTTCGTGACTAGCATCATCCTCCAGTGTCAATCCACTACTACAACTCAACATTAAAAAAAGGGAGGGATTGCAATTTTAGGCCAAGTTAGAGTAGAAGGGACATAGTGGACTTAGGAGGCTCCCTGACAGCCAGATATATATACATTACAGGGAAGGCAACTCTAACCCCTTCATATCTATCCGTCTCCCTGTTGCATTTATCTATCCATCCACCATCTATCCGTCCATCCACCCACCTGTCTATCTATCTGTCCGTCTATCTGCCAACATACCTTCCTACGTACCTGTCTGTCTACCTACCCGGCCATCTATAAAATGACCCGTCTATCTGTTTATCTTTCTATATATACACTATATATGTATATCAGCGTACAGTACTTATGTATATATGTAGTATGTATGTATGTATGAATGAATGAATAAACGTATGTACAGTATGTATGTATGTATGCATGTATGTATGCATGTATGTATGTATGTATGTATGTATGTATGTATGAATGAATGTGTGCGCGTGTATGTATGTATGAATGTATGAATGAATGAAAGAATGTATGAATGAATGTATGTATGTATGAATGAATCTATGTATTACCTATATACCTACACCCTTATCAATTTACCACAAACCACCGCGCTCACTCCACGATCCAAAAGCAAGCAAAATAAAAACACAAAAATAGAAGCTCATCCTTCGTACCCTTCTCTTCCTCGCTCTCCCTCTCTCTTCTAAGTCACGTCCCTGGCGAGATGAAAGAACTTTGCCCTCTCTCTCCCCAGCCCTTCCTAAATGCGGGAAATTGGTGAGGGATGATGGATGACAGCCGCGTGGAATTGCTCCTGTCTTTCTACCCTTCCTGTTTTTTGTCTTTCGCCCCCGTTTTCACTCCGATGGACTCCGGGAATCTTTGCACTTAAAACGGACGCACCCAAACATTTTTATTTTTTTATTATTGAGGCTGGATTGATTCTTTGTTGGTTATGTGATATTAGATGATTGTTCCTCTCTCTCTCTCTCTCTCTCTCTCTCTCTCTCTCTCTCTCTCTCTCTCTCTCTATTATTTTATTTTTACCTTTGTTTTTATCCTCCAGTGGACTTCAAAAATCCTTGCACCATAGCCGGTCGCACCCAAATACTTTCTTATTAATGACAGGTTAAATGTTTGTCTGTGATGGTGGATGTGGCCGGTGCTGTCCTTATACCTTTCTTGCTGTTGTCTTTACCGGTGTTTTGACCCCTAATGGACTCCGGGAATCCTTGCACTTTACCCGGAAGCACCCTGTGTGTGTGTGTGTGTGTGTGTGTGTGTGTGTGTGTGTGTGTGTGTGTGTGTGTTTTGTCGGGGTAGGGTTGCTGGTGGGTCTATGTTACGATAATCGGCTGTTGTGATCCCTGGACCTTCATATAATGGACTGCAAATATCCTGCAACTTCAGCCGAGCGCTCCCAAGGAATTTTTTATTGTACGGTATTTAATTTATTGCATTTTTATTATTATTATTATTATTATTACTGCTGCTACTACTACTACTACTACTACTTGCAGTAGTAGTAGTAGTGGTAGTAGTAGTATTTCCAGTTTTGTAGCGTGATAAGTGTGACGTGATGGTGTGTGACAGGCGTGTGGAATTAGAGTGCTTCTGTCGTGACCGTACGTGACATGGTTAGCCCCGGTAGTCATTACCTTAACCCCTTCACGTGTGTGTGTGTGTGTGTGTGTGTGTGTGTGTGTGTGTGTGTGTGTGTGTGTGTGTGTGTGTGTGTGTGTGTGTGTGAGACTAATGACTCACTCAGGCTCCTATGACCCACTCTCACCTGAATTATATCACCTGACTTTATCTGAAACTGAATACTAGAATTGTTCCGACCATGAGGGAGTTAGTGAAATGTGCAATATAAATCGCTGAGAGAGTTGTTACGGCGCCTCCTAAGACCAAGAGAAAACAGATACAAACACACACACACACACACACACACACACACACACACACACACCATCCTGGCTAATCTGCCCTCCCCTCAAAAAAAAAAAAAAAAAAAAAAAAAAAAAAAATTACTTTCCTCACATACCCTCACGCAAAATAATGTAATCCTCACTCAAGGCTAAATTTCGGAGTTGATTGTACTCTTATTTCATTTTTTTTTTTTTTCTCCTGTGTAGTCAAAAATTACGTATGTGAGAGTTGCGCGTGCTTAGTTTCTCCTCATTTTCCTTGTTGCTGTTGTCGTGCTTGGGGAAAACTTGGAATTAAATCACTCTCACGTCCATACCAGCAAATCTATACAATTAATCTTTGCAGGGCGTACTACCCCCACCCTGCCTCGCCTCCCAGCACCAGCCCAGTCCATCCCGACCACTCCTCTCCGCCCGACCAACCCCTTTTCTAATCCGTCCCCTTACCTCCCTCTCTCTCTCTCTCTCTCTCTCTCACACACACACACACACACACACACACACACACACACCTAAAAGACACATTTCCGGTCCTTTACAACATCTCAAGAATTTCAGTGGGTGACAGCTGAAAAAAAGATACAGCATAGAGAGCGAATTGTACTATTACCCAGCCTCTTAATTAAACTTTACCTGTATGCTAAGAATCCTTCATACTCTTAAGTCTCTACGTTAAGACTTTCAAAGGGAGGGAAGTGCTGGAGGAGGAAGGAAGAAGAGAAGTCTAATAAATATTTTTTTATGGTAGAGGATATGTTACACTTGAACTTATTTTTCTGAGAGAGAGAGAGAGAGAGAGAGAGAGAGAGAGAGAGAGAGAGAGAGAGAGAGAGAGAGAGAGGTGAATAAAAGAGAAAGTGTTGAATTTTTAGGCAAGGCAATGCAGGAAGTGACCTACACAACTACAGTATATATATTTTTTTTCACTTTTTCCTTTCACTTTAACATACCTCAACTGTGTGCTAAAAACGCTTCATACACGTTCTCAAACATATTCTCACTTCAGCCGTAGAGAATTTCCGAGTGGCTCGCTTTGAATTTGTACGGGACAAGAATTATATAGTTTTAAATCGCTGCTAAACCATCATCATCATCCAATCCTACGTTGCCCCATAAGGTGCGTAGGAGCCCAGGGCTAGGCAAGTTGGTCCTGACAGTTAAGATGAGTGACCAGCCTCACTCATCCCTGAGGGGCATTACTTGAGCAATAAACCCCAACTACCCCTTGGATATAAACCTTTACCGGCTCAATCCGATTGGAGCGCCGTAATTACCCACTAAACCACCAGGCGCCAAAATTTGATTATATGGTTACCACCCAACGTAGTAAATGGCTTCCTGGTTTACAAGAAACCATTTGGCTTGTCACTCATTGTAGAGTCACCCACAGGCTGAAGGAAGAGGAAAGAATGAAAGAAAGGAAGAGAGAAGAGGGAGTGTAAAGTCACCCGCAGGCAGAAGGACGAGGAAAATATGAATGAAGGAAAGAAAGACAGGAGAGGATGGAAGGAAAGAAGGATGGAGGAGATGAAAGACCAGACACCCGAGGGCAGCACTACATCGAGTGAGTGGATGGTGAGCGTCCCCACCTACCACAAAATAATAATAATAATCATTATTATAACTTGTTTGTTTTTTTAGTTAGTTGTTTTCCGGGGAGGGGCACTAACCCTCCGCCAACCCTTTTAGTCGCCTTTTACGACAAGCAGGGATACTGGGGGAGTATTCTTGAAAACCCCCCTACCCCCAGGGGGTAGAGGGAGGGTGGAAGAGGGAGGGGGAGACCGAGGATGAGATGGAGGGATGGGGTGGAGAGGTATATGAGAGAGGGGGGTGTGAGTTGGGAGCAGGGTAGTGAAATGGCGGGGGATAGGGCGACTTGGAGGCGATTTGTTTGTGGCCACCCCAAACGGGATTGAGGCGTCTGGCAATAGATAGATAGATAGATTATTATAACTGGCTAAAAATACCTCACACATATCCTCATTTCTGACCCAGGGAACTTTTTGAAGTGAAGAAGGTTAAATTAATATGGCGCAAGGATAAATAACTTCCTCTCATTACTAAATAAACTTCAAATTGGAATATATGATTAGAATGCTTTAAAAATGCTATAGTTTAAGTCCCCATGAATATCAGGGAGTAAAATATAAGCGAATTAAAAAAAAAACACACACAAAAAGTAAGCTAAATATCCCTCGACCTCTGTCAATAAATAAACCTGACTTATGTGTTCCAAATTCTTTCAAAATTATTATTATTTTTTCCACATGAAATTTACGTTCATAAATATGTTTCAGCAAGGGAGAGGGATTCATATATTTTTTTTCTTACCTCTGTCACTCAATACATCTGAATCACGGACTATTAAGATTCAAAACTATTCTCGTTTACCTCACTATGACATTCCATAAAGAAAATGTGTGTGTCTACACGTCATGGCAAAATAAGCGAATCACATTGCAATTTTCACCTCTGTCATTCGTCATGATAATCACTTTGAAAAATGTGTGTTCATACAATAGGCAAAAAAAAAAGAAAAAAAAAAGCGAGTCAAATTACAGTTTTCACCTCTCTCCATGTATTTAATTTTCCTCATGTCAATCACGATGACAAAACGTGTGTGAGTATGTTATGAAAAGAGAAGCGAACCAAATTACAGTTCTCACCTCTATTTATTTTTCCTCATGATATTCAAGATAACAAAATGTGTATATACGTTAAAGTAACATTAGAGAATCAAATTACAGCTTTCGCTTCCATCTATCCATTTATTTTTCCTAATGATATTCACGTTGACAAATGTGTGTTTATACGATGGCCAAAAAGGAACGAAACAAATAACAGTCTTCACTCCAATCTGTCTTTTCTCATGACAATCACCAAGACAAGTGTGTGTGTGTGTGTGTGTGTGTGTGTGTGTGTGTGTGTGTGTGTGTGTGTGTGTGTGTGTGTGTGTGTGTGTGTGTGTGTGTGCCAAAATATCACAAAAAGTTATGGACGAATTTTCACTAAAGCTTCAGAAAATAGCAGCTATGTGGCTATGCAGAAGCCTATTACTTAATATTTTTATTTGTTTTTCCTTCCACCATCTTCTGTAAAAAAAAAAAAAAAAAAAAAAGTGTAGCAAAAGTGTGAATACGGGGAATAGGAAGGAATAAAATTTTCTTATCAACCACTTCAAGCCCAGGACGTCAATTTATTTTTTTCTCACGCTATGTCCAGACAAGGTTATTCATCTTGTATTTATTTAATCTATTTATCATTTATTCAGGAAGGCTGTCGAGCAGGGAGGGCTGGATATAGCCTTCCATGGCCCCTTCACTACTAGGGGGTTGTCCTAAGCTGAATAAAATCGTCTGGAGATAGTAAGAATGAATTCACAATGACGTCACTGGATTACAGGGTTAATATACGTTTCACATATGCTAAGAATGCCCCTAAATATATTTTTCGTATATGATAAAAATGCTCCAAATATACTCAAGATTATACTTCTCAGATAGGCTAAAAATGCTCCAAGTATGCTCATAATTCTATTCCTTAATTATGCTGATAATGACTCAAATATATTCGTAATAACATTTCTCATGTATGCTAACAATGCTCAAAATATATCCATCCATATACTACCCATAAATGCTAAAAATGCTTCAAATATAAGCAGAATTATACCCCTCATACATAATAAGAATGATCCATATAAACCGGTATCCATAAAATTAATATACTCACATTTGTTCAGAATACTCCATATATACACAAATATACTCCTTACATATGCTCACAAGGCTCCAAATATACACAAAATACTCCTCTCATATGCTCGAAATATGCTCTGTTATGTCCCCAATCCCACCAGGGGGTGACAACTGCTGAATAAGTTAGGCACCAAGGACAGAGTGTGAGAATTTATACACACGCACACGCTTATTCACTCTCCCTCATTCACGCTAACAGTAAAATCAGGCTTTGGGCACCCACACCCACACCCACACACACACACACACACACACACACATTTAATCACTCTCCCTTACTCACGCTACCGGTAACAGTAAAATCAGGCCATTACATATTCTCTCTCTCTCTCTCTCTCTCTCTCTCTCTCTCTCTCCCTATCTATCTACCTATTATCTATCTCGTATATATCTCATCAACCAGCCAATGATTTTATGGTAAACCCGGACTCAAAAGACAAGAAATTTAATACACAGAAGAGGGCACTTGTTTGCCAAAAAGTCCTGGATGATTTGGCTTTCTGACACCAATAAAGATGTATCGTGTGGGATGGTTGTTCGTGTCACATCGGAGCGTGCAGGGTGGGAGGGAAGGACTTCAAGGTAAGGGTGAAAACTGGGGGAGATAGGGTGGAAGTGAGGGTGTGGAGATGGGGGGAAAGACGGGGTGAAGACTGGGGGGTGTTAAAGGTGACAGGAGTGGAGGCGTGGGGGGAGGTGAAAACAGGGGGTGAGGGTTAGGGGGTGTGGGATGAGGTATGAGTTTTGGGACTGGAGGTAACGATGGAGGTGAAAGATGAGAGGAAGGTGAAGATGGGGTGGAGTCAGGTGTGAGTGAGAAGAGAACAGGAGGCAGTAAGTGGGGGTGAGGGGTGGTGTGGGTATGGGGGTTATGGGGTTGGAGGTATGGGTGGAGGAAGGGGGGTAAGATAGGGGATTGGCATTGCGTGTTGGGGGTAACGTGCGGGTCCGTTTTTATCATCGCATGGGGCTCACTGTTTGGCGACGCTAATTTTTGATGGACTCAGTCTTTACACCCCGTTTGGGATACAAGTTTATACACACTGACAGATAGATTAACGGGCAGACAGACATATCAATCGACAGCCGGCTAGATGGATAGATAAATAAATGGGCTGATATACAGATACACAGATAAATGATTAGCTGGATGGATTAATAAGTTTTAGATAGACAGACAGAGAGGCAGACACACAGGCAGACAGAAACATAGCTAGATGACAGATACAGATATAAACAGATAGATAGATAGATAGACAAACAGACAGACAAACAGACAGATTGACACACAGATAGATACACACATATAATGGATGGTTAGAAAGATCGATCGACATAGATAAATTGAAACAAGCAGACTGATTGACAGGTAGACAGACAGACAAAGTTAAGCATCAGGTGGTGAAGGAGTGGATAGCAAGTTCGATCCTGGAGTGGGTCAGGGAACAGTTTGAGGATCGGAATTTCGTTAAAACTTTCTTCACGTCTCTCCCTCAAGACCCGCCCGACGCCTGAAACACCCGACACTATCATCACACCTGTCTTTACCTGGCATTCTACAACATACTTACGACCTCCTTCCCTCTCATAACCATTTTTCTTCATTTATTCGTTATATTTTCTAGCACGGACGACGACGGAGAGTGCACGGTCCTGCCATGTAACTTTAACCCCTTCAATACGAGACTGTCCTCCTACAGGTAAATAAAATCATGTGGTGGTAACAATATTCAAGAGAGAATAATCGTCACTGCAGTATGGGAAACTGGGCAGATAGACAGATGAATGGATATTTGTACAGGTAGATAGACAGATAGATACATACATATACTACATAGCCTTTAGAGAGCGCAAACCTCCGCTAATGCCACTGTCCTTTAAAAACATCCGGATCCGGATCCGAATCCGTGAATATAGAATCTGGATCCGGATCCGATTCGCCCCCATAATTAATAAATTCTTTCTTGGTCCATGGCTCACCTTTCCACAAAATTTAATTGAAATTCATTGAGAACTTTTGGAGATATTGTGCGGGATACTCCGGAACAGGATCCGGATCCGGATCAGGAGCAAAATTTAATAATTTCTTCCTTAGTCCATGGCCCACCTTTCCACATTTCATCAAAATCCGTTCATAACCTTTAGAGTAATCCTGCTAACGGACAGACGGACAAACAAACTGACAAACAATCAAACCATCGCGGGGTAATCCTTGGCGGGGGTAATAAACATACATACATACATACATATATGGGAAGACAGACAAACTAATGGAGACAGACAAACACACACAGACAGACACAGACAGAACCACAGATAGATATACAGACCCCAGACCGACAGACACACAGAATACCCAACCCTTAAAAAAAAGCAAAAAGCAAAAAGGTAAAACAGCAAATTGGCCAAAACAATTAACTCTGATACACCACACACGTACAAATTCACACCAGCAAAATAGTGGACAAGAAAATTACCACTCCTCAGCAAGTAGCATTTACAGTATTTTCACACGAGGCACTAATAGTTTTCATTGCTAGCCAGTTTCTTTGTGTGTGTGTGTGTGTGTGTGTGTGTGTGTGTGTGTGTGTGTGTGTGTGTGTGTGTGTGTGTGTGTGTGTGTGTGTGTGTGTGTTGTGGAGTGTCATTGGTGTGGGAATTATCTACGTGTTGTCCGGATACCTCTGTCCGTGAGTTTACGTATTGCTCTCTCTCTCTCTCTCTCTCTCTCTCTCTCTCTCACACACACACACACACACACACACACACACACACACACACACACACACACACACACACACACACGTTGAACAGAGACACAATATGTTCAAAGTCACTCAGGCGGGCACATTAATTTCCACATTACCAACAATGCAAACAATTCCAACAAATACATCCACAATGGTATAAATTCTCTCTCTCTCTCTCTCTCTCTCCCCCCACAGGCAATCCCCCACTCAAGCAACCCCCCCAACCATCTCCACTATGCCTCCCTTGCTTTCTTTACCCACCTGAAGCCACTCATCACCACCCCCTGCACTTTCCTAATGACTCCCTCTCTCGCCTCACAAGGGGAGCTCTCAGTCACCGGGGAGACGTAAGAGAAGGGGGGAGGAGGGAGAGGGGTAGGAAATGATGCTCGGAGGGGGGGAGGGGAGTAGGAGAAAGTGGAGGGGGAAGAGGGGAGAGGGCGAGAGTGTGGAGGGGTTGTGAGGATTAGCTGAAGACTGGTTTGGGGGGGAGGAGGGTTGAGAGAATGTGAAGGGAGGTGGAGAAGTGAAGAAAAAGGTGGGGGGATAGGAAGGGGAAGCGAGGTTGGGAGGGGAATGAGGGAAGGTGGGGGAGGGGTACTGTGGTTTGGGGGGTGGTAGGGGAGTTGGGAGAATGTGAGAGGAGGGGGAGGAGGAGGGGGAGGGATGAAAAGAAGTCGAAAAGTATGAAAGAATGTGGCTCAGGGTAAGAGTGGCTTGCGGGTAGGGTAGTGGGTTGGGAGAATGTGAGGGAAAGGAGGAGGGAACGAGGTGGGGACGGGATAAGTGAAGGTGGGGCATGGTTAGAGGCATTAGGTGTGGAAGGGGGACAAGGGAAGCTGGGAGATGGGCTAGGCGATGAAGAAGGAGGACGAGGGAAGCTGGAGGAAGGGCTGGGAGGTGGGGGCAGGGCTAAGGAGTCGAGGAAGGGGGAAGGGGGAACGGAGGGGCTTCAAACTGGGTCTCACAGGCACCAGCTTTCATCTCCGTCCAGGCAGAGGTTTTGTCACCAGCGGGGCTCAAGTGTTGGGTTTTTCACCAGGGCTTTTTCAGTATTAAATTTCTTGCGAATAATAATGGCTTTTTAAATAGTCTCCTGCACACAATTTAAAACACAAAATAATATTGCACTGCCCCATGGGTCTCAATGGCAAACAGCTTTTAATATATTGCAAGGCAGAATTTATTATGAAGTGAAAATGTCAACTCCTGTACCTGGCCTTCAAAAAATCTCCTGCAAGGCATTCTGAACATCAAAATCCCGCCTTCTTACACACCCTGATTATTTAAGTCTTTTGCGACAGGCCTGGGACAACAAAAATCTCACGAGGCAAATAATGAACGCTGAAAACCCTCTTGTGACAACTCGAAAAGAAGAGAATATCTTAGACCATAATTTTAACCGCTACTGACGTCTCCTCTAAGCTGAATAAATCGTTTGGAGTTAGCAGGAATATAATAAGGTGTCCGCGGGATGAAAGGGTTAATTGCATGTGTGATAATGTTTGATGGTAACATTTCCCACCAAATATACATATCAGAGAATTTATATTTTACACTTAAATAGCTGCATGCCATAGTTAATATTTCTATAATCATAAAATATTTCCCCACAATAAAACTAGGCCTATATGAAATTATCTCGCTCTTTATTTTGACTCCTAAAACTTTTCTAGCGTCTATTTTTGAACACTGAGATATTCGTTTTATTTATTTGTTTTCTTAGTCTTATCTGCACTGGCTCTTTTGGTTCAAGCATGGTGAGAAAAGGCATGAAAGGATAATCTACTGTACATGATATATCACAAGGAGTACATTATTCAATCTACAATGTTGCCATGTTCACACTATTTCACATTTAGGAGGGGAAGATTATAATAATTCCTTGTATTTCACTATTCATTTTGTTATATTGCCAGGCTAACGCTATTTCACATTTAGGAGGGGAAGAAAATAAACTTTCCTTTGCATTTCAACGTAGAGTGATGTCCATGTTTACCCTTTTCCACTCTTTAGCTAGGTAGAAAATCATCTGGTATTAGCGAGAACAGAACCGAAATTTAGCAACAGCAGAGGGACAGAATTTAATCCCGTTACTCTTCTTGTTATTTGGCGATTATATTTTAAATCTGAATTATTACGTGTTGGTTAGGAGGGACTTCGAGCTGGAAGGGTTAGATACAACCTTCTTTAACCCTTTCATTACTAAACACCTGCCAGAAACCTAATAAAGTCGTCTTAGCCAAACAAAACAAAAGAAGGAAAAGAAGAATAAAGAAAAGCATGGGAAAATGGGATAATGTTGAAAAGAAAAAAGAAATGTAACACATATTAACGGAAGGACGAGGATGACAGAAAAAATGAAAGCCAAAGGAAGAAGAAAAGAAAAAAAATATGAAACAAAGAGGTACGAAATATTTTAATGGAGGGAAGAGGACATAAAAAAAGAAATTACAGAAAATACGATAGAAAAAATATATATCAAAGTAGGGAAGAGGTTAACGGAAAAAATGAGAAAAAAAAAATAGAACAGAAAAAAAGAAAAATTACATGTTAACGAAGGGGAAAAAATTAATCTTCCAGGTATATAGGGTTTTTCTCAGGTAAATAAAATCGTCAGTGAGTAAAAATTAAAATTAAAAACAAATTCGAAAATAGTGGGTTTATGAATAATTTGGGGGAATGATTTTACGCTCATAACTAAAGCCATACAAACATACAAATTATTCAGCCACATAACTGCATTTTGGTGTTCATGTGGCACACCGGAATTACTTTGTTTTTCATTGTCCTCTTGCATAATGAGGATATTACCTGATCGAGTCATAATTACGAGATGAAATGCTAATATTAACTGGGTTTAATTATTATAACTGTCATCATCATCATCATCGCTTTTATTCCCGTCATAAACATCATCATTTTTATTCCCACCACCACGACCATCATCATCACCATCATCATTATTGTCCCCATCATCATCATCATTATCATCACCATTATTACTGTCCCCATCATTATTATTATTATCACCATCATCGTCATCACTTACTCTACACACTACACCTCAAAATCTCACTGTACATCACTAACTCAAATTACCTCTCAATATTAAAACTACAAAAACAACAAACAAAAGAAAGGCAAGGAACAATATGCTAAATAAATCGCTAAGAAAATGGTGCTAAGAAGCCTCCTATGCCACCTACAATACAGCCACAAGAACCAGTGGGAGCTGAGAGGCTGAGAACAAGCAGGTCTCTCGGGTAACAGGTCTTGAAAAAAGTCTACGGACAATGCACCCCACGTTTCACTTACTCGAGAGAAGACTGGAACGAGGCGGTGGAGAATGAAGGAGAAATTGGAGAGGGATAAGAAGCAGGAGGAGAAGAAAGGGCGAGAGGAGGAGGAGGAGGAGGAGGTGAAAATGAGGAGGAGGTGATAATGAGGAGGTAGAAAAAGAAGGTGAAAATGACGAGAAGTAAGGAGGAAATGTTGTGCATGTAAAGGATAAAAAATGCATGAATGCGGAGGAAGAAAATGGAAAAGAAACTGAGAAGGAGGAAGAGAATACTAAGGTGGTGGAAGGGAAAGAAGAGGACGAGAATGAGGAGGTGTAAAGAGAAGATGAGATTCAGGGAGAGGAAGAAAAAGAGAATAAGGAAAAATGGATACAAATGAGGAAGAAGATGAAAAAGTAGGTGGAAAAAGAGCGGGACAATAATGACGAGTAAAAAAGATAAGTCGACGATCAACGCAAATAATAATGATAATAATAATAATAATAATAATAATAATAATAATAAAGCCACTGAGGATGAGAAGGTAAAATAACATCAGGGTAATGTTAGCACTGGCTGCCGAGTCATGCTATTTACTTTGCTGTTTTTTAACGCTCCCTTTTATTACGGTAATCATGCAGGCTTCTCCAGCTCCATCTCCTCTTTAACCTGCCCAGCGCTAGGCTGTTCTATGTATTATTTTTATTCCTCCTGAAGGCAGACGGTTTTATTTTTGTATTTTGCTTTATCTTGTTTATTATTTTACTTAATTTTATTTTATTACCTCCGCCAACGAAGGTGGAGGAGGTTATGAATTCACCAATGTTTGTCCGTTTGTCCATACGATATCTCCATAAGTTCTCATTGAATTTCAATGAAATTTTGTGGAAGGTGGGGCATGGGCAAAAAAAGAATTAACTAAATTTTGGGGCGGATCTGGATCCGGATCCTATGTATCCCGCACAATATCTCCAAAGTTCTCCATGAATTTCAATAACAATTTTGTGGAAGACTGGGCCATGGGTCAAGGAAAAATTGATTAAACTTTGGGGCGGATCCGGATCCTATATATTCCACAAAATATCTCCAAGGCTCCGAATCCCGACCCTATTTAATGGCATTGGCATTGTCGTAGGTACGTGCTCTCTGCGTGCTGTCTAGTTTCATCTATTTTATTTTATTTTATTTTATCTTATTTTTTGTCATCTTCTTTTACTTTACTTTATTGATTTTATTCTTATTGCTGCCTGAAAATTTAATTCAGCCAAACAGGGTGAATCATCACAGAGAACATGCTGAAAAGGATTCCCGTTAATCCCTTCACTGCGATGCCATTAAGGCTCCCTAGCACCTCTTACCCGGCGATTTATTTTTGAATAAGGCTGGTCCATATTCATATTTACGAAATTTATGAAGTGTATGGTAATCTTTGAAGAACATATGTTAACACAATACGACAGTAAGATGTAACAAGCAAAATAAATAGCTTAGGAAGAAGTTTTAGGGTGCTTCCTTAACAGACGTGCCTTAATCTAATTCTTGCAACCACCAGACGATTTTACTCAGCTGAAGGAAGATCTCTTGGAAACGATTTTCATTGACTTCTTAAATCCAATGGCCTGGATTGGGGTACGCAAACGCACTTACGATCAAACAACTGTGTCGTAAGTCAGGTTGTGATACGCAGTATGGACACGGACGCTGTAGAATCTTCCTCTTCTTCCTGTTCCAACTTCTTAAAAAATCTTAAGTTACGACACGAAAATCACATAACTAATTCTTCCTGCACGAAGATTAAGGAAAGGAATCCAAAATCTTCCCCAGTCTTGCTCTTCCTATAAAAACCTTGTAAGTTACGAAGGAGAAGCGATCTTACATACTTCTAAGAATCTCAGCTCTGTGTATTTCCTTCTTGCTCTCTCCAGGTAATTATGTCAAGGTAATGGCAGACATCTTCTACGGACGAGCTTAATGAATATTCCCCAATTACCCCAACCAACAGGCTACTGTACTCTGGTTACTGATGAACTTTAGTAGCATAGGAAGTTAATTAGTTTACATTCAATTCCCGTTCCACGCTCTTCCTTGTAACTCCTCCATGACTAAGTGCTTTGCTTCCTCTCTCTCTCTCTCTCTCTCTCTCTCTCTCTCTCTCTCTCTCTCTCTCTCTCTTTCGGGGGTGTATATTTACATTTCGTTATAGCCTCACCTTCTCATATCAAAGAAATCTACACCTAAGATTTCTAGTTTCTCGCAAATTATCTTTTTTCCACGATTATTTATCATTCTTTTCCTCATGTTCTGTTTCTCAAGATGTTTATATTCTTGACATCCTCAGACGATTCTTCTTAGATTACGAAATGTCTTACGTGTTAATATTTGTAACATCTATAATCATCTTCCAGTAGAAGATTTAACATTATTATCATTTTCAATTCTCTCCATTTCTCCTCTGCATTCCTTATCATTCATCTCACTTCTCTCCCTCTTCTTCACCCTTTATCATTCCCCCACGCTTACCTCCCACCTACTTCCTCCTACTCTTCCTCTTTTTCATTCCTTATCGTTCCTCCATGCTTGTCTCCCACCAACTTCCCCTTCTCTTCCCCCTCTTCATTCCTTATCATTCCTCTCACTACTTCCCTCCTTCTTCTTCACCCCTCATCACTCCTCCACGCTCGCCTCCGACCCATTTCCTCTTGCTCTTCCTCCTCTTCATTCCCCCATGCCTGCTTCCCACCCAGTTCCTCTTACTCTTCCTCCTCTTCATTCCTTACCGTTCCCCCACGCCTGCCTTCCCGTTCCTCTTGTTTTTCTTGGCAGGGTGTTTATTTACATTGGTGCCTGGCCCTCCCTCTTCCCCCCTGGGACTGCTCTCAGGCACTCCACTCCCTCTGAAGGCGTGTGGCAGGCCCCCAGGATCCCCTAAGACTCACGCTCAAGGCACTCTCTCACTCTATTTGCTGCTTCTGTGTTTCTTGTGTGTTTATTCATCATGTTATTTTTTCTATATGTTGGCCTATTTAACTGTCTCTTACATTAATTTCCTACTTATCTGTCTGTCGATCTATCTATTTACCTATCTATACACCTATCTATATATCTACAGGTTAATATATAGATAGGTAGATAAATAGAAAGTGATAGATACAGATATACGTACCGTTTTGTTATTGTCTATCTCTCAATCTCTATCTATCTATCAATCTATGCGTGTTTCTTCACCTAAATTCCGTTCGCTTCCAAGATATTCTCTCTCTCTCTCTCTCTCTCTCTCTCTCTCTCTCTCTCTCTCTCTCCTGCCCTAGCATTTCAATCTTGTTTACACTTGCTCATCGTCACAAAGGTCAGGTGATAATATATACAAGGACTCTATTTGGACTGCTATGTTCAGAGTGTACGTTGACTAAATTATAAGGAAAAAAATAGAACACAGCTTGATACAACAACAGGAAGAAGAGCAGGGCGAGTATGAAAGGTAGAAAGACGATGAAGGAGATGATACATTGGAAAGAAGTGTAGGGAAATGATGGCTGAGAGAGAGAGAGAGAGAGAGAGAGAGAGAGAGAGAGAGAGAGAGAGAGAGAGAGAGAGGACCACGAAACAAGAAAAAAATAATAGACGAACAATTAATGACGAAGAGAAGCAGGAAGACGAGAAAGACACGAAAGACCTGAAGCACGAAAAAGGGCGAAAAAGCAAGAAATGAGGAAGAGGAAGAGAATGGGCCGCGTCCGGCTGGTTTTAAGTAGCGTACCAGAATTACTTCCATAAAACTCTACGGTAAAGACAACCCGCATTTCGCTTACTTCGGGGTTACGTTTTACTGACGATACTTAAGCCGGGTTTAGAGCTTTCTTTCTTTATTTAACTGTATTAACTGTCTGGCTGTTGGTGGGTAATTATGCAGACTTACCAATCTCTATTCTAGCATGCCACTCTAATGAAAAAAATATCTTATATTTTTCGCTGTAAAAAAAAAAAAAAAAAAAAAAAAAATGTACATGCTCTTGGTAATAAACGGTACCATAGTTTTCATGGGACTCAGGATCACCTCATAAAAAATATATAAAAAGTAAATAATTATTGACAGGTAAACAGACAGTAATTATTGCAACTCAAATCTTCCTCTGCGTTTCCCTTATTTCATTAGGAAGATCTCTCTACCTTTCCTCAGACTATAAACATCATGACCTTATTTTCTTAGCCCACCTCTCCATCTCACAAACTCCACCATTTCCATCTCCACCCCTCCTTCTCTTCCCATTTTTCTCCACCTCCCCTCCTCTTCTTCCCCCTCCCCCTCCCCTTCCCCCTTCACCTTTTTCCCCCTTTCTCCAAACCGGATTCACTGCCACTCTAGTTCCTGAAAAGCTTCCCTTCAGGCGCTTTCTCTCTCTCTCTCTCTCTCTCTCTCTCCCTCTGAGTGTGTGTGTGTGTGTGTGTGTGTGTGTGTAACCTTGACATCACATTTCAATTATTGCCCAGCTCTCTCTACTATATTTTTATGATAAATAATTACTTACTGCTACGATATATGAAGCTATATTTAGACCCTAATTCATTCAGAAGGTAAATAGAGAGAGAGAGAGAGAGAGAAAGAGAGAGAGAGAGGGGGGGGGAATGAACGAAAGAGAAAAGAGAGAGAAGATGAAAGAGAAGGGAGAAGATTGGAATGGTCAAGATAAGATGAGACAAGACCAAAACTGAGAAGGAGGATTAAAAAGACGAAGGAAAAAACGAGAAGGGGAAGAAGCTGAGATTGAGAAGGAGGAAAAGGAGGGGGAAGAAAATGAAAAAAAGAAACAAGAGGATATGAAAGAGAAGAGGGAGAAAGAGAAACAGGAGGAGGGGAAGGAGGAAGAGGAGGCGAAGGAAGAGGAAATGAAGGACGTCGAGTACGAGAAGGAGGAGGTAGTGGAGGAATGCGAAATGAGAGAGAGAGAGAGAGAGAGAGAGAGAGAGAGAGAGAGAGAGAGAGAGACAGCGAGACGAAAATGAAGGAAAAGAGGAAAGCAGGCGTGTTTAGCTTGGGCAAACTACCGTAACTAAACAGCAGTTAAACTCTACGGTAAATGCAACCCACGTTTCAATTACTCCAGGTTTACGTTTTACTGGGGATAATAAAACCGGAGTTGCGTGTGTATTTCTTTACTTAACCTTATTAGTTCCCGTCTATTTTGGGGCGTAATTATACGTATCTACTAACCTTTTCTTTAATATGACGTTATGGCTCATAAAATTATCCTTCTTCCTACGAGCCTTAAAAAATGCAAATGATATGAGAGTGACGTTAGCGTATATTTCACTGTGGAAATAATAATAATAATAATAATAATAAGAAGAAGAAGAAGAAGAATAGTAGTAGTAATAGTAGTAGTAGTAGTAGTAATAAAAATAAAATAATAATAATAATAATAATATAATAATAATAATAATAATATAATAATAATGATAAAAATAACAAAAAAATAATAATAAACGTTTGAAAATGAGACCAGCCGACACACAGTGATGCTCTCCTATTTATGTCGTTATTTTTATCTTGTATTTTTTTTTGTCAAATCCCCGCTCCCCACAAATTTCTCCACCAAACTTTACCAGCACCTACTCACCCTTCTCTCTCTCCACCCATTCTCTCCCCTTCCTCCACCGCCCTACATTTCCCCTCCCCACTTCTTTCACTCTCCCTCTTTCTCCTTTTCTCCAAACCGGATTCACTGCCACTCTACTTCCTCAATGCTTCGCTCCAGGCGCTATATCTCTCTTTTTATACCTTTCTTTAAAACTCTCTCTCTCTCTCTCTCTCTCTCTCTGCACACTTTAGCACCCTCTTTCTTCCACCCAATAGATCTTTTACATGCTCGCCTGCTCCTGCTCTATTTCTTTCCTCCTCCTCCCCCCTGTGTGTGTGTGTGTGTGTGTGTGTGTGTGTGTGTGTGTGTGTGTGTGTGTGTGTGTGATGGTTGTAATTTCATTCCTATCTTCAGTTAACTTTCACTACCAAGCCTTTTATACTGTTCCTAATGCAGGGTATAAAGTGTCCCAAAAAATGTATGAGAAAATTCATTACCTTATTATTATTATTATTATTATTATCCACTCACCTCATTATACCTCTACTTCCCCAGCCTTCCCTATTGGACCTTCCTTTTTTTTTTCCCCTTCCCCCTCAACCTCCCCAACCATCCCCACCTAACTCCTTCCTCCTTTTTCCCCAAACCGGATCCACTGCTACTTTGGTTCTTGAATGCATCCCTTCAGGCACTTTATTCTCTCTCTCTCTCTCTCTCAGTGCTTCCCTTCAGGGGCTCTATTTTCCTCTCCCTTCACTCCTTTATTCAACTCTTGCTTTACTTTCTTTCTTTCCCTTTCTCTGCGCTGCACTCTTTTACACCCTCTTCCTTGCGTTCAATAGACCTTTCCCCTGCTCGCTCGTTTTCGTTTGCTTTGGTCCCCCCTCCCCCAATCTCTCTCTCTCTCTCTCTCTCTCTCTCTCTCTCTCACACACACACACACACACACACACAATATACTGACAGGTAAATTTTTATCAATAAATTTCTCTCTCTCTCTCTCTCTCTCTCTCTCTCTCTCTCTCTCTCTCTCTCTCGTTATGTACAGTATGTGTCTATCCCTCAATCTAGTCGGTCCATCTAATTATCTCTCTATATCAATCTATCTACCTACCAACCCCTCTACCTCTCTATCTATTCAACCTGCCTATCTCTCGCACCCTCACAATTTCGGACCGGATATTGAATCCTTACGCCCTGCCCTATGACCTTTCAAAGAGCGATTTAATTACAGGGAACACATATTTGAGATGAAAACCATGTCACTCAATTACTGTCTAGAATTCCGGAAAAGTTAATTACCCGTGAATGGATGAACAGCCCAATTAACGGGTCACTCCTAAATTGGCCTCCTGTTGTGTGTTTTCATGATCCAATTTATGATTTAAAACCTAGTCTTTTGATGGGGAGAAATAGGGTGGTGGTGGTGGTGGTGGTGGGGAGAAAGAGGAGGATGGCAATAACAAGAACCATTACCAAAATCACCAACAATTTTCACAATGAACATCACCATGCCCATATGCACCATCAATACCAGAACCATCATCAAAATCATCATCACAAACATCACTATCAAAATCATCGTTCCTCTTTAAATAATAATAATCATCATCATCACCATAAACATCACTGTCATAATTTCTATCCCCTTTATCATCATCATCATCATCATTATCGTCATCACGATCATCTTTTCTTCCCTTACAGAATATCTTTACCCTAAAAAGCGTTGGATGCAAGAGGGATGTCTGTTGAGCAAGGAAGAGTGGCTGTGCGTGATAGGAATGATTGGAGAGAAACTGTGAATGAATAAATGATGACACAGCCCTGAGGGGATATTCTTCCGCATTTGGTCTGATCAGCTGATCAGGTCAGGTGCGGGTAAGGGGATGAGTCCATTAAGATGTGGCTGGGGTAAACCAGCTCTGCTGTCGGGCCCTGCTGGGGATGTCACTGATTGCACTGCGCAGTTGACCCTCGTGAGGTGTGGTGCGGTGAGGATCTGTACCTTTTCCCTTCAGGGCTAAGAGGCAAATGAATGTGTCTGAGTGGATGAGTAAATTGTGAGTGTGTCGTCCTGTCTCGGCTACCTCCCTTTCCTTGGGGGAAGAAGCCTAGGTATATAGACAGAAAGATAAAAAGCCTTGCGTGGAAACAAGGGATGACGCTTTATCCCTCACTGCTCTCCCATCCTCTGCCATTTACATTCCCTTCCCGAACCAGCCAATCCTCTGGGTGTGTGTGTTTGTGTGTGTGTGCATGTGGGAGGACTGGTGGCTCTTTGAACTCTCTGTCTGTCTGTCTGTCTGTCTCTCTCTCTCTCTCCCTCTCTCTCTCCCTCTCTCTCTCCCTCTCTCTCTCTCTCTCTCTCCCTCTCTCTCTCTCTCTCAATTTATCTATCTATCTATCTACGTCTGTCCCTGTCTATCTTTCTATCTATCTATCATCAATCCATACATTAGTCCACCTATCTACTGTATCTCTTATTCTATCATTTTATGTCTATCACCTCGATATTTATTTACCTATCAATCTATCAATAAGTTTTCATCCCTCCTTAAGCCCTAGGTCTATTATCTTCAGCCAATCAATAAACCAATCATTCCCTCTTGTTCCAACTTTCCTTCACCATCGAAAACTCTACGGTATCCTCCCCCCACGTTTCACTTACTCGCCCCCTAATGATATGTACAGTAGATACGATTAGGCGTCCCAGGGGTCTCCTTCTTTTCTTTGTCCTCAAACCTTCATTCTCTCGGTGCTATGGTCAAACAAATTAAGTACATTTTTTCTGATTTTCATAATAATTTCCGTAGCTATCACGTCTGGTAATTACAAAAATGATTTATCAAATCAAGAGGTGGGTATATTGAACAGAAAACCATCATGGAAGAGTCGTTTTTTATTGGGGGAAAAAAAAAAAGACCTATTTCGTTTCGTTTTCGTCTTTAAAATTTTTCAGCATATCTGCACAGTTCGGCGTTGGTCACCTTATGGCGACTCTCCACGCTGCTCGATCTCTAGCAGCCTCTCTACTCAGACCCTAACTCTGACATCACAGAGTCATACAGAGACAAAATAAATTACAGTGTCTTTTTCGCAGGTATCGAATTTAAAAAGAGTCTGCATAGTTACTTCACCTATACTTGGTTCAGATTTTCGTCCTTTTGCAATTACGTACGTTGTTCAGTGGCAGAGAAAGACAATACAATGGCTCTACATCCTTTTTATAGCACTTCTTCGTGACTAGCATCGCATTCTAGTGTTGATCTCTTGCTACACCTTAGAGAGAGAGAGAGAGAGAGAGAGAGAGAGAGAGAGAGAGAGAGAGAGAGAGAGAGAGACAGACAGACAGACAGAGAAAACGCTTTCAGGCCAAATAAAAGTGACAAGAGTATAGGAAATATCTGCCCGGGAGGAAAACATGACGCTTTACCCCCTCTCCATTCTCCTTTCCATTTCCATTTGCATTCCCTTCCTATCCAGCCAGTATCCGTTGTGACACTGTGTGGGACGCCAGAATCTCTCTCTCTCTCTCTCTCTCTCTCTCTCTCTCTCTCTGTGTACTGTCTAAGCCTTTCACAGTGTTAAACTTTTTCACTTCAATTGCTTTTTTCCAACGCCTCTGTACTATTCCGTTTTATGTTTTTCAATATATATATATATATATATATATATATATATATATATATATATATATATATATATATATATATATATATATATATATATATATATATACAGCGATTTTATAAACGTGGGAAAAGGGTTATGAAGACGATAATGATGACGATGATAAAGAAAATGATACTGATGATGATTACGTTGACGATGATGGTGATGATGAAGCAGTTCGTTATGATGATAATAATAATGATGATATTTTGGTCAAGCTTCTCCTGTTTTTCCTCCGAGTCAAGTTAATTATTCTTTAATATGCTTTCCTCTCCATCCGCCGCCTGTATCATATATTCTTTACCCCCACCTGACGCACCTCACTGTTATTATAATATTCGGCTTCTCCTTTCTCTTCTTTCATCACCATTCTTTCTCCCTTCTCGTCCTCTCTCTCTCTCTCTCTCTCTCTCTCTCTCTCTCGTTACCCAAATATTTCTTCTACATTTCCTTTCCTATCTTACATCTCCTCCCTTTCTCCCTTCCATCCCTTCCCCTTTCCTTCTTCCCTCTATCTCCCTCTTCCCCAGACTCCTTCTTGTGTTTCTTAAGTGTTTTCTTGTATCATATTTCCTTTTCCACCCCATCAGCCTCACAGTCAGTTAAACACTTCTCTCCTCTTTCCTTTCTTCTTTCTATATTTCTTCAACCATATTTTCTTCCCCTTTTCCTTCCCTTTTTCCTTCTCGTCTCGTCTCTTCCCCTTTTTCTGCTTCATGCATTCTTACTTCCTCTGCATTCTTTCCATGGATATTTTAGCATCTCCCCTTCCCTTTCTTTATTCTTCCATTCTTCCTTTATTCCTCTCTCATCAGTTCTTACTATTTTCACTGACAGATCTCCTCTCTGTCTCCTCGCATTCCTTTCTCCATTTTTCCTTTCCCACTTTTTTCCTAAGCATTTATTATATATCTTCCCTCCCTTTCTTCCTTCCTTTATTATTCTTGTCTTTACTTCTTCAGTCTCATTTTTTATTCATTCCAGCTAATTCTAGACAATTTTATTCAGCTGAGAGAGAGAGTCACAGAAGCCTGCAAGCGATAATATTTCTCTATCTTTCCCTTTCCTTTATTTCCCATTTTCCCTTTCTATATTATCTGATTCTTTTCTTTTCTTTCATTTTCTTCGCTTCATATACTCTAATTTTTTCCCATGTTCTTCCATTTTCCTTTTTTTTCTCTTCATTTTCTCCTCTCCTTTTCTTTTTCTTCCTTTCTCTTCTCTCCCTTTCTCTACTCCCAAATTCCTTTTTCATTCATTCTTTTATTCTCTCTTTTTTCTCAAATCCCTTATTTTATCTTTCTTCCCTTTTCGTTTTATATCTTTTCTTTCTTTCTCTTCCCTTTCTCTCCTCCCCAGTTCTTCCCCTACCTGACTTTCCCTTCTCGTAATTCATACCTGTATCGTATTTCCTTTTCCTTTTCATCCTCCCCCATAATTATTCTACCATCTCTCTCTCTCTCTCTCTCTCTTCCATTTCTTTAGTATCTACTCCTTCCTTCACTTGTTCCCCTTACATTTACTCTCTTTCATATCACAGCACCCTCTTTCTTCTTTCCGCAATCATATTATCATTTCACGTTCATTCATCCTTTTTCTTTTCATTCGCCTTCCCTCCTACCTCTGTTTTCTATTTTGCCTTCCTTTTTCCTTTAATTTTTTCCTTTTCTTTCACTTCCCTCTAGTTATATACTTAGTCATTAATTTATCTTCCTTCTTTCCCTCTTAGTCTCTCCTCCTTCCTCTTTCTTTTGGTTCCCCCCCTCACCTCTCTCCTCCTCCTCCTCCTCCTCCTCCTCCTCCTCCTCCTTTTTCTTCTTCTGTCACTACTACTACTACCACTACTACTACTACTACTACATCAGCTTTTTGTTCTTCTTGTTTTTCCCTTTTCTGTTCACTTTTACCTTCTACGTTTCTCCGTCAATCATATTTCTTTTTTACTTCATTCACCACAACAACAAGTCTAACATTTCCTTTCCTTTTCTCTTTCTCTTTTTCCTTCTCTGTCTCCCAAATTCCTCTACCTATTTGCTTGCAAAGTTTTCTTCCAAATCTTTTATGTCTTCGTTTCAATCCATTCTCTCTCTCTCTCTCTCTCTCTCTCTCTCTCTCTCTCTCTCTCTCCGAATTAATGTCATTTCCTCTCTTCCCTCCACGTTCTTGCTTCTCTCCCTTTTGCTCTTTACTGAGAGAGAGAGAGAGAGAGAGAGAGAGAGAGAGAGAGAGAGAGAGAGAGAGAGAGAGAGAGACAGACAGACAGACAGACAGAGACAGAGAGAGAGAGAGAGAGAGAGAGAGAGAGAGAGAGAGAGAGAGAGAGAGAGAGAGAGAGAGAGAGAGAGAGTGTGTGTGTGTGTGTGTGTGTGTGTGTGTGTGTGTGTGTGTAAAAAGAAAGACAGGCATGAACACATCCAAGAGGGTAAGGTGAGATGACTTGGAGTGGATCAAGGCAAGAGGAAAGAGGCCCGGGCTGAGGATGAGGAGGAGGAGAAGGAAGAGGAAGAAGGGGAGGAAAAGGAAGATGAGGAAGAGAAGGAAGAAGAACAGCAGGAGGGAGAAGAGGAACAGTAGAAGGAAAAAGAAAAGGAGGAATTGGAGCAGGAGGAAGAAGAAGATGAAGAAGAAGGGAACCACAAGGAGGAAGAGGAAGAGGAGGGTGAAGAATGAAAGCTCACAAGGTTAAGAAGAAAACGGGAGTATAAACCGGAAGGAGGAGAATATGCTGGGTCATGGAGGAGAAGAAGGAGGAGGAGGAGGAGGAGAAACAAGAGTGGAAGACTGACATTTGAGAGGGTGAAGAAGAGAAGATTAATATAGAAAAAGAGGGCGAATACGTGGGAGGAGGAGGAGGAGGAGGAGGAGGAGGAGGAGGAGGAGGAGGAGGAGGACGAGGACGAGGAGGACGAGGACGAGGAGGACAAAATGAAGATGATGAAGAAGATGAACGAAAAGAAATAGGCCGTCATGTACTGGGGAAGATGACGCAAGAGAATGAGGAAAAGGAAGAAGAGGAGGAGGCAGGGAAGCAGAAGGAGACAGAGAAGGAAATGAAGGAGAAGAAGGAGGAGGATTTGCAGTATATGGAGCGGCAGGAACGATCTAAGAGAGAAGCAGTAGTGTGAAAATGAAAGCTTATGGGATGAAGGAGAAGAAGATGGCGTGAAGAGGAAAATGAGAAAAATATGATAAACTGAGGAACGGAAGATGGGGGAAGACGTGATGAAGAGAAGGAGGGGGAGTAGGAGGAGAAGGAGGAAGACGAGAACAAGAAGAGGAGAAGAAGGAGGAAGAAAAGAACGAGGAAAGGAGGAGGAGAAAGATGAAAATAAAAAAAAGAGGCTGAGATAGACGAGAATGAAAGAGGAAGAGAAAAATTGGGAACACAGAGGGATGATAAACTGAGGAATGAAATTACAGAAATGGAACCTTATTGAGGAGGAGGAGGAGGAGGAGGAGGAGGAGGAGAAGGAGGACGAGGAGGAGGAGGAGGAGGAGGAGGAGGACGACGACGACGACGACGACGACGAGCAAAATGAGATTTAAGTATATCGAGGAAGTGGCAAAGAAAGAAGTAAATAACTCTGCAGAGAGAGAGAGAGAGAGAGAGAGAGAGAGAGAGAGAGAGAGAGAGAGAGAATAATATACAACAAAAACACAAGCAAAACACCAATAACCATCGTACCATAGCAAAACGTACTGTACCGTAATATCAGCCATTGTACCACATTACTGACAAACGTACCACATTATTTCGTTCGTAATATTAGCTCCGGCGATGTAATATGAGCTGCCGTATTTCTCTTTGCCGAGGAGAGACGGAGATCTTAGGAAAATGCGTAAGAAAGCTTGATAATGACGAAGAATTGGAGAAAGAAGACGAAGCTGAGAGAAAAATGGGGAGCAGGGAAACACAAAATGAGAAGAAAAAGGAAGGAGGAAGAAAGCGAATCCCAGGAAAAGGAAGAAGACGAAACTGACGTAAAGAGAATGAGGAAGAGGATGAGAAAATAGGGAAAGAAAAAAATGGAAAGGAAAAAGAAGAATATGGGGAAAAGGAAGAAAAATGGGAAATTGAAGGTGATGGAATGAAGGAAAAAGACGGGAATATGAAGCACGAAAAGGGCGAAAAATAAGTGCAAAAAATAAATCATCAAAGTCTAAAACCAGTGAAAAGAATTGGAGGAAATTGATGAGGATAAAAGGAGAAAACATGACGCAGACAAGAATGAGGAAAGAGAAGAGAATGAAAGAGAAGAAAAGCATGAAAAAAGAGAAAGCAACACTACCATGCCGAAAAGAAGAAAGCAGAAAAATAAAATGAAAAGCATGAAGCAAAGAAAACAACACTAACATGCTGAAAAGAAAAGACGAAGGAAAAAAATGAAGAAACTACTGTATCATCCAAAAGAAAAGATAGAAAAGACACCGAAAGAGAAGAAAATAATGAAAAAAAAAAAAAATATAATGCTGAAATGAAAAAAGAAGACAACAGCAGACAAGGAAAAAACGGGGAACAATATCGCGCTAAAGCAAAAATTAAAAAAATATATATAACACTACACCTTAAAACAAAAACCGAAAAACAAAGAAAAAAAAAATAGAAAGCATGAGAGAGAGAGAGAGAGAGAGAGAGAGAGAGAGAGAGAGAGAGAGAGAGAGAGCATAAGTCAACTCGCCAACATATCACTGCACAGAATGATACGTGGCAGGCTACATATTAAGGAAACACGCTGACTCCCCCAAATGTTCCGTGATATTAGTCTTTGTACTGTTCTTATATGCGGGGGAGAGGGTGTGGTGACGGTAGTGATGAGGAGGAGAAAAATGCTGATGAAGGACGAGAAGGAGGATGAGGAATGGAGCTGGTGATGAAGAAAATAATGTTGATGATGAAAAAGAGGAGGAGGAGGAGGAGGAGGAGAGCGACGACGAAGACGACGACGGCGACGATGATCACGACGATGAAGAAGAAAAAGGGAACAGAAAAGAGGATAATGGGAAACCAGAAGACCCTACAACAAGACGAGCACAAATAACACCCTGATGGGGAAGAAAATTACAAGAACTAGAAATACGTCCACAAGACATGAATGCCCCGCCGTGGATCAAAGTGAAGGTCAAGGTCATCAAAATTTGGCACAGTTAAGTTGCTCCTGCCAAGACGCATCTGTGTATGCAGTTATATGAAGGCATCCTTTATACTGTTTGGGAAAATGAGGTAAACGCAAACTCAAGAAATGTGAGGTCAAGGTCATACGGAAGGTCAAGGTCATCAAGGCATGGATGAAATTCTCTCACCAATATGTATCTGTGTATGAAGTTTAATGAAGGTATCTTTCACAGTTTCTTCGGAAATGAGCTAAACGCAAAACGGGACGGACGGACGGCAAGACGGAAGGACGGACATGACCAGCACTATATGCCCCGGCCACATACATGACGGGACATGAGAAAACAGAACTTACTTCCTATAAAAAAAAAAAAAAAAAAAAAAAAAGTTACTTCACTGCACTTACTTGTCTCCCCATAGAATGATGTGTGGAGGAGGAGGAGGAGGAGGAGGAGGCTGAAAGAGGAGGAGGAGGAGCAGGGAGGAAAAATGAAAAAAATAGAAAAAAAAAAAAACTCTCCACTAACCTGTCTTTCCATAGAATGATGCGTGGTGCAGGGGAGGAAGGCGGACCCCCCCAGCTGGCCCGTGATGTTGGCGATGGTGTTGTTCTTGTCGGAGGACGCTGGCAGCTGGTGGAGGCCGCTGTGTCTCCGCTGCGCCGTGGTGGAGGGCAGGGCCATGGAGATGCGACCCTTCTGCTGCTGCTGCTGCTGCTGTTGTCTGGGCGCCGAAACGGTCACCCAGCCGCCGTCCCCACCGCCCAGCACTGAGTCGTAACCTGTGGGGGGGAAAAAAAATGGTGATTTTATTTATTGATGCATTTTCACTTTTTTTTTCTGCTGTCTAGGCACTGAAATTGTCATCCATCCGTCGTCCCCACCGCCCAGCACTGATTCGCAAACTGAGAGAGAGAGAGAGAGAGAGAGAGAGAGAGGAGAATGATGCTGTTTGTGGTTTATTATCGTTTTCATTCGTTTCTGTTCTGTAGATTTTCTTGTTTTTCGTAATTCTCGTTCTCTCTTTAGGGATCTACACACCTCCCTGAAGAGAGACCCCGAATGAATGACTAATCCATAAATCTTTCTCTCTCTCTCAATCATGTGTTAGGATTGCCCTCAATATACAGTAAGTGCCTCAAGGAACTTCTGTCCCTACACAGTAACGACCCCCACAAGACCCTCCCTTACATACACTCTTACCTTACCTTCTAACTTTGGTCTCGGTCTCCCCCTCCTCCTTCCCTCAACCATCACAGTGTCTCTCCCTTACTCGGACTTTCAATCTTCATTTTCTCATTATAGCCATACCATCTTGGAGTAAATTGGGTTAGTTTTCTTACACTATCAGCTTCTGGACTTCTTCTCTACTACTTCCTTCCTTTAAACACGTACTCTTTACGTCCCTCTACGGCAACAATAATTTTTCACTCTAAATTAATGTCACTCATTCGTCCACTCTTCAATAGTGTACAGTCGATATCAAAAGTTCTGTAGCCTATCCTGCCTCTCTTCTCAACGAACTATTAAAAAGGAAAAAAAAAAGTAATCTACAGCTTACGATACTGATGACATTGATCCTAGGCAAATAATAATAATAATAATAATAATAATAATAATAATAACAATACTAATAATAAACAGAACCGACCACTTCGCATTACCCACACCTTTTCGAAATCCATGGAGAGAGAGAGACAGAGAAGATAGACGACAGTGCTTTTGACGGCGGCTGTTCGATAGTTAAATATTTAGACAGGCAATGTTTACTTAATATTTCAACACTGATGTTTATATTCAGCTTATGGCATCCGCTTTGTAGCTTGATGGTTGGAAAATGTATCGCTGTAAAGTCAATTCTGTATTTTTTTTTTTTTTTTTTTTTTTTGAGAGAGAGAGAGAGAGAGAGAGAGAGAGAGAGAGAGAGGCATAAATCACGCTTCTCTCCAGGCAGCTCAGTGAATGGGGTCCCACGTCTCCCACACAGAGGCAGGTACGTGGAATATGTCATTAGGCCCGTATTTATGGGTGTATACGTCATTACACACCCGTATACTTGTGGGTCCTTGAATTATGGATGGGTGCAGTGGGTAGGGTGGGTGTTGTGGGTGGGGTGGGTGTAGTGTTGTGGGCGGGTGTAGTGTTGTCGGTGAGGTGGGTGTAGTGTTGTGGATGTAGGGATGGATGTAGTGTTGGGAGTGACGAGGATGGCTGTTTTCTTTGCTAATTTAATTCTCTCTCTCTCTCCCCCTCTATCTCTCTCTCCAAGAAGTGTGCACTAAGCTCAATGAATACTTGTGATGGTATCGGAAAATAAGGAAAAGGACATCATCATCATCATCATCATCATCATCATCACCATCACCATTATCATCTCAACAGAAAGTCCTACATATTGACGGGTAAAAATAATAATACGGTAATAATAATAATAATAATAATAATAATAATAATAATAATAATAAAATAATACTAATAATAATAATGACAACAACAATATTAATAATAATAATAATAATAATCTACTGTACATAAATCACATTTGTTCTTTGCTCGCGATATGAATGGGATGTAAATCTCGTAGAGGACGGGGAGTATGTCATTACCCATGTATTTATGAGAGAGAGAGAGAGAGAGAGAGAGAGAGAGAGAGAGAGAGAGAGAGAGAGAGAGAGTAAAAGGCATTTCTGAGTGTTGTGTTACAGGCACTCTTGTCATGTCACCACTCCTCTCTCCACACACACACACACACACACACACACATAAACCACATATCCCTGGATACCACACAATCACCACTCCACCATGCACCACATTTTGCTTGCCTATCACCACGTACACAGTCCACCACAATCACAATATTTCTCACTCCATATCCTCTCACCACACCTTCCTCTTTCATCACACACACACACACACACACACACACACACACACACACACACACACATACACTTAACAAATCAATCACTACACACAGTCTCCTTAACCGTACATTGTGTGTGTGTGTGTGTGTGTGTGTGTGTGTGTGTGTGTGTGTGTGCGTGCGTGCGTGCGTGCGTGCGCGCCACAAAGGTTGTGTGAAAGCCTGGTCGTGTTCAATGCAGTATTTACAACTTCATCAATTTTGCGGGAGAGGGAGAGAGAGAGAGAGAGAGAGATGAAGAGCTGGAAAACAGAATCTTAACTACCAGCTTTCCAGCGAGTTAATTTCATTTTAAATATAATTACTCTTTCACTACAACAGGTAATTCCGAACTCGATTAGAACCATCAGCTGGAATGAAGAATATATTAATCTTTGAAAGAGAAAGAAGGTTATTACGTCAAAAAAGAAAAGGAAAAACGATAACACTGAAACCCACTGACACATAGCACCGTATCAATAAATCATTGGGTGGAGTAAGTTAAACATGGGTGGCATTGTCCGAAGAGTTTTTGATGTAATTAACATCAGAGGTGGAGAGTGGGCGAGACTGATTGATGGAAATAGGTGTGGTGACGTAAAAAGAGAGAGACAGGTGGATGGATAGGTAGATAGGTAGGTAGGCGGATGGGTAGGCAGATAGACAGGTAGGTGGATGGGTAGGCAGATAGGTTGGTAGGCGGATGAGGATGGATGGGTAGGCAAATTGGTAGGTATACTGACAGACAGACGGATAGATTGATAGAAACGTATGTATGCAAATAGGTATGTACGTAGACAGACACAGACTGACACGAATGTAATGCAGAAAGACATACAGAGAAATAAACAGACAGATAGGCAGACAGACAGATGGAAATACAGTGAGATACAAACACATCAATAAATAGATAAAACAGATATACAGATAGATACATAGACAGATCAATAAACAGATAAACAGACAGATAGAGAATATTACTTTACCCAGCATGTGGGGGACGTTTTTTTAAGCATATTCTCATTACCGACAGACACATTTACTTTGCCTTGAAAAAAGCTAATATGAGGAGGGAGAGAATGACTGGTTGTTGTCGATAAAGGTGACAGCAGAGAGAGAGAGAGAGAGAGAGAGAGAGAGAGAGAGAGAGAGAGAGAGAGAGAGAGAGAGAGAGACCTTCTATATCATCAACCACACTCCAAGAGACAGGAATGAGGAGGGAAAGGGGAAGGGGAAAAGGGAGGGAGAAAGGGAAGAGGAACGGGAAAAGGGAAGGGAATGCAGGGGCGGGGAAAAGGAAGGAGAGGGAGGGAAGAGAGAGGAAGGCGAGAGATCAAGAAAAGAAGGAAAGATGGGGATTGAAAGAGGAGAGGAGAGGAAAGAGGAGAGAAGTGAGGAGAGGAAAGGAGAAAAGCGAGGGGAGGAGAAAGGAGAGGAGAGAAGAAGCGAGGAAAGGAGAGGTACGAATAGGAAGGGACATAACATTATACATTAAAATTTTCCTTTCCTTCCGTTGCAATATTTTAGAAAGGTGGTGGTGGGGAAGGGAAGGGAAGGGAGAGAGAGGAGGAACGAGCCAGAGGGAAGGAGGAGTGTGGAAGAAAGAGGGAAGGACGAGTGTGGAAGAAAAGGGAGGAAAGACAGACAGGGAGGAGAATGGGGAAGGGGAGGAAAGGGATGGGAGGGAAAGTGAAAGAGGGAGAAGAGGGGGAAGACTAGAAGGGAAGGAGTTGAAAGAAGGAGAATGGAGGAAGGAGGGAGAGGAGGATGAACGTGAGAAGGACGAAAGGGAGAGAAAAGAGAGAGAGACGCGATGAGAGGGAAAAGGGAGAAGAGGAGAAAGGAGCCGAGGGGGAAAGGGAAGGAAAGAAGGAAAGGGAGGGGAAAGGAGAGAAAATGAGAGACGGGAAGAGGAGGAGGAGAGAAAATGAAGACGAAAGCAAGAAATATGGAAAGAAGATTATAAAGAAGAGGAAGGCGAGTAAAAATGGAGGAAGGGGGAAGAATGAAAGAAGAAAAGGAAAGGGAAAGAGGAGAAAGGGGTAGACGAGATGAGGAGGGAGAAAGAGGAAGGAAATAAGAGAGTAAGGGAAGAACAGAGGAGGGGAGGAGGAAAGATTATAAAGAAGAAGGGGAGGACAGGTTAAAATGGAGGAAGGAGGAGGGACGTAAAATCAGACATTAAAATTTCCTTTCCCTGCCAGCATTTCCGTCTTTGTGCTGTCGCTCTCTCTCTCCCTCCCTCTCCCTTCCTCTCCTTCACTCACTCTCACCCTCCCTCTCTCACTCTCCTCCCCTCCCTTCCTCTCCCTCACTCACTCTCCCCCTCCTTCTCTTCCTCTTT
This sequence comes from Coenobita brevimanus, assembly GCF_032717465.1. Classification (NCBI taxonomy): domain Eukaryota; kingdom Metazoa; phylum Arthropoda; class Malacostraca; order Decapoda; family Coenobitidae; genus Coenobita; species Coenobita brevimanus. Next base: position 3,075,528 of record NC_137050.1, read on the forward strand.
CCCTTAGCCTCTTTTACACTCTTCTCCCCTCTCTCACTCTCCTTTCATCTCTCCTCTTTTTCATTCACTCTCACCCTACTTTCTCTCCTTTTCCCAGCCCACTCTCATTCCCCCTCCCTTTCTCACTCTCCCTCTCTATCACTCTCCCCCTCTCTCTCTCTCTCTCTCTCTCTCATTCTCCCCCTATCCCTCCCCTCTTCCCTTTCTCTCGTTCTTACAGTTCCTCTCTTACTCTCCCCTTTTTTTCCTCCCCTTTTTTTCTCCCCTTCTCACTCTCTTCTCCCCCCTCCACCCCCTGTCCACCCCACTCTCCCCTTTCCATTCCTCTGTTCATCCCCTTTCCTCCTCTCCTCCAGGAAACTCCACGCCGCCCTGCCTCATGTATTTTGCACCCTACACCCACCCCAACCCCACACACACAACACCGTTCTTCTCGGAGCTAATCCACTGTCACTGTCACTCGTGTTTCGCCTTCCATCACAGGCGAGGTTTTTATATTCTGCTTTCCCTGTCGCTCTCCCTGTCTCATCGGGTTCCTGTTCCTGTTCCTGACCAATTCTGACTCTGAAGCTGACTCTAACTCCCTGATTCCGACACTGACTGACTCTGCGTATAACTGAGAGGGGTGCTTTTATACTCTAATCTCTGTCTGCATCGGGTTTCTGTTTCTCTTCCTGCTTCTGACTCCGACTTTGACTCGCTGACTCCGAATCCCGTACCTATCACTCTATATCGGGTCCTTTTTCTGTTTCTGATTGGCTCTGACTTTTACTCTCTGACTCTCCCCTTTTTTTTTTTTACCAAATATGACTGACTAAATCCGACTTTCCGACTCTCTCTCTCTCTCTCTCTCTCTCTCTCTCTCTCTCTCTCTCTCTCTCTCTCGCTCTCTCTCTCTCTCTCTCACCCCTTTCTCATGCAAATCCAGCACCAGGTATTGCATCGACGCTAATCGAGGAAGGTTAATGTATTGCTTGTATTCACCGATCCCCTATCTCTCCCTCCCTCTCTCTCTCTCTCTCTCTCTCTCTCTCTCTCTCTCTCTTCCTGATTTCTTCACTCTACTTGCATTACCCTCACCCCTCCACAGTCATTCTCTTCTTCCTTTCCTCTCCCTTCCAACCTTTAACTTCCTTCTCCTTTCCTTCCTGTTTCCTTCTCTCCCCTTCACTCTCCTTCTTTTCCTCGTCAACGTAGAACATGCAAAGTAATTCGTGGAGGAGGAAGTAAGATTACATTTTTACCTCCCCGGATGATTTTATTTCCCTAACGATAGACTTTTATTATTTAGAGGGGTTAAAAACAGTCCATATCAAGCCCTTCCATTCCAGACGTATTGCCAAAGGAGAAAAAAATCGTCTAAATGAAGTTAGAATAATGAATCTAATATCTCTAGTATGAAAAAAAAGAAGAAAAAACTGCTAGACATACATTCTACCAGAAGTTGTGGTAAATGCAACTACAGGATCATCTGAATATGAACCCAGTGGACTGCAGACTGAGGATGGGGGACACGAAGGAGATTATGGCACGTTTGTATACCCTGGCAGCTCCACCGCCCGTTCATACCAGTGCCAGCGTGTGAAGGCGTTCCTCTCCAGCAACCCCTTGTCCAAGTGAATAAGGCTGATATTTCTAAGGCTAATATTTCTAAGTCTCCCCTCACGTCTCCCCGCCTCTGCTTATCCCAATGATCATTCTGTTTTACAAGTGTGTTCAGACCAGCGTCCCTTCCCCCTCCTCGCTAAATCAACCCCTTCAGTATCACGACGCCCTTCTTAGTCTGATCTTGTATTCACTGGTGAGGTGTCCCCTGATGTGAGTATAACCATCTGTAAGGGAATATGTACTCTTCATGTATGTATAATGTCTGTGCGTATGTATGTATGAATGTATGTATGTACCGCTATGTATGTATGTATGTAATGTACGTACATATGTATGTATGTATACCCCAAATACCATTCCTTTCCCCCTTACTTCAATGCCCTCTGTCTCCTACATCCACCATGCCCTCCTCCTCAATGCCCAAAACGCAACTTAAATGCCCCATACCCCATGCCCCTCTCCCCTACATCAATACCCCTCTCCTCAATGCCCACAGCCCATCCTAAATGCCCCGTATACCACGCCCCTCTCCCCAACTTCGATGCTCCTTGCCTCCCAAATCCTTCATGCCGTCCCCGTCAATGCCCAAAGCCTTGACGTGGAATCCCTTTGTCCGTATCGTCCTTAATGGTGATAAATGCGTCGTGTATCACAAGCACCGTCAGGAGTGAGGTGCCACGGACGAGGGGACTAAGATGAGTGGGATGAAGGAAGGGAAGAGAGGGATTTGGCAGGAGGAGAGGGATTTGGAAGGAAGAGATGGAAAGGGATTGAGAAGTGTGATGAGAAGGAATAACAAGCGTGGGATGAAGGAAGGGAAAGAGAGGGTTTTGGATGGAAGAGGGATTTCGAAGGAGAGATGGAAAGGAATGGAAAGGCATTAAAAACTGTGATGAGGAGGAATAAGAAGTGTGGGATGAAGGAAAGGGATAGAGGAATTTTCAAGCAGAGTTGGTTGGAAGATGAGGAAAAGACGAGAGATTTGAAAGGAGAACGCAAGGAGAATGGAAGGAAAAAGAAATGAGAGATTTAGACGTAGATCTGAGAAGGAATGGAAAGGGAAGGAGGGAGAAATGGAAGATAAAGGAGGGAAAGACAAAGACGTCGAGGGATAACTGAAGAGGAATGAGCAGACAGGAAGGAAAACTGAACGTGAACGAAAATTAATGAGACAAATAAGAAATGGTGGATAAAGGAAGGGAACAGACAAGTTTAGGAGAACTGACGAGGTATGGAAAGGAATGGGAGAGGAATAATTGGTGTAAGAATTAATAAGGAAGGGAGGGGGAGGGGATAGATGAAAGGCAATAAGAAGTGAAGGTTAAAGGAAAGGAATAGAGGGAATTGGAGGAAGAACTTACTTGGAAAGAGAAAAGGATGACAAGTAAAAAAAATGGGACAAAAAGGGAGAGAGGAAACTGAGGAGGAGTGAAAAATAGAGGAAAGAGGAAGAGAAGAGACATACTTGGACAGAGCAGTGAGGAATGGAAGGGACTGACAGAAAAGAAATAGACAGAAGGAGAAATAAAAGAGAAAAGGAATGGGAGCAGAAGACGAGAGAGGAGAAGACAAGAAGGAAAGATGAAAGAGGGAAGAGATGATTGTAAATGTGAGGAGAGACGAGAGGAAAGGAGAGGTGAAGAGAGAAGAAGAAAGGAAAAGAGAGGTGAAGAGAGAAGAAGAAAGGAAAAGAGAGGTGAAGAGAGAAGAAGAAACGATCGTAGATGTGAAAAGAGAAGAAGAGATGAGCGTACATATGAAGAGAGAAGGAAAGAGGAAATGAGAAAGACGAGAGGAGAGAAAATTAGAATGGCAGAGAGGGCACGAGAGGGGAAAGGAGGAACAGGAAGAATTATAGGCGAATTTAAGTTAAGGAAGAGGGGAGGTCAGAGAGTGTGATGCAGGGAGAGGATGACAAGATGTAGGAAATAAATAGAAATGGAGGAGACAGATGGAGAGAGGGAGAAGTGAGAGAGAAGGAAGAGGGGGAAGGGAGAGATATAGGGAAGAGGTAATTAAATAAAATGACAGTCAGGAAGTGCAGGGAGGGAAGAGGAGGCGTGAGAAATAAAGAATGATGGAAGGAAAATGGACTGATTGGATTAACATCAAATTAAATGAGGGAGACGGAAGAAAATGAATGAAAAAGGGTAGAAAATGAAAGGATGAAAATGGCAACCAGTAAAAGATGGAAAAAATGAGAAGAATAATTGAAACAGAAAAGGAAAAGGAAAAACAAGAAAAAGACAGGAGAAACGAAGGAAAGAAAAAAGGGAAAGGGGAAAGGAATGAATGAAAGAATGAATGAATGAGAGAGAGAGAGAGAGAGAGAGAGAGAGAGAATGACGTGGAATAAAAAAAAAAAAGCATAGAATAATTGAACAATGCATAACAGATGGAAGGGGAAGAGAAAGAGAATGAAAGAGAAGGGGAAGAGAAGAGGAGAAAAGGCAATAAAGAAAATTAAAGTTAGAAAGAGTGAGGCAGGGAAGAAAGAGGAGAAGAAATAAACAATAATGGAAGATAGTAGAAGACAGAAATGGAAGAGGAGGAGAATGTAAAGGAATGAAAGAGGAAGGAAGGGAAGTAATGAAGAGGAAAGACAGATAACTAATCATTCATAAAAAATCAGAACGAAATGAAAAGAAAAAGAAAAAGTACTGATAAAAAACAAGAAGACATTGGTACCGAAAAGACTGACAAAAGAAAAACAGGGAAGAAAAGGAGGAAAGAAAGGAAGACGAATACAAAGGAAAAAGATTGCAGGAAAAAGGGGTAGAAGACCAGAAACAGTGAAATAAGGCAGATAACAAGTGCTTGAAAAACAGAAAGATATCAAGAGAAGTTCAAAAGAGAGAAAAGGAAAAGGAAAAGAAAAGAAATGGGAAGAGAGAGAAGGCGAAGAATATGGGGAAGAAGCAATCTAAAAAAACACGAGAGTCAGACAGTGTGAGGCAGAATGGGAAGAAGAGAAACAAGAAAGACAGGTTAATGGAAGGACAGATGAAAAGGGGAACGCTAGGAGAAGAAGAGGAGATGAGAGAAGCGAGAAGGGAGGCAATGCAGGGAGGGGAAGATGATTGAAAGCAAGAATAACAATCGGAGGGCGTCATATGGGGAAGAATGAGGAGGAAGAAAAAAAAATAAAAATGCACAGAGAAGGAAAAGGAATGAAACAGAGAGGAAGGTGTGAAAGAAAAAGGTCACTTACTTAAAACCAAAATCTATTAAGCTAAAGCACTTGATGGACAGAGAGACTGACAGATAATAATAGACTGATTCAGTGAGTGAGTGACAGTCTGGCAGATAGACTGACACAGAAAAAAGAGACAAAGAGACAATTAAATAAGCTGACAGAGAGAGAGAGAGAGAGAGAGAGAGAGAGAGAGACATAAAATAGTCATGTGAGAAAACAGAGAAAGAAAGCGAACTGAAGGAGAATGTAAGAGAATGAGAGAGGGGGAGAAATGGAGGAAAGAGGCAGTTAGTTAAGAATAAACATCAGAAAGCGAATGAGGTTGAAAGAATGTGAGAGAAGGAAGGTGTGTGTGTGTGTGTGTGTGTGTGTGTGTGTGTGTGTGTGTGTGTGTGTGTGTGTGTGTGTGTGTGTGTGTGTGTGTGTGTGTGTGTGTGTGTGTGTGTGTGTGTGTGTGTGTGTGTGTGTGTGTGTGAGAGAGAGAGAGAGACACACACACACACACACAGATTTACAGAAACTGGAGATACCCATAGAAAGATAAAGAGATAGACAGACAAATTCACAAATAGATGATAATATGCACTGAGCACTGAGCAACTGACAATGAAGTTAAGATAAAAAGAAAAGAGTGAGAGAGAGAAAAACTGAGTGAGTGAGTGAGTGAGTGAGGCGTAAAAAATGTACCGACGAAAGTGTGGAAAGTGAATGAGAGTGAGTGAAAAATGAGGAGGAGAGTGAGTGAGTAAGTGCTTGGGTGAACGACTGAGTGAGTGTGAGAGTGAGTGAGTGAGGGTATAAAATTACTAAATAAGGTGGAATGCTGAAGGACAAGAGTTTGACAGTGAGTGATTGAAGGATTAAATGAGCCGCGAGAGAGAGAGAGAGAGAGAGAGAGAGAGAGAGAGAGAGAGAGAGAGAGAGAGAGAGAAACACTGACAAATACACAGACAGACAGACAGACAGGCAATTACACAGACAGACAGACAGACAGAGAGGAAGTGAGAGTGAAAAGAAAAATCCTATCAATATTAAGCGAGATGGACCAGAATGGAGAAGGGCAAGACGACCCATTTATATTTTTCTGGGAGTGAGAGGAAGGGAGGGGGAAGAGAACAGATTAATTTGAGAGAGAGAGAGAGAGAGAGAGAGAGAGAGAGAGAGAGAGAATGGAATTATGGGGGTTTTGTCTTTAATTCTTATACTATGTTTTTGTGTCGATGTCTGCCTTTTTAACTCTCTCTCTCTCTCTCTCTCTCTCTCTCTCTCTCTCTCTCTCTCTCTCTCACCTTTCACACTTTTTGGTGTTTGTGCGTTTCGTTCTCCGATTCAATTACTTTTCCACCCTAACTCTTTTGTTCAAAGCTTTTATACTCTCTCTCTCTCTCTCTCTCTCTCTCTCTCTCTCTCTCTCTCTCTCTCGTGATCAAGAACAAGACCTACCACACCCCTATACATTATTTATTTAACGCAGTATCCCAGGTAAGTATAGGCGAGAGAAAACGGGGGGAAAGATATGGGGGAGAGAGAGAGAGAGAGAGATAGAGAGTTTGTATTTACACGTCAATCTGCTTTTCAATCTGCTCTTTTTCTTTATGGTCCTCTATTAGGTTTCTTTATGTTCTTTCTCTTCAACTTTTTCTTTGTAAGTCTGCCCGTCTTACCAATTTGCCGTCTGTCACTTTTAATATATGTCTGTCTGCCTGTCGCTTAATTGGTGTGTGTGTGTGTGTGTGTGTGTGTGTGTGTGTGTGTGTGTGTGTGTGTGTGTGTGTGTGTGTGTTTATCTATCTATATATATATCTATCAATAATCAGTCAGTCCGCAACGTGACCTATAAAAAAAAAGAATTCTGTGGATAAAACCAGACACTTATATTTTCTCACTATTTTCTTATTTTTTTCTAAGACGATGATCATACCCCTTACAAACTTCCTTTCTTTTCCCTCAACACTTTCTTCAGCACACGATCCCCCTATCAAGTATATACCCACACGTATATATGGAGGGGAAATATGTACGTGTGTGTAACTTGAGAGAGAGAGAATGTGTGTGTGTGTGTGTGTGTGTGTGTGTGTGTGTGTGTGTGTGTGTGTGTGTGTGTGTGTGTGTGTGTGTGTGTGTGTGTGTGTGTGTGTGTGTGTGTGTGTGTTTTACCGGGTCCATGTCCGGCCTATCTTTTTAATTTATCTACCTGTCTGTCTGCCTGTCTGTTTGTTTTTCTTTTTCCTTTCCCCGTGTGTGTGTGTGTGTGTGTGTGTGTGTGTGTGTGTGTGTGTGTGTGTGTGTGTGTGTGTGTGTGTGTGTGTGTGTGTGTGTGTGTGTGTGTGTGTGTGTGTACAGTATGTTCGTGCGTGCATGTGTATGAGTGCGTGTACGTGTGTGTAGCATATATTTGTGTGTATGTGTACGCTTATGTACGTGCGTTTACATGTATGTCTGTGCGAACTAGGGTCTGGAAGGGAAGCTGCAAAAAACACGATTATTTTTTTTTTTTTCGTTTTTTTCCGAGGTCATGATCACAGCCTGTAAAAACTGCCAACATTTCCGTAGCAATAAATTTCTTCCAGTATCCCCTTACCACACACACACACACACACACACACACACACACACACACACACACACACACACACACACACACGAGTACAACGGAAAGGAAACAGCAACAGGCAAACACTTATATACTTATCTATTTACTTATTTATTTATTTATAGAGAAAGAGAGAGAGAGAGAGAGAGAGAGAGAGAGAGAGAGAGAGAGAGAGAGAGAGAGAGAGAGAGAGAGAGAGAGAGAGAGAGAGAGAATCAATACAGGAACTGAGAAAACGGAAAAAAAAATACAAAAAGCTGGAAAACATAGATAACACGTCATGAAAAAATCAAGACAAAACCAGAGAAACAAGGGCAGGCAACCAGGAGAAAAACAGGAAATAAAGACAAAAAATAAGGACAGAAGAGTGGAAAAGAAAGTACGTGAAATAAAGAAAATACATAATAAGAAAAAGCAAGAAATAAAGAAAATTGGTCGAGAATAAAAACAATAAAAGTTCAAGACACAAGAAGGCACAAAACAGTGTATACAAAACGAGACAAAAAAATATGAGAAAGGGAGCAGGAAATAAAGAAAACAGGCCAAGAAAATTTCAAGAAAATTCAAGAAAAGAGGGCAAGTCGACCCACGGGAAAAGAGAAGCGGGGCAAAGCAGGTGTGTTGTTGCAGCTGGTAGTCATGATATTCTCCTCAGGTGTGTGTGTGTGTGTGTGTGTGTGTGTGTGTGTGTGTGTGTGTGTGTGTGTGAGAGAGAGAGAGAGAGAGAGAGAGAGAGAGAGAGAGAGAGAGAGAGAGTGTGTGTGTGTGTGTGTGTGTGTGTGTGTGTGTGTGTGTGTGTGTGTGTGTGTGTGTGTGTGAGAGAGAGAGAGAGAGAGAGAGAGAGAGAGAGAGAGAGAGAGAGAGAGAGAGAGAGAGAGCATACCATACGATTACGTGCATAGGCTATGCATACCATCTACTGTAAATCAAATTGTCCATACGAGCTGAAAATGAGAGAGAGAGAGAGAGAGAGAGAGAGAGAGAGAGAGAGAGAGAGAGAGAGAGAGTTTCCATTTCTTCTCATTATAACACAGAAAAAAACGGGACAGCATAAAAAACACCAACTTGTTTATTTTACGACCGAAAGAAGTTAAAATTAAAATGAGAGAGAGAGAGAGAGAGAGAGAGAGAGAGCATTATTCTTGTGAGTGTGTTATTAGTCCTGTGTTGTTTCTCTTTCTCTTTCTCCCTCCCCCCTCTCTCTCTCTCTCTCTCTTCATGTGTATGTGCGTGTTGCTTTATCACGTGCGTGTATATGCTTGTATCTATTTATAAACCTGCCTGTGTACATGTGCGTGTCTGCCTGTGTGCGTTATCATTTGTACCTCCTATCTAGCTCATCATGTGTACGTTTGCGTCCGTGTGTAGGTGTATGTGCGTAAGTTTTTGTGTGTGTCTGCGAATGTGTGTTTGCGTTTATGTGTTTCCTTGACGAAAATGAAGATATCTATATTCTTTTCACCTTAACTTGGCCTATATTTTCATCCTTTTGCAACTTATTTCACGTAGCTCAGCGGCAGGTGATGACAATACTACGGCTCTACATCCTTTCCACAGCACTTCTTCCTGACTAGCATCACATTCTAGTGTTAAATCATTGTTCCGCCTCAGCATTCAAGATGAAGAGGTGTCACTTTTATGTCAAGTTCTAGAGAAAAAAGTATAATTCAAAGCCGAAAAAAAAAAAAACAGCTTGGAATGGAGCAGCCAGGAGATCCAAGGACAATGTGCGGCCAACTTATGAGGGACGTGGCGGATGAAGAGGTAGGTAGAGAGCAAGAGAGGAAAAAAAAGAGAGTAGCGGAAGAAGAGGACGTGGAGGAGGGGTGTATGGGGCCTCTCCAGGAAATGGGAACAAGGGAATGAAAAATTAATGTGAAAGAATGAAGAAGGGGAAGAAGGAAGGATGAAATGTATAGAAAATGAAAATATGAAGGGGAAAAAATAATCCATGGTTTGGCATCTTAAAGGTAGCAAAGAAAGGTTTCGAATGTGTTAAAAAGGAAAGGCTGTAGTAGTAGTAGTAGTACTAGTAATAGTAGTAGTGGTTGTAGTAGTAGTAGTAGTAGTAGTAGTAGTAGTAGTAGTAGCAGTAGTCGCAGTAGTAGTACCAGTAGTAGTAGTAGTAGTAGTAGTAGTTGTTGTTGTTGTTGCTGCTGTTGTTATTTTGTTGTTTTTGTTGCTGTTTCTGTTGTTGTTGTTGTTTTTGTTGTTACCCCAGGCTCATCTAAACGTGAACCCAGTCAACTGCAGGCTGAAGTTGCCCTCCTCCTGCTGTCCACTATCCTCCTTTTGGGGGATAGGGAGTGAGATGAGGGACGTTTGTATGACCAGACAACCTTCCAGTCATATCAGTACCACCGCATGAAGGCGTCCCTCTCCACGGCTAGTAGGAAATATAAAACTCAAATAATCGTAACTGACAAGGAAAACAAAACATCAAATATCCACTCACAACAATCACTTTATCAGTCAAGGTCCCTATAAACAGAAAAAGTACTTCCCCACATTTACAAACTTAACAGTGACAAAAGGGGTACATTAGGGAGGAGAAGTGGATAATGGAAGTTGAAGATTTTTAACTCAGGATCAACCACTTACGAGAGGAGGAGTTGTGGACGAGATGGAGGGAGAGGAGGGATGTAAGTGGCCTGTCTCGGAAAAGGGAACAAGAGGCTGGATAAGAAAATAGGGTGAAAAATTAATGTAGAGGGACGAAGGATGGGAAGGCGAGGAAGAAAAAGGAGGGAAGAAAACACTCGGATATATATATTTTTTTTTTGATGAACAATGAAAAGAAAAACAATGTATTAGTAAAAAATACCGTGAAAGAATAAAGGAGACATGGAGGAAATGGAGGGTAAGAAGTCATTTTTTACACTATTTAATGAATGATGCTTGAAGAGAATTGGACTGGATCTAAATTTACTCCAAAAAGGAAAATCTGAATTAAAAGCTTATAATAAAAAGGGAAATATCGGAGAGGAGGCCTGAAAATCGCGCAAAACTGTTGGCCTCAGGCTACAGAACTGGGTAGGACACAAAAACTCGGCATAACTGACAAGGATAGCCACGAAGACATCCCCACAGACAAGGACACGCAACCCACGATGAATAAACCAGGTCCCTAGGTACAGTGGCAGCCAGACTTGGAGAGAGAAAGAGAGAAGAGAAAGCACCGGAGTATGTGAACTTGGAGAACACGAATCCGAAATTTGTAATCAGGGGCATTTAAGTGAGGGTTAAAAAAAATAGAAGGTGAAGCGTCAAAAGCCCGTATTCTCCTCGGTTAAGGAAGCTACCCTAACACCTGTTCCTAACCGATTTTATTTGCTTATTACTCCTTACTATTCTCTTCTCTTCCTATGCGATTTATTATGTCTATTACTCCTTACTGCCTTCTTCTCTTCCTGTCTGATTTAGTTTGCTTACTATTCTTTCGTATCGTCTCTTCCTTAGCGATTTATTTTGTTTTTTACTCCTTACTGCCCTCTTCTCTTCCTGTTTGATTTATTTTGTTTACTGCTCCTTCCTATCGTCTCTTCCTAAGCGATTTACTTTATTTATCACACTTTACTGTCCTCCTCTGTGTCATTCAAGTATTTGAGTACCACCGTACTCATCATAAATAACATACAAATCGATATTAACCTTCCGTACCGAAACTAAATCGTTAAGGAAGAGGTGCTACGGAGCTTCCCTAATCTTCAGAGATACAGACCTTAAAACCGGATCAAACATTCAGGAGAGGAGAAGGTTGTAAGAAAAAGTACAAGTAGAAGTGGAGGTAAAAGAGGGCTGGAGAAGGGAGAGGAGACGGAGAAATGGAGGAGGGAGAGAAGAAGGAGAAATGGAGGAGAAAAAGAAGGAGAAATGGAGAGGGGAGAGAAAAAGGAGAAATGGAGGGGGGAGAGACGAAGGAGAAATGGAAGAGGGAGAGGAGAAGGGTATGGGGAAAAAAACAAGCAGACAAGGAGGTAAAGGAGGGACCATGAATTATTTATAAGACAGACAGACAGCTGACAGACGCATAGAAAACACACAGCGGGGTACTGGGAGACAGCAAGAAGGAGCCTAGATTTAGAAGTACCCAAGAGAGGATGAAACCAACACTTGACCTTAAAGAAACAAGACACTGCCATTGGGAGGGTGACAACTGATGTCTTGAGGAGGAATTTCAAGACGTTACTGGGCGTCTTAGCTGGGGTCTCACGGGGCCGGATCAACCTTTCATGGGAGGAGGAGAGTGTCAGGAAAGGCGGAGGGAGAATAGAGAAGTGAGCGGCAAAGTCGTGAATGGGTACGATGGATGAAAAATTAATGATGAAGGAATTATGCAAGAATGAGAAGGCCGACAAGAGCTCAGTTGTGCCCCATTTAATCCCCCCCCCTCTCTCTCTCTCTCTCTCTCTCTCTTCTGAGTTTAATCGTCAGGCATAATTAAGTTAGAATGGGCCGAACTGGAATTTGAATTCACTGTGGAAAGGCGAAACACGGGGAAATGGGGACGGTTAGAAGGGAAACATGCTTCGTAAATTATTAGAAAACGTGTGTGTGTGTGTGTGTGTGTGTGTGTGTGTGTGTGTGTGTGTGTGTGTGTGTGTGTGTGTGTGTGTGTGTGTGTGTGTGTGTGTGTGTGTGTGTGTGTGTGTGTGTGTGTGTGTGTGTGTGTGTGTGTGTGTGTGTGTGTGTGTGTGTGTGTGTGTGTGTGTGTGTGTGTGTGTGTGTGTGTGTGTGTGTGTGTGTGTGTGTGTGTGTGTGTGTGTGTGTGTGTGTGTGTGTGTGTGTGTGTGTGTGTGTGTGTGTGTGTGTGTGTGTGTGTGTGTGTGTGTGTGTGTGTGTGTGTGTGTGTGTGTGTGTGTGTGTGTGTGTGTGTGTGTGTGTGTGTGTGTGTGTGTGTGTGTGTGTGTGTGTGTGTGTGTGTGTGTGTGTGTGTGTGTGTGTGTGTGTGTGTGTGTGTGTGTGTGTGTGTGTGTGTGTGTGTGTGTGTGTGTGTGTGTGTGTGTGTGTGTGTGTGTGTGTGTGTGTGTGTGTGTGTGTGTGTGTGTGTGTGTGTGTGTGTGTGTGTGTGTGTGTGTGTGTGAGGGGGGGGGGACTTGGAAGGGAGCCAGGGAGGTGAATGAGGCCCACTCCGTCTCACAATATAGGTCTAATGGAGAGTTACAGCGCTGCGCCTCCGGGATGTACCGTCACACCCACACCTCACCTCACCTCACACCTCACCTCATCCCACCTCACCTAACCTCACCTCACCTCATCTCACCTCACCCCACCCCACCCCACCTCACCTCACCTCACCTCCCTCGGGATGTGGGTACGACGGAGGGAAGCTGTCGTTGTCTGTCAGGTAGGAAGCTTCTAGTGGTGTACTTTCCTCTGAAGTTGTTCAGGTGGAAGTAGTAGAACCAAACACTGAAATTTCGTTTACTGAGAGGATATAACAATTTTGACCAGAAGTGAGTACTCTTATGGTACGAAAAGAATAAACGCTGGACCAACTCTACCATATCCTCACTGCAATAAACACAATTTCAATATAAGGGTACAATTCTTTACCAACTCAAGCCATCCTACGCCAGTCCCCTTTGGGCTTAAGTCTTGAATGGCTCTCTAAAGGGTTGTGGATATTTTCTCTGTCATTCCCTTCGGTATTTTCTTTCTCAATCCCTCCAGAAATGTGATCTATTTTCTATTTTATACTTACTACCTACAGGAAGACTATATTTAGCTTATTGTATATTTTTCATCCTAATGGTGATAATGAAGGTTATTATTAATCGCTCCAGTAAGAAAAATCTCTCCTGAGCTGAATAAAATCGTCTGTACGGGGCAATATGAAATATAAAGTTACGAGGGAAAGAAATAGTGGGGGAAGAAGGAAGGGAAAAAAGGTCAAAATTATCACGCACAGTATCACTTATTTCGTGGACCTTCACTACCACCAATACGACTACAACTACGAGACAGAGAGAGAGAGAGAGAGAGTGAGAGAGAGAGAGAAACGTATCACAGACTGGCCTCGACTCTTTCTCGAGTAACTGAATAAGGATGTATAATTCAGGAACAAAGATTCGTGCAGGGAAGAGAAATCCTTTGTCTCGCTCTGTCACTCTCCCAGAACAAGAGAAGTAGTAGTAGTTTCAGGTGTCCCTTTCACCCTTTCAGGACGAGGATGGCTTTCTCTCTCTCTCTCTCTCTCTCTCTCTGCACATTACAGCATCTCCTATTTCCCTCGTCTATCTCCCATCTCTCCTTCTCCTCTGTATCCAAAACCTCTCTCCAGTCTCTGCCAACTATCTCACTGTATTATTAACAAACTCGGTGATACGTATGTGTTAGACGAAGAATAAATCGCTGCGGAAGAGGTGTTACGAATGTTACGAAGCCTCCTGTGGCACTTAGGACAAGACTTGAAATCCGATACGTTTTTAGGTAACTTTCAGAGAGAGAGAGAGAGAGAGAGAGAGAGAGTGGTGCAAAATACTTCGGTCTCCATCGCCAACCAGGTAAGGCCAAAGGTACATATCAATACCTGCCCAGGTAAATTAATGCACAGGTTCAAAGCCGATTACACATATGAAAAGCTGACTCTGTGTGTGTGTGTGTGTGTGTGTGTGTGTGTGTGTGTGTGTGTGTGTGTGTGTGTGTGTGTGTGTGTGTGTGTGTGTGTGTGTGTGTGTGTGTGTGTGTGTGTGTGTGTGTGTGTGTGTGTGTGTGTGTGTGTGTGTGTGTGTGTGTGTGTGTATGTGTGTGTGTGTGTGTGTGTGTGTGTGTGTGTGTGTGTGTGTGTGTGTGTGTGTGTGTGTGTGTGTGTGTGTGTGTGTGTGTGTGTGTGTGTGTGTGTGTGTGTGTGTGTGTGTGTGTGTGTGTGTGTGAAGCCGAGCAATATTTAGCTTACGATAAGGCTAAGAAACCAATCCTTTATCACCCACCTATCAGCTTGGGAGGGTGTCTTGCTTACCGTCACCCATATCAGCTAAGCCTCTGGACACCCCCCTACACCTATGTCAGCGTTATACATGATTGATATACCTCGGGCCTCGATAGATATACCTCTGGCCTCGATAGATATACCTCTCGCCTCCTGATGGTTTTGAACATTGGTGCGGCTTTAGTGCAAGGATTCTTTCAACCAGCACTGTACCACCCAGGATTGCATCTGTCTGTCTATATATACACCTTTAATCCTCTATGCTTTTCCTAGCCAGCAGTACTTCATTTCCCCTTCCCTTACCACATCGATCTTCACTATCACCTAAATTTTCCATCTCTCTTTCACCATCCTTCACCATCCTATCATCATTTCTTCACGTCATCACTATACTTTTCTCTCTACCTCTCACCGTCTTCACTATCACAATTATCACCATCCTTCTCCGTATCACCATCGTCTTCCTGCATCGCCCCAACCATCACCATCAATACCTATCCACATCTCACCACTTCTCGCCTTCCATCCATCACAACTATCTTCCTTCATCCCTCAATGTCTCCCTCCACCCCTATCCTCTATTCACTCCTCAACACGCTTCATTTCCACATCACTATCTTTCTCCAACCCATATCATCACCATAGCCACCATCATCACCACCAGTCACCATCATCACCACGGCCACCACCACGATCATCATCATCATCACTATCAGTCACTGCCTTCACCCTCTCTCCACCTACATTCCATCTCCCCTTGGCTAATAATCTTGCTCTGAAAGCCTACCTTAGTATTAACATATCTCTAAAGCCAGTGAGAGAGAGAGAGAGAGAGAGAGAGAGAGAGAGAGAGAGAGAGAGAGGGAGAGAGAGAGAGTGTGTGTGTGTGTGTGTGTGTGTGTGTGTGTGTGTGTGTGTGTGTGTGTGTGTGTGTGTGTGTGTGTGTGTGTGTGTGTGTGTGTTATAAGGAGGCAAAACCCTGAATGAGGAGAGGTTACCCGAGACGCATCATTAGACTACATCATTAAGAGTATCATCATCATCATCATTATCATCTACTCTTTTTTTTCTTGCAAGAGTTGGGCACGAATAGGACGAGGGGAGAAAATGTACCATCACCACCACCACCATCATCACCACCACCATCATCATCACCATCACCATCATCATCATCATCATCATCATCATCATCATCATCACCTTTAACCCACACTCACTCTCAAACCTTCGACATTCTAGTCTCCTCCTCACAGGTCAAAACATCCACAAATCTCGCTTCAAATTACCCAAGGGTCAAAGGTCAAGTCTTCCATTGCCCAGCTACAAAAGGTGAGCAAAACTAGTCCAACACTTATCTCACATTCTCATCTCTTATTCTCGTCTGCTTGATGCCGTGGACGTTATCTTTTTGCTGTATGCTTGTTATGTATGGGCAAAGAGAATTAGGAGGTAGAGAAATGATGAAGGGAGGAGAAGGAGGAGGAGGAGGAGGAGGAGGAGGAGATTAAATAATGAAGGGAGGGAAGGGGAGAGGGGGTGATAAATAATGAAGAGAGGGAGAAGGAGGATGAAAAACAGGGGACAGAAGGAAGATGAAAAATAAAGGAGAGGAGGAAGATGAAAAATAAAGGAGGAAGATGAAAAATAAAGGAGAGGAGGAAGATGAAAAATAAAGGAGCAAGATGAAAAATAAAGGGAGGAAGGATGAAGATGAAAAATACAGGAGGGGAGGAGGAATGAAAAATAAAGGTGAGAAGAAGGTGAAAAATAAACGAGAGGAAGAAGATGAATAATAAAGAAGGGGAGGGGTAAGATGACAAATAAAGGAAGGGAGACGTGAAAATTATGAAAATAAAAGGAGGCCGGGATGAAAAAAAAAAATAAATAAAAATAAAGAATTGAGGTAGGGATGGAAATGATGAAATGAAGACAGAGGAAAATGATAATGGACAATGAAGAAAATAGGGAAGAAAATGATGAAACGACAGAATGATGTGGGTGTGTGAAAATATTATGAGAGAGAGGAAAACGATGATGGGAAGTGAAGATAATGGGGAGGAAAATGATGAAAAGGCAGAATCATGCTGTTGCTGAAACTGTGTAAAAGAGAAAGAGTTGAATATGCAGATGGTGTGAGGGAGAGAGAGAGTATCGCGGACAAGGTATTTCCGAGAGACGAAGGTAAAAGAGAAATGAAGTGAAAAGTAGGTAGGTAGGCAGGTAGATAGAAAGGGGTGGGTAAGTAGGGAAGAAAGTAGAAGGGGAAGCCAGGTACTGTTGCCGACACTTAAAATCGATCCAACTGATAACGATAAATTGTGGGAGAGTGAACGATAACTTTAGAAACCTTAAATTACCGCTCTAGGGAAACTAATAAATGTATCAGAATAATATGTACGAGTTTCATAAGTGTTCGTCATTAAAGTGAAGCGATTTTTATGACTATAACTGTACCTGTGGACTTGGGAGCCTTCCTGATACGTACTTTTCATTCTATAATCATTTCACTTTAACTTGGCCTAAATTTGCCCTCTCTCTCTCTCTCTCTCTCTCTCTCTCTTACGGGTCTAAAGAGTTATGTACAGAGCCAAGGAACTCTTATTTTCCGTCAATTTCTTTATCTATCTGTCTGTCCGTTCGTCTGTTCTGCTCTACCCTTTAAAAACCATGACCTAGAACTACAGTATATCTATTTTCTTTTCAGGTTGTATCTATTGACTGTACCTAAGCCGATTTCGGACTGAAGGTCACGAATAAAAGAAATCACTGGCAAATAAGTAAAAAAAAAAAAAAAAAGTTCATTCCCCAAGAGGGCGGTTGTCCCCCTTCTCTCGGGTATCATTTATTTATTCTTTATTTATTTATTTATTTATTTATTTATTTGTGTTATTAATGCATCTGTGCTTCTAATAAGGCCAAAAAAAAAAAACTATTAATATTCAAGAGCACAGAAGCAACACATACAATATTAAGGTGTAGGCAGCAAAATAAATCGCTAATGAAGAGGTGTCAAGAGGGTCCCAAAGCCTGAGAGAACCAGAACCTAAGTATAAAAGGAAAGGTAATGTGGAAGGTAAATTAGCGCTGATAGAGAGAAAACAGGTGAATAAACGAATATAATTTGAAGAAAGAGGGATGTGAAATAGGAGAAAGAGAGAGAGAGAGAGTAAATATGCTTCTCTCTCCTCCTCCACTAACCAACCCAATCCCTGAGTACATCCCCGGCTCCTATGACTCACCGGGATCTTGATGCATGGCCAATCCCGCTGCCTCCCCCCCAGCCGCCGCCACCGCCGCCATCACCAGCAGCGGCAGGAACAGGATCAGCGGCGCCAGTGCTCGCCCTGCCATCACGGCCTCTCTGTAAGGAAGAAGGAGAGGAAGATTTAGCAGACTCTGGACACGGATTGGGGAGCCTGTTCACGAGATTAGGTGTATACACATATATCTACATACACATATCTATCTATCTATCTATTACACACACACACAAACACACACACATCATCATCATCATCATCATCATCATCATCATCATTCGAGGTAAAACACTCACAGTTTATTATGTGGACATGAATAAGATATTTTAACAGCAGACTCTGTACACCGATTATTTAGCCCGTTCTCAAGATACGGAAATATTGTATTAAAAAAGAATCTTATAACTCCCTCAGTATACTGACATCTATTATTATTATTATCATTATTATTATTATTATTATTCCCTTGCTATCACCACGCGATTATCTTCAGCTCATGACAAACACCTTGCATCAACATTTATTTCCTTACTAATAAATGCTATACAATAATTTAGAGCTTTTCGGTAACACGAAATAATAATAAAAATATATGTCCAGTGCATCACCCATGAAAAAAAAAAAAAAATCAGAAATCAATGGTTGACAAAAACGAAAAAAAAAAAAAAAATCTCATGCTAACTATTCCGTATTAAAAATTAAAAACGTCTGAAAATTTTTAAAACTCAAATGAAATAAAAATCCCACACAATCGAAAAAAAATATTAATTAAATCCCTAACAGTAGTAAAAATAAAAAAATCAACTATTGGGATTAAAAATAACGTAAATGACTAAATAAAATATCATCGTAGGCAAAGGGTAAATCCTCATTCCCCTCTCATAATGGATTCGACCTTTATAATTTGCATTCATTAGAGAGAGAGAGAGAGAGAGAGAGAGAGAGAGAGAGAGTAATATTGTCGTGATATCAGTACAGCCTAATTAAAATTGTTATTGGGGTCTCATATAGGCTAATTAGCATCACAGTAATTAGTAGGGCAATTAAAGAGACTGCACTGACTCTCCCTCTCTCTCTCTCTCTCTCTCTCTTGATAACCTTGGGAAAAATGTTTATACAAGTGAATGTTACTGTTGGCTATTCTCTCTCTCTCTCTCTCTCTCTCTCTCTCACACACACACACACACACACAAACACTATCTTCTTCTTTCTTCTTGTTCTGTTTCGGTTGTAATTTTCTCTTCGTGTTTTCTGTCCTATAATATATTCCTCTGTCTTCCCCTCCCCTTTCATTTTCTTTCATATTTTACCATGTTCTCGTATTCCTCCTCCTTTCCTCCAAGTCTTTCTCCTCCTCTCTTCCTCCTACGTATTTTTCTCCTCCTTCTCTTCCTCCTCCTCCTCCTCCTTCTCCTCCTCCTCCTCCTCCTCACACTATACCTCATCCTTCTTGCTCTCCAATATTCATTTCTTTTTCTTAAGCCTCCCTTTACGTGCCTCCTCCTCCTCCTCCTCCTCCTCCTCATTCTTCTTCTCCTTCTTCTTCTTCTTCTTTCTTTCTTTCTTTCCTTCTTTCTCCTCATCCACTTTCCTCTTCTCCTCCTCCTCCTGCCCCTCCTCCTCCCCCTCCTCTTCCTCCTCCTCCTACCCATCCTCCTCCTCCTCATTCCTCTTCCTCTTCCTCTTTCACTTTGGAGAATTAAAGGACGGCGTGGAATATAAAAACAACTTAACTTAATCATGATAGTGCTCCCTCTCTCTCTCTCTCTCTCTCTCTCTCTCTCTCTCTCTCTCTCTCTCTCTCTCTCTCGTTTTAACTTTTGTAATTAGAGCGTAAATCTTTCTTTTAATGTCAAGGTCGAACCCTGTGTTTTCATACAACGAATCTCTCTCTCTCTCTCTCTCTCTCTCTCTCTCTCTCTCTCTCTCTCAAAACCGTAAAATCACGAAAGGAACCTGATAAGAGAAATGAAGGTGGAAATGTATTATGATTAAGTCTTCTAAGAATATGTATGCGTCTTGGAGTGAACTTAAGAAATGGCGGAAGGAAGTAGGAAACACAGGTAAATAAGGTCAGAATTCAATACTACCCTCACGTAACTGAAGGTCACTCTAGGTCAGGATCGAACCCACTACTAGACGAGAGCCAGACAAGCGCCCTACCCACTTGGCCACTGCCTCGGCCCTTAAGTGGATGGAGTGGATGATAACCCTTACTCCACTTAAGAGCTATGGCGGCTTATTCTGGTTTATTTCCCTACCTCCACTTGATTAAATTTTGCCAAGGACAAAAGCCATTAACTTAAAAAGGGGAAATGAGTGTAATGTTAAATGTCTTCAGTTAAATATCTCTCAATCTGATGGATAGATAGATAGATAGATAGACAGATAGATAGGTTGACAGAGATAGATTAGACAGACAAGTAGATGGGTAAATACATTTTATTTCAACTTAAAAGACAAAAGTTGTATTAAAGGGGCGAAAAAAAAAAAATCCATTCATTCTTGGTGCAACTATAATTCTCTCTCTCTCTCTCTCTCTCTTAGGGGAAACTCAGGCAGTGGAAAGGCCTTAAAAACATCTTTGGGGTAAGTCTTATGGTCAAGGGAGAAAAAGAGAAGAGGAAGAGCAAGTAAAAGAAAATGAAGTTAGGGAGAGAGTTCCTCCTTTATCCCCTGCATCTTCCGTGTCCTGCTCTCTCTCTCTCTCTCTCTCTCTCTCTCTCTCTCTCTCTCAAGGGGTCTTTTTATAAGGTTCAAAAGACAATGGTATCTGCTGAATCAATTAAGGAAAGGAGGTCAAAGTAAAAACTCTCTCTCTCTCTCTCTCTCTCTCTCACGTCAGGGCGGGGTAGGGACTTTTGTTGACTCAGAGCTGGCTGCGTGTAATGAACCTAGGAATATCTGGTATCTGGCATCGATTGAGAGAGAGAGAGAGAGAGAGAGAGAGAGAGAGAGAGAGGAATAGACACTGACGAAAAGGTACGGAAAACAATAGAAAATCAGAAAACAGAGCAACATAATACAAACCTAATTAAAAATGATAATGATGATGATGATGACGACAATAAAGATGACGGCGAAGAAAATAGGTGATGACGATGAGATGAAGACAATGATGATGATGATGATGATAAAATACCTCTCTTCCATTTCTCTCTCTCTCTCTCCCTCCACCCTTTCCCCTCCCCTCTCCACCACCTCCTCCTCCCACACAATCTTACGTTACAGCGAAATTCAATTCTCCCTCACTTCTTCGATTACATTTCACTCTCTTTCTCTCTCTCTCTCTCTCTCCTCTCTCTCTCTCTCTCTCTCTCTCTCTCTCTCTCTCTCTCTCTCTCTCTCAATTTCCTTTCCCTTTTCACCCTCTCTTTCTTTCCTTCTCCCCACCTCCTCTCTCTCCAGTTTCTTCTGTTTTTTCTTCCTCCCTCCCTCCTCTTCCCTTTGTTTTTCCACTTTCTCCCCTTCCCCTCTTCTTTGCTTCTCCAATCCCATATTTTACCCTCTCTCTCCCTTCCCTCGCCTCTCTCGCTCATCTCCCCTCCATCCCCTCCACTTCTCCCCTCCCTCTCCCTCTACCCATTCCATTTTCTCCCTACCCCCCTTCCTCCCTCCCTCCTCCCCATCTCCCCCGTTTTCTCTCATCCATAATCCCTTTGTCATTCCATATTCCTCTCGTTCCCCCCCCCCTCTCTCTCTCTCTCCATACCTACCTGCCTACCTATCTATAGATCTGTCTCTGTATGTGTCTGTCTGTCCGTCTGTCTGTCTGTCTGTCTCTCTCTCTCTCTCTCTCTCTCACCGCCGCCAGCACTGCGACACCAGACCCCGGCCTTTGTCACTCCTATGAATGTTGTTTTTTTTCTTCCTTCCCTCCTTCCATCATCTCGTAATTTTATTTATTTATTTATTTATTTATTTGCTTTTTATATTCACCTGCAATATTATTTTTGTCTCTGTTTCTGTGTCTTTTTCTTCCGTCTGTGTCTTTTTCTTCAGCCTTTGTCTCTTTTTTTAATCTGTTTTTCGTATGGTAATTTTTCCCGTCCTTCATCATCTCGCGTTTTTTCTTTTTCTCGTTTCTTTGCGTTATTATTTTTCTGCTGCTTCTGTTTTTTTTTTTCTATTTCTGTGTCTTTTTCCTCTGTCTCTTACGGCAATTTTCTTCATTCCCTCTCTCCTTTTTCGTTGATTTTTTTTCGTGTGTGTTTTCAGCTTTTGGTCGATTTTTTTTTTTCGCTCGTTTTCTGCATTTTTTACTCTTGTGCTGTTGTTTTTTTTTTCTTTTTTTTTCTTCTTCTTTTTTTTTTTTTTTGCTTCTCGTACGGTAATTTTCTTCATCTCTTTTCTCTTTTACATGATTTTTCTTCTTCTCTTGTTTTCAGCATTATTATTTTTGCATTGTTTCTTTTTGTTTTCGTTTTTCTGTTCTCGCAATTTTATTCATTTCTTTCCTCTTTTTTTTTTCATACATTTTTTAATTCTTCACCCGTTTTTATTTTCATTTTTTTTTATTTATTTACTTATTTTTTAGCCCCAATCCCTTCATCATCTTCCATTTCCCCTCTCACGTTATTTCCGTGTCTTTCTGTTTTCTATCTTTCTATTTCCTGTCTCTATTTTCTTTCTGCTTTTTTGTCCTATTTTCCATCTTTCTATTTTCTGTCTCTCTATTTCCTGTCTTTCTATTTTCTGTGTCTTTCTATTTTCTGTCTTTCTATTTTTTGTCTTTCTATTTTCTGTCTTTCTATTTCCCCTCTCACGTTATTTCCGTCTTCCTAATTCCAGTCCTTCATCAAATATTTCTGCCCTTTCCCTCAGCCTTCTGTAACTTGCAATACTTTGGTGATAGAAACTCCGCGTACAAACAGCTAGTTAAGGAGTTTATTACGAGCTCTGACAAAAATAGTCTGCCCTTCTTGAGTGTCTGCTCAGAACTGATGCAGTAACGCCCTCTGCCCAGGGCGTGCTAGGTCAGCAAGTTTAGTGGGGGCATGTATGCATTGCGGGGGGGGGGGGCATATATACATCGGGGGTAGACATATTGTAGGGGGGGTACACTACTCCCCCGGGTAGACAAGAGTTATATGGTGTTTGATTATATTACTAAGGCAGGGTCGAGGAGGTTTGTACAAGGGAAAAGTATGATACAGGGGCAGCAGGGGAGACATGGCCATGTTTAGGGGAGGTATACTTCATAAATAAGTCTTCACATTCTTTACATCTTTCTCCCCCAGTCAAATTTTTAGAGGATTTCTTTCAGGTACCCAAATCGTCTGGTTCTAATTAATATTCTCAGCCTCCTATGACTCCCTCTCAGCTGAATAAAATCGTCTGTGTCAGCGGGATTGGAGTTACTAGACCTGACACACGAGCGAGTATCCTAACACCTTTTCCTATGCGAATTATTTTTTTTATTACACTATACTGCCCTTCTCTGCTGAATAAAATCGTCTGGTGTCAGGTGGACTGGAACTAGATCTGATACAAGGCTTCGTATTCTCGGCGGATAAGGAAGCTCCCTAACACCTTTTCCTAGGCAACTTATTTGCTTAGAGCACCATACTGTCCTCTCCCGTTATATGAACCCTTACGATAATTCTACAGTCTGCAAGAATAACGTACAAAAAGGATATTACCCAGCCATAACCAAAAGTAAATCACTAAAGAAAAGGTGTTAGGGAGCTTCCATACCCGACGTAAATACAGATATAAACGGTGACAATATTAACACTCTCAGGATCCTATTAATCACCTGCTGAATACAATCGTCTGGTATAAGTCTGATTAAATGCTAGAGTTGACACCGCCATGAAGGGGTTAGTGTCTATTATATATCATTTTTTTTTTAATGAGTCCGACACTGGGCATAAGTTTCACAGCCCGTTCCCAAGGCCCAGTAGTTGTCCACATGTCACCACTTCGGCGCTAACCCCCACCATCCATACTGAATACATGCTGGGGCTGTCTCATACAGGACTGGTGAACTTGTATTAGAGGGGATATGGTAGATCATTATGGTAGATCATTAAAGAGAGAGAAAGAGAGAGAGAGAGGGAGGATTCGAACCCGGGTCCATTAAGATTGCAGGGCACCTCGCTACCGATTCGACCACCGCCACTCCCACTATCCCACGCCTCACCTTCGCCTTAAAACCACCTTGACCTCTCCTAAATAAGATGCCAAGGAGTAATCGCAACCATGGAGGGGTTAATGAGGTGTGTCTGCAATTAAGCGAGTGGAGTGAGAGAGATGAGAGGGAAATCAGAATATCAGGGGAAACTATTTAACAAACTTCAAAAACAACTTCATAATCTTGGTCTCGCGAGATTCCGTCACTTACTATGCGGATGGGGGGATTTTCTCTGTCTCTGTCTGTCTGTCTCTCTGTCTGTCTGTCTGTCTCTGTCTCTCTCTCCCTCTTTTCTCTTCCATACATACATACATAGAGAGTGAGAGAGAGGGACTGTGTGTGTGTGTGTGTGTGTGTGTGTGTGTGTGTGTGTGTGTGTGTGTGTGTGTGTGTGTGTGTGTGTGTGTGTGTGTGTGAACGGCATAACAGCAACATACATTAACTGTGATTGCCAAAATGAACGTGTGTTTTGTGTATATGAAATTCTGATATGGTTTTATGCACATACTCTCACTCCAAAAAGCATCTCTACACTGCTGACTAATGGTTTTATTATTATTATTATTATTATTATTATTATTATATTACTACTACTACTACTACTACTACTACTACTACTACTACTACCGTACTACTACTACTACTACTGTTATTATTATTATTATCATCATCATCATCATCATCAATCATCATCATCATCATCATCATCATCATCATTATTATTATTATTATTGCTGCTGCTGCTGTTCGCGTTTTTTTTTTTTAAGAGCAATATTTCTGAACTGAGTATAAAATAAAATTTAATGTAATGTGAGAGAAAATAACTGAGTGAAAATGAGTTAGTTCTCTCTCTCTCTCTCACACTCTCTCTCTGATTCTGGACGCAGACTTGACAGTCCGTTCCCTAAGGTCCATCAGTCTACGTCCCACAGACTTTTCTCATATCACCACAATGGCACTAACACCCACCGTCCATACTGAATACATGCTAGGACTATTTCATTCAGGGCTGGTGTGATGGTATTAGCAGGGGTATTTCTATGATACTTGTATTATGAAGGACCTGTAAATTTTATTCTAATGGCCAAAAATGATCGAACTCTTCTCTGCTCTCCAGTCTAGGATCGAACTCGCTTCCTTTTCGACAGGAGGCAGCTACCGTAACCACCTGACCACCACCGTGAATATGAGGGAGACTGTGAGTGAAAATGAGAAAATACGATGAGTGAAAGTGAGAAAAAGTGAGTGAGAGTGAGAAAATGCAGTGAAAATGAAGGAAATGAAGAGTGAAAATGAGAAACTGGGATGAAAGAGTGAGAAAATATTGAAAATGAGGAAATGACGCGGGCGAAAGTGAGAAAATGGCGTGGGTGAGAATGATGAAACGGAGTGAACGAAATAAATGAGGTGAACGAAAATTAACGAGAAAAAAATATAGTGAGCAAAAATTGAGTAAAGAGAAACGCATGATTGACACTCCCATATTTCAGACGATACTGGGGAATAGTTTCATAAATATGTTTCATAAATTTCAACCGCCGTTTCAGAATGTATCAAGATGGAAACAGTAATGGCATATATGTATATATATTTTTTTGAAGCGACTGTGCATTCCAAGATTTATTTATTTATTTATTTATTTATTTTGCCAATTCAGCCGAAGAATATAATTTCTTAATGTTTTTCTTAGACTGACGATTTTTTTTCCATCTTTGGAGGGATTTTTCGAACTGGAGGGGTTGGATACAGGCCCAAATTTTCGTAAAGAAAAAGGAGTCCCTAACACCACTTCATTAGCGATTTATTTTGGGTATGGCTACTTAATCTCCTTCTGTATGTTATTTATGCTGAGTATGGCGATATCTGAATGACCTGCCTAACACAGAACAGGATAGTAAGGAGTACATGACCAAAATAAATCGCTTTAGTAAAGGTATTAGGGTACTTCTCTACTCGACGGGAATACGGGTTATAGTCTTCATTAACCTCTTCTGTACACATATTGCCCTCAACCCCTTCACTTCGATGACGTCCTTCTGTGATATTCTTGCCATCTCAAACCAATTCATTCTCCAGCGTAGGACCCAAATTACGCAGAATAAAATTTCGATTGAGGCGTGGCTGAAATAAAAATACGTGAATAAAATCGTGTGGAGGCAGCAAAACAAACTAAACTCTGCCTGTCTGTCTAACCAAGCAGACCCATCGACCACAGGTAAAAAAAAAAAAAATACATCACTGTACACAACCACACCGCACAATCAGGCGCCCCCATGTGATTGACAGCATCTCACAGGGGTGGAACCAGAGTCCTACCCGAGGTGCTAGGAAATATGAGGAAGTCTGGTTCCCGAGTGGATGCCGCATATGTCCCAGGGTGAACAGCGCCACCACGTGAAGGCATCCCTCGCCCACCAGCATTCCCTGTAGCAAATGGATCACACGCGGCTTTAATTAGTAAAAATAAAAATGATGGAACACTTAGAACAACCTATACGGTTTTTATTTGGCTATACTTAATTGTCGCAAAAAAATCACCAGTTTTTTATTTTCCAGTAATAATGTTTTAATTGGCAAACTAGAGTGACACGTGTAAATGGGAGGGGGTTTGCGTTTCATGTATAAATATAAAACAGTTAATGTGTCCCTTTGTAGTGAGCAGTAATGTTAAATGAAAAGGACTGATTGATTGATTACTGCTATCGGTACATTTGCTATCGCTCTGCTGATAAAGTACTGGTTGTTTAGCAGTAGCAGTAGTGGTAGTAGTAGCAGCAGTCGTACTCGTGGTGGTGGTAGTAGCAGTAGTAGTAGTAATTGCTGTTGTTGTTACTGCATACTGATATCATTTTCCTCTTTGTGTTATGTAGTGGAAGGGATAGAAGAAATAGTGATCGTCTTTTGAATTAATAGTACTTTTTTCAATACAAGCGTACTGATAAAAGTGGTAAAAGAGAGAAAGTAGTTGTAGTAGCCGAGTAGTAATGGTAATGACACTAGCAGATAGAGCTATACTATTAACAGAGATGGTAGAACTATTATTGTAGGATGTATTATTATTATTATTATTATTATTAGTAGTAGTAGTAGCTGTAGTAGTAGTAGTAGTAGTATCAACACTAACCAAGTCACATTAAGTGGTGGCGTAGGGCAAACAGCATAAGCATAACATTAAACTGCTGGAGACTACATGGCGGGGACTAGCCTAGCATGTTAATAGGGGGTAAAGTAACATCATCATTGTGTGTGTGTGTGTGTGTGTGTGTGTGTGTGTGTGTGTGTGTGTGTGTGTGTGTGTGTGTGTGTGTGTGTGTGTGTGTGTGTGTGTGTGTGTGTGTGTGTGTGTGTGTGTGTGTGTGTGTGTGTGTGTGTGTGTGTGTGTGTGTGTGTGTGTGTGTGTACCACTTATTGTGATGGTAGGGATTGCGGCACGTCTGGTCCGACACGCGACTGCCGCAGTGGTGGACTCCCCCCCCCCGTCTCTCTGTCTCTGTCTGTCTGTCTGTCTGTCTGTCTCTCTCTCTCTCTCTCTCTCTCTCTCTCTCTATCTATCTATCTACCCATCTATCTGTCTATTTTTCTCTATACTTATCTACATATTTATGTCGTGGAAAGTGTGACAGATTGATAATAATCATGATAACTTTCTTTTCTCTCTCTCTCTCTCTCTCTCTCCCCTACTCCTACTCCTGTCACTTCCCTTTCTCCTGCCTCAACCTCATTCTCATCCTAACCCTCCCCCCCCTTCTCCCTTACCCCCTCCCCCCCCTCTCCTTTACTACTTTCTCTCTCACCCTCTGCTCTGATCTCTCCCTCTCTCTCACCCTAGCCCTAGCCCTCTCCCTCTCCCCGTTTCTCCTCTCCCCTCCCACCCTCCTTCTCTCACTCTCACTCTCTTCCCAGCACCTTCTCCCTCCCCTTCCAATAACTCACTCCGTCTCCTTCATCCACACCCTCAATATCTCTCTTTCCCCTCCCCTCTCTTCACCCCCCTGTCTGTCCCTGCCTACCCCGCCCTGCCCTGCTCTACCCTATTCTACCCTGCCCTGCCCTGCCTAATCCTTCCTTCTCTTATCCTACCCTACCCTACCTAACCCTGTCATACCCTCCATTACCCTGCCTTTCCTACCGACGCTACCCTACCCTACTCTGCTCTAGCCTGCCAAAACCTGTCCTAACCAATCACCTTTTAACTTTACCCTACCCTGCCCTCCCCAACCCTACACTGCCCTAACTATACCCAGGTTTTCACTACCATACCCTTTACTGCCCTTACCTTTACCCTACCCAACCCCCTACCCAACCCTATCAGTCGGTGCCCTACTCTGACCTACCCTACCCTTTTTAATACCCTGCCCTGCCCTTTGTAATGCCCTACCCTACCCTACCCTACCCTACCCTACCCTACCCTACCCTACCCTAACCTACCCTGCCCTGCCCTGCCCTGCCCATTTTCTATCCAATCCTCATCCAGCTCATCCACTTTCACAGCCCAATGTCCGCCAGTCTGCTATCCCCATCCAGGCGTGAGTGTTACTGGCGCATTTTATTGCTACACTGATTGAGAGAGAGAGAGAGAGAGAGAGACAGACAGACAGACAGACAGAAAGCAGTACACAAGGGTTTGTTCCATATATGCATCACAAAACTTCTGCCTGATGGAAAAATAAACAAGTTAATAAAAACAGAGGGGCGAAAACACACACACACACACACACACACACACACACACACACACACACACACACACACACACACACACACATACACACACACACACAATCAAATACCTACACATACGCGGAAGCTGAGGAAATGGGACTGGCAACGTACATATACATAGATATTACACACACACACACACACACACACACACACACACACACACACATTCACGGAGAAAGCAATGAGGAAGTAAAGCTAAATTACATACACAAAAAACCACACGCCAAGAAACATACATACACACTCATGAAGAAACAATGAGGAAGTAAAGCTCCACACACACACACACACACACACACACACACACACACACACACACACACACACACACACACACTAGGAAACATGGAACCCTGTTTGAATGGCGACAAAAACAAATAAAAAAACACACGCACATGGAAAACAGTGAGGGGAGTAAGGCTTATCCCACACGCACACGCACACGCACACGCACACACACACAAACACACACACATTCACGTAGACGTATACACATAGCCATACATATTCGTACTTACATACACACATAGACATACACATATAAACACATACATTCGTACACATGTGAGAAACAGACAGGTGTGCAGACCTAGAGACAGATATAGATGAGAGAGAGAGAGAGAGAGAGAGAGAGAGAGAGAGAGAGACAGAGACAGAGAGAGAGAGAGACCGCGCTATACGAGTAAAATATTTCGTGACACGGGCTAATTTCAGTTCAACCTGACCTGACACAAGCAATAATCCACAACGAGAGAGAGAGAGAGAGAGAGAGAGAGAGAGAGAGAGAGAGAGAGAGAGGTAAAGCTATTTTCAACCTGCATTCTTTCCTTTTTTTCCCACCCCGCCTAACAGTAGCTTGGGGAGGGGAGGGGAGGGGAGGAATGGGGGGAGGGGTGATACAATAGGTAAGCTGTGTTTCGTTGTAGGACTGGAATCTGTACCACACTCTCCGCTCCCCCTCCCCTCCCCTCTTCCCCTTTCCCTCCCCTACCCCTCTCCTTTCCCCTCTCTACTTCATCCTTTTCTCTGTTTTCCCTGTCCTTTTCCATTCCCTCCTCTCCCTTCTTCCATTCTCTCTTTTACTGGTACCTTCTCTATTCTCTCTCTCTCTCTCTCTCTCTCTCTCTCTCTCTCTCTCTCTCTCTCTCTTTTCTTTCCTCTCCTCTTCCCTACTTTCCCGTTTCTGTTCTTCCTTCACTTCACTCTCCCTTTTTCTTTTTTCTTCTCTTTTTTTCCTCCTTCTCTTCCTTTCACTTCCTCTCTCCCTCCCTCTCTCTCTCTCTCTCTCTCTCTCTCTCTCTCTCTCTTCTCTTCAATCTCTCTTCTCCCCTCTTCTCCTTACACCAAACATTAAAACTGTACTGTCCTCTTCCGAACCCAGCCCTCTCTCTCCCTTCATCCGTCTATCCTCTCCCCATCATTCTCTCTCCCCTCATCTTTCTAACCCCTCCCCGTCCTTCTCTCTCCTTTCATTTCTCTATTCTCTCCCCATCCCTCTCTCTCTCTCATCTTTTGCTCTTCTCCCCACCATCTCTCCCTATACATCCCATTCTCTTCCCCATCGCATCCCATCTCTCTCTCTATGTATCTATCTATCTCTCTATCTATCTATCTATTTCCCACTGTTACTCTCATGCCCAGGTAAATACTTTGTGAAGGTATTTAAATGGAAGAACTACACCTGCCCCAGTTAATTCCTCCAATCCCCTGAGCTAATGTTTTTTTTTACAAGTTTTTTTTTCCCATCATTTGTGTCCTTCTGGTTGGTTTCCCTGTTATTTTTCTGAATATTGTTTTTTTTAATCTTTCTGCTGTTTATTCTCAATAGTTGTTTTTAATTTTTTTCCTTGTTTTTCTGCTTCTTCACTTTCTTATGTTGTTTAGTTAGTTTTTTTTTTCTACTGTTGTTTTCTCAGTATGGTTGTTTTTGTTTTTTCTTCTCAGTACTTGTGTTTTTGTTTTTTTCCTTCTCAGTACTTTTGTGTTTTTGTTTTCATGTTGTTTTTTCTCAATATTGTGTTTTTTTCTGTTTTCTAAGGTTTTTCTCAGTAATGTTTTTTTTTTACTTTGTTTTTCTCGGTATTGTTTTTTCTCACTTTGTTTTATCTCAGCTTCTACCTCTTCTCTCTCATCTTACCTGAGCCTGAACACCTTTACATGTAAGCAGACCGACCTGATAATTACGATCTATTTACACACCTCAAATAAATAAATAAATAAAGATAAATAAATAATAATAAATAAATAAATCTGTTAATAAATAAGCAAATAAATAAATGATACTAATACTAAAACTAATAATAATGATGACATAATTAGCGATATTATTAGTCTGAAGTACCAACGTTATATATTCATTTGTGTTTGTGTGTTCATTGCCATAACTACTGCATTTCTGTGACGCTGGTTATCTATCAATCATCTATCTATCTACCTATTATTATTATCATTATTATTATTACTGAAGGGTCTATGTGTACCGAGAATCTTGAGGCATTATTATTATTATTATTATTACTATTACTACTACTACTACTACTGCCACTACTACTACACTCTCCTCAGACCAACTGCCACGTCCCACACCTGCTGATATCTACAAATTATGTAATCCAACCGTACCTCTCATAAAGTCAACATATATACACTCCTTCCCAGCTCTAACTACACCACCTGTACCAGTCTCAGTCTGGGGGGAGAGTGACGGCCTGAAATTACCCCTCCTAACGCTGGCCAGGTACGAATTAGAAAAGAGAAACAAGTTGAAGATATTGCTGTGTCCCCAACTTCATCTGAAACGTAAACCCTGTGGACTCAGCATACATACAAACATACATACATACATACATACATACACATACACACGCACATACACGCATACATACATATACATACAGAGGTCAAGAGCAGTTCCTAGAGGACCTATCGCAGCAAAGTCTGATTCAGCCTGACACTGATTGCTTGCAGGCGTGGCAGCTCGAATACACAGGCCTCGTCCGACACATATGACACCTGACACACCTGCCCTCTCTTGTGACACCTGCTGACGCTTATCTGACACTGTTCTTACTGCTGAAAGTTTGGCTTTTCTGCTTGCTGAGTGATTTCATTTCTTTATCTTTCTGTATTTCTTATTCCTCCGAGTAGATCAAAGAGTATTCTTCCCTCTCAGTGTGTGTGTGTGTGTGTGTGTGTGTGTGTGTGTGTGTGTGTGCGCGCGAGCGCGCTTTTCTTGCTATCACAAAAACACTTAAATAATAAAGGCAAGATGTGCATGTGTCTGTCTGTGTGTTTGTTCGTTTCTTTCACGAAGACGGTAATGGCTATCGACCTAATTCTTTTTGCATTAGGTCGGGGTAAGTCGAGGGAGTGTCAGAAAAATACCAAACAAAAATTGGGGGGATCGTGCGCGACGCGACGGCGAGAAATTGTCGTGAATCGCATCACACAAAAAAATGCGAATACAATTTTTTCGCCATTTTGATCAGAACTGGTCACTGTGGGCTTAATAACCGTATGGAAACAAAGGCAACACTATCTACAAACATTCTGCGATGGAAAGATTATTGTCAAAGCCGCAGTGGAAGAGTCGACGAACGTTTTTCTCAAGTCTGTCCCAAATAATTTCACTCAGGCTCCCAAAGTCGATTACATTTTGCTGAGGGAAAGTTTCTGGCGGTCAGGGGAGGGTTAAAAATTTTCCCGATTACACCCATCAGTCCGACGATGCATTATTGCATTTTTTTTTTTAATTTTTACTGCCTCTAGACGATTTTCTTCAGCATAGGAGAGACTCTTCAAAAGGGGGGAGGGAGATAAAGCCTCCAGTTAACCCCTTCACTACAAGAGGCCTCCCCAAAGCTGAATAAAATCGTCTGGAGGTAGCAGGAATAAACCAATAAAGCCCTCAATTAACCCAGACACCCTAGGACTCCAAGAATTTTCCCCGACTGAATAAAATCGTCTGTGTTAAACTTGAAAAAAGAACCCAAGGGTATCCCCAGCAACGAAAGGGTTGACAAAGCTTACGCAAGACCCACGGATATACCATAAAAATATCACCCTCCCCCCCTCCCCCCCCCGCTAATACCATCACACCAGGCCTGAATGAGACAGCCTTAACAAGCATTCATTACGGACGGTGGGTATTAGTGCCGAAGTGGAGGTCTCTCTCTCTCTCTCTCATACCTACCAGTCTACCGATTTAAGTGTCTGTATCTATCTATCTATCTATTTATCTATCTGTTTATCGATCTGTATATCTATCTATCTGCATCTATCTTTTTTTTTGTTTTTGCTTCTATCCTACCCTCTTAATTTATCTATCTAGGTATATATCTATCTACCTATCTATCTATCTGTTACTCAATCTATCAGTCTGTCTGTCTCACTATCTCTATGTCTTTCTGAGGGAGAGGGGGAAAGTGAATGAGAAAGCCGAAGTCATCACAGCAGAGAAGCATGATAAGTGAGAGAGAGAGAGAGAGAGAGAGAGAGAGAGAGAGAGAGAGGTGCGTGACTCCCTCCCTTGTTGTTGTGAGTACAGTTCCATCAGGTAATCCATTACTCTGTTTACAACGCCTCATTGTCCCTTAGCACCTCTGTCTGTCTGTCTGTCTGTCTGTCTATCTGTCTCTCTGTCTGTCTGTCTGTCTGTCTGTCTGTCTCTCTCTCTCTCTCTCTCTCTCTCTCTCTCTCTCTCTCTCTCCTATTTACTCAAAATACACACAAACAAGCAAATAGAACTTCTCTCTCTCTCTCTCTCTCTCTCTCTCTCTCTAACACGTACAGGGACATGACCGGCGGAATATTGGAGCCTGAGTGAGCTACAAGATGCCAATTTAGATCCCGTCATTACGGAAACACCTGGAACAGAGAGACATAGACAGGAAGTGGAGAGAGACGGGAAGAGGAAGTGCACAGAGAGAGGCAGAACAAACAGGAAAAGCAAAAAGAGAGATAGACAGGAAAACGAGAGAGACAAGAAGTGAAAGTTGACGGACAGGCACAAAAGACAGGAAACGCAGATATGGATAGACAGGAAGAGAAAGGAGACATAAAGAGGAGAGACAGGAAGAGGAGGGAGACAGAAAGGGAAGTGGGAAAGAGACAGGAGCCACTTGTTGACACAGACTGGGCCGATAGGGAAGTACAGACGAACCTAAAAGAATCTAAAGACAGAGATAGAGAGACCGACAGAGACGATGTGTGGAGAGAGAGAGAGAGAGAATGACTAGAACGACAGACGTATAGAGAGAGGAGGAGTATAAAGACAGGCGCACAACAGACAGACAGCGACAGGAACAACAGACAGAGACATAAAAGTAAAGAGACAGGAAGAGCAGGGGTTCACAGACAGACAATGAAGATACAGAAATACCCTGAAATATTTAACAGACAGACACAGACAGGAAGAATGAGACAGGACTGACAGATACACATCGATAGAATTAAAGGATAAGAAAAAACAGACAGAGAGAGACGGGAAAACAGACAGGAATAACAGAAATTAACAGTATACAGATAGACAGGAGGAACAGACGTAGGATGGAACGAAGACAGGAAAGACTAACAGACTGACAGGAACAGGACCAACAGACGCGTATACACAGAGACAGACAGAAACATATACACACACAAACTCACACACACACACACAAACTACAAATAAAAAATAGAAGGAAACACAGACAACTCAACATAAAACACACACACACACACACACACACACACACACACACACACACACACACACACACACACACACACACAAAACACACACAAATACAAGAAAAAGGTAATAATCGACTGCCAATATAACAACCGCTATAAATATAATTGCTTGTTAAGGCCTCTAATATCGATCCAATTGAGTAGGGTAATTTAGCAATCATCTCTAAAGCTAATTTGTAAGCCTTATAAGCCGGCAATATTACTCTCTCTCTCTCTCTCTCTCTCTCTCTCTCGACTGTCTTGCTATGATAAGAGTTACGGATTAAGTTAATTCGCAGGCGTTACGGAGGAAGCAGTTTCCATACTCTCTCTCTCTCTCTCTCTCTCTCTCCCATTACGGAAATAACTGCGTGTCACCATTAAATATAGTGGCTCTGAGTACCCCCCCCCCCTTCCCATGCATCACTGCGTCCATTGTCATTACGTCTCGCTAAAGAGAGAGAGAGAGAGAGAGAGAGAGAGAGAGAGAGAGAGAGAGAGAGAGAGAGAGAGAGAGAGAGAGGAGGGAGAAGATAGTGTACTTGAGAAAAGGTTATGAGGAGGAGAAGGAGGAGAGTGAGAAGAATAGCAGGGAGAGGAAGAGGTCGAGGGAGAGGAGGAGGAGGAGGAGGAGGAGGAGGAGGAGGAGGAGGAGGGAGGAAAGATGTTAAGAGAGGAGAGATGAATAATGGTTGAAGTGGCTGGAGTGACAGTATGTGTTATGGGTG
Organism: Coenobita brevimanus; assembly: GCF_032717465.1. Taxonomy (NCBI): domain Eukaryota; kingdom Metazoa; phylum Arthropoda; class Malacostraca; order Decapoda; family Coenobitidae; genus Coenobita; species Coenobita brevimanus. The sequence goes on from NC_137050.1 coordinate 3,110,417, forward strand.
ATAGCCGGGGCGTGAGGAAAGGTGAGAGAGAGAGAGAGAGAGAGAGAGAGAGAGAGAGAGAGAGAGAGAGAGAGGAGGGAAGGGGAGCGGTGAAAGGATAAGGGTGTGAAGGGGGTCCTCTTTGTGGTTGCGTGAGAGAGAGGGAGAGAAAAGTGAGAGGAAAGGGAGGGAGGAAGGGAGGGAGGGAGGGGAGAGAGGGGGAATTGTGAGAGCAGAGGGTCGAGGGGAGAAGAGGGGAAAAAAGAGGGAATAGTTGAGGACCTTGTTTGAGAGAGAGAGAGAGAGAGAGAGAGAGAGAGAGAGAGAGAGAGAGAGAGAGAGAGAGAGAGAGAATAGTATAGCCAAGAATGAAAAGACAAACCACCATATTACAACTACTATCACTACCACCACCTACTTCTGAATAATAATAATAATAATAATAATAATAATAATAATCTTCCTGGCCTTGTGACTGTACGTAGAATTCACCTCACAAAAAATACCTCGTCGACACGAAGCATAACCCAATTACTCCACATCACGTCATACCTTCACCATTATACTAACCTTCCCTTGTTTGTTCTTCCTTCCTACGCAAGAGTTTATTTCTTCTTTACACTTTCACTACACTAGGCTAAATAATACAACACTACACTACACTACACTACACTAAACTACACTATTTTACACTACTGCACTACTACCATCACTTCACTACAGTACCCTGCCGTGCCCTTCAATTCACTCCACTCCACTCCACTCCACTCCACTACGTCACACCATTAGGATACCACTTTCACCACACTACTACTACTACTACTACTACTACTACCACTACTACAACTACTATCACTTACAATACCAAACCCTTCACTCTCCCTCCCTATACTTAGCTTGTTTACTCTTGCCACGACCATACCATTTGAAACCATTTCGTCTTCCAATTCCCTACTAAATTTAGCTTCTCCTTTAGCTTCCATCATTGCCCTTATTATTCCAATAGAGTTACTTTATTACCCTTTATTTACAGCATTTTACTAAGAGGAGGTCGTCTTGTTCATTTTTTTTTTTTTCATCCTTATTAATGGCAGTTTTTTTTTTTTTTCCGTTTGATCTGGAGAGGCAGCTGGGGTGGGAAAATTAGAGACAGTAAGATGGCGTTTTTAGAATTAAGTTCTTGATACCAGTCTGATATGTGAGACTGTAGTGTGTGGCAGTGTGTATGAAGGTAGTGTGCGGAGGAAGCGTGAATTGTGTGAGTGTGAGATGTGGTAAACTCGTAGCAGTGTGAGGGTGAGGTGTGACAGTGTGAAGTATGACAGTGTGAGGTGTGGCAGTGTGGGGTGTGGACTGAGATGTGCTTAGTGTGAGGTGTGCCAGTGTAAGGTTTGGCAGAGTGATGTGAGGCAGTGTGAGGTGTGGCAGTGCGTGGTGTGGCTGTGTGAGATGTGGCAGCATGAGGTGTGGCAGTGTGAGATGTAACGATGCATGACGGTATAAGGTGTGGCAGCATGAGGTTTGGCAGTGTGAAATGTGGAACTCTGAGGTGTGGCAGTGTGAGGTGTAGCAGGGAGAGGCGTGGTGGCAGTTTCGGTATCTATAAGGTTTCGTAGTGTGAAGGAAGTGTGAAGTGTGGCAGTATGAAGTGTGACAGTATGAAGCCTGGCAGTATAAACCCGGACAATCACCCTTAATCCACAATGACCCTCCTAGCACCTGAATGTTGCTAAATTGCTGGCTATTTTTATTCCCGTAAACTGTGCACTATTTCACTCACACAGCACCAAGCACAACGATAAGCAAGGGTCATAACAGTGATAATTTACAGGATCTTACTTCCATTGCAACTGTGGCCTGCAAAACGGTGCAATGTGGTGCAAAAAACGGCGCAATATTTTAACCTTTGCATGATTAACGCCTTTTTATATACATTCCCTTCTACGAGACCTTATTTCCAGTGCACCTGTAGCCTGCAAAATGGTGCAATATGGTGCAACGATGGTGCAATATTCAAACTCAATAAGTACTGTCTTTTTTTATTCGCTTTTCGCTACTTCCTGGTGAATAACTTAATCTCTCTCTCTCTCTCTCTCTCTCTCTCTCTCACACACACAGGCTACACCCACACACACGAGCTTCACACTCACACACCACTACCACACACACACATAAATAATCCCATTCCAACATATCATTATCATCATATCCACACAATATTACCACACACACACACACACACACACACACACACACACACACACACACACACACACACACACACCCTACACCCACACATAACTTCTCAAAATTCCATACACAAACACACACCCACATAAAAGCCTTCATTCGTTTCCACCTCTGCCCTTACTCTGCCCCCATCTCCTTCTCCCTCCCTTTGCCCCCTCCCTTTTCCCCTTCCCCTCTCCCCTCCCTAGTCTCTCCCTTCCCCTCTCCTCCCGGTCCCTTCACTTTTCATCCTCTTCCTATTTTTCCCCCTCCCCCTCTCCTCCCATCCCTACTGCCCCTCCCCCACTTCCCTACTCATCTTTCCTGTTCCCTTTCTTTCCCTTCTGCCTCTCCCCCACCCCAGCCCTATCCCTACCTTCCCCCTTACATCTCTACCCCCTACCGTCCTTACCCCCACCCCTACTGCCTTTCCCTCATCTCCCTACCTCTCAATCCTACCCTCTTCCTTTCCTCTAACCTTCATTTCCCCCTCCTTCCTTTCCCCTCCCCTCTCCTAGTTACTCCTTTCTCCACTCCCTCCCTCCCATTCCCTTCGTTCCCGTCCATCCCTACCCATATCCTTCCTCTTTCCCCTCCTACCTTCCCCCCACCACCGATACTTCCTTTCGTTCACCTCTCATCCAGCGCTCCCCTTCTCCTCTCCCCCTTACCCATATTCTCCCTCTTCAGCCCTACCCCATTCTTCCCTTCCCTCACCCCCACCCATCTCTCCCCCTCCCCCATCCCCACCCATTTATCCCCCTCCCCCTCTCCCACCCACCTCTCCCCCTCCCCCTCCCCCACCCACTTCTCCCCCTCCCCCTCTCCCACCCATCTCTCCCCTTCCCCCTCCCCTTCCCCCTCCCTCAGTTGGGTCGATGGCAAGAAGAGGGAAGGAGAATTTGAAGGTGAGGGTTGGGCTCTCTCTACTTCTAAGGTCAACTGAGAGAGACAGACAGACAGACAAGACAGACGGACAGACAGACACATAAGCACGCACACAGATGGACAGACAGATGGACAGATAAATGGACAGATGGACAAGTCAGACACAGACTGATATACAGACAGACAGACACGTAGACAGAGAGCTGAAGCAGAGAGAGAAACAGACAGATCGCCCGATATAAACACAGACTCTAACAGACACAGCTAGAAGGAGAGACAGGACGGAACAGACAGTGACAGGCAGAATCATCAAAAGGAGGGACAGACAGACAGGCAGATAGACAAGCATGTTAAGGGAGGAAGGAAAACAATCATATCAGGATAAAAGAAAACGAGTTATTGAGAGAGAGAGAGAGAGAGAGAGAGAGAGAGATTTATAGAACCTCACCTTCACGGACCTACAGAGACCACTCCTAAATTACCCCAGCCTCTGTTACCTAAGACCAATTTACCGGGACACATTTACACATTTACCAGGACACATTTACACACCAGGACACACACACCTGCCACGATACATTTACCCATGTACCAGGACACATTTACCCATGTACCAGGACACATTTACACATTTACCAGGACACATTTACACACCTACCAGGACACATTTACACACCTACCAGGACGCATTGACCCATGTACCAGGACACATTTACACATTTACCAGGACACATTTACACATCTACCAGGACACATTTACACACCTACCAGGACACATTTACACATCTACCAGGACACACACACTTACCAGGACACATTTACACATTTACCAGGACACATTTACACATCTACCAGGACACATTTACACACCTACCAGGACACATATACACATCTACCAGGACACACAAACTTACCAGGACACATATACACACCTACCAGGACACATTTACAAACCTACCAGGACACATTTACAAACCTACCAGGACACATTTACTGCTTTACACACTTACCAGGGCACATATTTACACATTTACCATCAAACATTCACACATTTTCGTGGCCACTCATTTACAAACATACATGAACACATTTACATATTTACCGATATACATTTACACATTGACCGACATGCAGTTTACGTATGTGGGCGTGTGTTTGTAAACTACTGTAAACCAAAATAATGTATACTATTTTTCAGCCTTACTTTGTCATTATAGGCAAGATATTTACGATGGTAGTCTAGGTGGTCATGAATCTTTATAACTATCACCCGATCAGAGAAGAAAATGGGTAGGGTGGGGAGAGAGGTGTAGGCGGGAAGGGCTCAGGTGGTGGAGGGTGGAGAGGAGTAGGCGGGATGGGCTGGGATAGTAGTGGGTGGTGGGGTAGATCGAAGGAGGCAGCTAATGAAGACTGGTGCTCTAGGTAGGCAGGTAAGGGGCAAGTCAGACGTAGGGGAGGAAATAATGGGTGGGGTGGGTGGGCAGGAGTGGGCGGGATGGGCTAAGGTGCTAGTGGGGAGGGGCAGGAGGAGTATACCCTGTGAAGATAAAGGCTGTAGATTTTCCATTATAAACATAACACACACACACACACACACACACACACACACACACACACACACACACACACACACACACACACACCACTCTAGTCTTCCGGGTGCCACATATCACTGGTAAGGAAAAAATTAAATTAAAAAAACAAGACGTCACCACAATACACCTAATCAGAAAAAGAGCAAAAAAAAAGGAACAAAAAATAAAAAAAGGGAGAAAATTAAAGACTAAAGAAAGTAATCAAGATTAAAGATTACTGCCAAGAAAATTAAAAGGAACTGGTGTAACTTCCTTTTCTACTGAGAGAGAGAGAGAGAGAGAGACCAAAATACAGAGAAGACAAGAAAAAGAATGAAATCAAGAATGCAAATTACTCAAGATTCAGTGTCCCGGCAAATTACTGACAGACAGAACAACAGACAGGCAGAGACACAGACAGAAAAACAGAGAGGCAGACAGACAGACAGAAAGAGACAGAGAAACATAAAAAAGAAAAGGAGACAGCACCACGGCACACAAAATCTATAAAAAAAAAAAAGCAATAAGATCGAGAAAAGCAGGAGGTTAAGAATGCAGATTAGTAACCCAAGAATCACTACCACGTAACGTAACCATTATCAAGGGACCTGCAACTGAATTAGAGAGGGAGAGACAGACAGAGACAGAGACAGAGATTTTGATTGACTGACTGATAGACACACAGTGATACAGATGGACAGATTGATAAACAGACAGACAAAAAGACAGACAGAGAAAAAGAAAGAGAAGGAGACAGCTAATGCAGATTAGTGTCCCACCAAACCACTGCCCTCTAACCTAACTACCATCATCAATTTGACTCACAACCCTGCCCTTTCACTGTCCTGTAATCCTACTAACTTAGGACTCTGTGTGTGTGTGTGTGTGTGTGTGTGTGTGTGTGTGTGTGTGTGTGTGTGTGTGTGTGTGTGTGTGTGTGTGTGTGTGTGTGTGTGTGTGGGTGTGTGTGTGTGTGTGGGTGTGTGGGTGTGTTTATATTTCTATACACCCACGTAATATACATCCTTGTGCAATCCATTTACATTTTCAGACTTACACCCTGCTTTATTCCCTACTGCAT
>NC_137050.1:3121170-3203670 GCF_032717465.1 Coenobita brevimanus
GAAAACTAGGCTATTTTTTTTATATTACTGGTAATTCGAAAAAAAAAAAATGGCCTTACAAACTTCATACAATTCTGGTTCTAGACATGTTCTTACACTGCAATGGCCGCGGGTAAATAATGTCGGGTCACATATCACAAATTTATATTTACATAATCTTATTTTGTATTCATAGGTAAGGACTGAAATAATGGCGTCGTTTTAAAAATTGCCTTTGATGGTAATTTTTGAGCTTATGATATACTAGAAAGAAATCAGAAAGCCAGTGATGCATGGTTTGTGGCAATCAAGTCATTTGTGGGGTGGGGAAGAGAGGAGGGAAGGGGAGAGGGGAGGGAGACAAGGTGAGAGGGGAGAGGAGGGAAGGGGCAGTTGGAGGAGATGGGAGGGGAGAGATGGGTGTTCTGGGTTAGGGGAGGGAAGGGGAGAGGGAGAAGGAAGGGGAGACAGGAAGGGAGTTAGGGGAAGAAGGGAAGGGAGAGATGCGGCTCAGGGAGAGGGAGGAGAGATGGTCAGGGAGAAAGAAAGGGAGAAAAGGGAAGGGGAGTCGGAGAAAGAGGAATGGAAGGGAATGGGCATAAGAATCTACCCAAAATAAATACAGTCACTTCCCAACCAAGAGAGCTCACGGGAGAATTTTAATATCCTTTGTATATTGACTCTATTAATACCACATTGTTCCTAATCCCCCTCCTTTTATTTTTTTTCAGGCCAGACCCCATGTAGGTAATGACCTGGTAATGCTACAAACTGAAAATTCAAGGTATTTTCTTTATTTTTTACTTCACCTTGACGGAAGAAAAATATAAGTCTCCCGCCATGCAACCTTCAAAAGTCACACTCAAAAAAATCCTCTGTATTTTGAAATCTCCATCGTGGAAAAAAAAAAAAAAAAATCCTCCAACCATCTAATCTTGAGGAATGCTAAAGAGGGCTTGCAGTCACACACACACACACACACACACACACACACACACACACACACACACACACACACACACACACACACACACCAGGCCCTAATCCAGCCTTTCGTGCCTCCCTGACGGCCACCACGAACCTGAAAACGTATACCATCACGCAAATCTTTCCGCCCCGGGGACCTTGAAGGATTGGGGGGACTATTTTTTTATATATATATCCTCCCCTACTCTATACAGGAATTGGGTCAACCTTTTTTTTTCAAACTTTGCTGTATATATGAGGCCTAAGCTCCTGGCCGAGAAACATCGCTCCCTACACCAAAACCAAATTTACATATTATTTCACTGCCTAAGGGGACAAAAAACAGGCAGATAGGCAGAGACAAACATATAAACAGGCAGGTAGACAGATAGATAGGTAGATACAGTGAAACAAGTATATGGCACCGGAAATATTCTCGTAGATATTTTACTTTCTACCTTTGTTCTTTCAAATTACCACTACCTGGGATCTTGCAGTGGACAGCCTAGTGCACCATCAGGATTCCGAGAGCTCCCCCTTAAAAAAAAAAAAAAAAAAAAAAAAAAAAAAGAATTGATTAAGCTGTCCGTTCCCTGAGGACCAACATTTTTCTTCTCATATCACCACTTCGGCACAAAAAAAAGTTCTACTGTTGGCTTGTCTTTAGTGGACTTTTTAAGCCTGAGTGGAGGGGAGGGTCCAGCGTATGTGAAAAAGGGGATTCTGTCATTACTTTCCATTTCCCAACCCAATCAAGCCCAATTTAAGGTATTTAACACCAACCGTACCGTACTCTAGTCCTACCCAACCCAACCCAACCTACCCACACACCACCCTAGTCAAACCCAACCCAACCAAACCCAACCACTAAAACCCACACCATCCTAACCTAACCCAACCCTAACCCAACCCAACCTAATCTAATAAAACCCACGCCACCCTAACCCAACCCAACCCACTAAACCCAACCCAACCCAGCCGAGTCCAACCAACCCAAATCTAACTCACCTAGCCACTGCCCTACCCAAACTGACCTACACCTAAACTAACCTAACCACACACACACACACACACACACACACACACACACACACACACACACACACACACACACACACACACACACACACACACACACATTACTACTGTCTGCCGCGGAGATGTCCTTGTGTGAAGGCAAATGAGGAATGGAACCACAACAACAACAGTCCTGAATTTTTGTTCGACTAACAAGATGACCGAAAGACCATCATCATCATCATCATCATCATTGTCAACACCATCATCATCATCATCATCATCATCATCATCGCCAACACCATCGTCATCATCATCATCATATCGAGGAAATGAGTGAAAAATAGCTATAAGGCTTAAGAAATGAGTGACGGATTTACGAGTTGGCTTTTTTACTCTCTCTCTCTCTCTCTCTCTAAGAAAGACTAATGTAAACACGACTGAGGCCTTTGAGCGCAAGTCCTCTTATTCTTCAACTTCCTTCTTATTTTCTCTTCTCTTTCATCTTGCTTTCTTCTTCTGTAGTCATCATTTTCTTCGGCAAGTTTTCTCCCTTCCGTGTTCCATCGCTCTCTTTCTTTCTCTCTCTCTTTCTTTCTTTCTTTCTCCACTTTCTTCTTCTTTTTTCTTTTTCTTTTACGTTTTTTCTTCTTCTTATTCTTCTTTTCCTTTTCTCTGTCTTCTGTTTCTTCTTTTTCTCCTTTCTCCCCCCTTCTCTCTCTCTCTCTCTCTCTCTCTCTCTCTCTCTCTCTCTCTCACCAGCCTGATGAGATTGCTAACAGGACAAGAAAAGAAGAGACAAATGCATACCAGAGTGAGGCATTTGTGAGCCAGCTTTTCTCTCTCTCTCTCTCTCTCTCTCTCTCTCTCTCTCTCTCTCTCTCTCTCTCTCTCTCCTTAGCTTTTCTACTCACTTCAAGTTTTTCTTTTGTATTTTTGTACTGTTTCTCTTCTCATTTTTTTGTGTATTTTACTCGTGTATTTTTTCATTCTTTTCTTTAATATTATTCTTTTCATTTACCTTCCATTTTTCTCTTCTTTCTTTTTGTCTTTTCCCTTTCTTGTTTATTATGTATATTTTTTGTGCCTCTTGTTTTGTATATATATATGTATGTACGTATTTATGTATGTATGTATGTATGTATATTTACTTACTTCAAAATCTCCTAAGAGGGAGAGTGATGGCCAGAAATACCCCAACCCATGCTAGTCAAGTACGAATCCGTTACTGATATCTGTGGTGTCGGCTGTGCGAGGGAGAGTCCAAAGCTCGTAATCTTGTCGACTAGGGACGCTCCCTAACACCTCTTCCTTAGCAATTTATTTCTGGATATGACTATTTAATATCCTTTTGCACGTAATTTATGCAAAGAATGGCGATACAGAAAGGACTTATGAAATACGCAAGACAATAAGCTGTAAGATGCAAAATAAATCGCTTAGGTAAAGGTGTTAGGGACGAGAATAGAAGCCCAGGTGTCGCTGTGGTCATGTTTTTGTGCGTCAGAATCCGTATATATAGGTGAAAGGTCAAAGGTAAGAACCAACATGGGACAGACAAGTGGCGGCATATGAAAGGACACACTACCGCCCCCCACACTTAATGTCAGACAGGATTATATTCAGGATGGGAGACATATTTTCGAATTAGGGGGTTTGGGGAAGCCTTCAAAAACTCCTTCAAGACAATGAGTATTTGGTTAAGATCTATCTGGACTCTCTCTCTCTCTCTCTCTCTCTCTCTCTCTCTCTCTCTCTCTCTCCCTGTGGTTTAATATGGATGTCGGAAAATGTGTAGGTTGGCGCGCAATGCAATCTTGTCAACCCCCTACCACCTCCCTTCCCTCCCCCTCCCTTTTCCCCTCCCCTCCTCCCTCCCCCCACTGTACCTCCAACCTCCTTCCTCTCCTTTCCCCTCCTCCTCCTTTCTCCCTCTCCACTACCTCCAATCTCCTCTTCTTCCCTTTCTCTTCCCCTTCCTCCTCCCTTCTCCCCTTCCCTTTCCCTTACCTTCCCCTCCCTTCTCCCCTTTCCTTTTCTTTCCCTTCCCTTCCATTTCCCATTCTCCCTGCATCACCTCCACCATATCCCTTCCTAAACCTCCTCCCCTCTCCTTCTCCTTCCTCCCCCCTTCCCCTCCTCCTTCTCCCCTCTTTCCCCCCTCCCAAGTCTCATGAGAGGGGAGGGGTGACATGTACGGGTCTTGTTCTTCCATGTTATACGCACACGAGCACACGAACACACACGAGTTACACACGTACATACACACTTGTAATCAGAGTAAGTCACGCAGTCATGTAAGCTTGGCAATGTGCATAATGATGATGATGATGATGATGATGATGATGATGATTGAATAATTCTTATGTGCTGGTTACAAAATACACATACACATAAATACATACATATATATATATATATATATATATATATATATATATATATATATATATATATATATATATATATATATGAGTATACATACATATATACATACATACACACATGCAGGTAACATCATAAACACAGGCCTCAAAATAAGACAAATACATACAGCCATATATACACATATGTAAGCATACAGTCCGTACATATGAACGTTCTTACATATATAACTTTAGAATTTGAGGATACACACACACACACACACACCCACACACACACACACACACACACATGAAGGTGGGACAATCCATGTGCACACAGACAATCTCCCTGGGATTTCATCTATGAATCTTGTATCAATACAGCAGCATCGCACCTGGTGTACACATGCATATACGCACACAAGCGCACATCCACACGCACACAGATCTCTCACACACACACACATACATATTCTCCTCCCTGATAGACAGACACACAAGCCAAGAGAAACGCACATATACACGGACACTGTGCATCATCCTATCTATCTATCCTTCTATCTACCTATCTATCTATCTATCTATCTATCTACCTCACAAGAAAAACTTAGGAAGTAAAGAAAGTGGACAGACGAAAAATGAATAAAGGTAAATATGGATATGAGAGAGAGAGAGAGAGAGAGAGAGTGATCATGGGAGAGGGCTTTAAGTCTATTGCTCCCTAGCTTCAAATTCTCTCTCTCTCTCTCTTCTCTCTCTCTCTCTCTCTCTCTCTCTCTCTCAATCTTAAGAACAGTAAGTAAGGAGAGAAGAAAACTAGGGGATAGGAAGGAAAAACGGAAGATGAGGGAGGGAAGGAAGGAAGAAGGGAAACGAAAGAAGGGAGAAGATGGAAGGGAGAAGGAGGTTGAGGAAGAGAGTAAGATGTGAGGAAGACAATGAGAGAGAGAGAGAAAGGGAGGAAGATGGAGAGGTGTAGGAAGACAAAGGAAGGAAGGAAGGAAGGAAGAGAGGGAAGGAGGGAAGAAAGGAAAGGAAGGAAGGAAGGAAGGAAGAGAGGGAAGGAGGGAAGAAAGGAAAGGAAGAAAGAGAAGAAAGGGAAATAGAAAGGGAGGGGATAGAAAAGGAATGGGTGAAATGGAAGGAAAGCTGGAAGAAGGACTCGAAGGAAGTTAAGAAGAAAGAGAGAAAAAGAGAGGAAGGGAGAGGGGGAAATGGTGAAAGGAAAGAAAGGAAAAGAATAAATGAGGGAGGGGACAGACAGTGAGGGGGAGAGGGAGAGGGAAGGAGGGAGGGAGAGAAGATTGAATGAGGGAAGGGGGGGAGGGAAGGTGCTTAGTGGTTGTAAGGAGATAGGATGGAGACAGGAGGAGGGAGGTAATTAGCTAGTGAAGGAAGGAAGGAAGGAAGGAAGGAAGGAAGGATGGAAGGAAGGAAGGTAAGAATGGTGTGTAGAAAGGAAAGTAGGACGAGAGAGAGAGAGAGAGAGAGAGAGAGAGAGGGATGAAAGTAAAGGAAGGAAGGAAACAGGGAGGGGAGACAGATAATGAGCGGGAGGAAGGGAGGGAAAGAGGGGAGGGAAGGAGGGAAAGAGGGGAGAGAAGGAGGGAAAGAGGGGAGGGAAGGAGGGAAAGAGGGGAGAGAAGGAGGGAAAGAGGGGAGAGAAGGACGGAAAGAGGGGAGGGAAGGAGGGGAGAACAAGATAGAGTCATTCTTTACATGACATTTATTGTCTTCTCTCTTGATTATCCCATTATTTTCTTTCTTACCCCTCCCCCCCTCCCCTTACCCCCTGTACTGGGTTAATCTCTCTCTCTCTCTCTCTCTCTCTCTCTCTCTCTCTCTCTCTCTCTCTCACACACACACACACACACACACACACACACACACATACCAAGCAAAAACAATTTCTAAAATCAGGGATGCCAGAAGGGTGAAGAGAGGTCAAAGGTCAGGGGGTGAGAGGTCAGATCACTGGAGGTCACAGGTGGGAAGCAGGTAAGAGGTCACATTAGGTCAGAGGTCAGAGTAGGTTTCGTGAGGTTGGGTTGGGTTAGGTCAGGATGGGTTACGTTTGGTTAGGTAAGATTAGGATGGGCTAGGTTAGGTCAGGTTAGGTTAGGTTAGGTTAGGTTGGAATAGGTTAGGTTAGGTTAGATTTGGCTGGTACACAGGAAAAGAGGTTAATGACAGCATTTTGATTATTCCTTTCTAGACAGCTTTTGCCTTTGAGTATGTATAGACTACGAGACTAACAGAGGGTTAGCTTAGGTTAGATTAGAGGTTAGAGATAAGGTCATAATGAGGTTCAGTATTTGGTCAGATAAAGTGATAGGTCATGTGGGAGTCAAAGGGCAAATGAAAGGTCAGATAAGGTTAACTTGATTAGAGACAGAATGTCATATCCTCTCTCTCTCTCTCTCTCTCTCTCTCTAACTATGTGACGTGAGTTAATTTTATTTATATCAAATATTAAGGTCGGTCCACTTAGAAAGGAAAGTAATATTTGCTTAGTTTGGGTGTCTCTTATCTACCTACCTACCTACCTATCTATCTACCTATCTATCTATCTGGCTATCTACCTATCTATCTAGCTATCTACCCTTGTACATATTTATCCATCTATCAATATCTATCTATCTATATCCATCATTATACGTTTATCAACCTATATCCCTATCTATCTATCTCCCTATCTATTTATCTATCTATCTATCTATCTGTCTACCTACTCACCTATCTACCTGTCCATCTCATCAACACGACACACATAAACAAAATCTCCCCATCTTCCCACACACTGTCACCCATCGACCTCTCCACGCAACCTCATCCTCCCGCTCCATCTCCTTGGCCGCTTCTCAAGACCTGGCCACGCTTCCTTATGAGATGCGGCGATTCTTCCTTATGAGATGCCGCGATGGTGTCATTTAGTGTGCTGATAAGGGGGGTGAGGGAGATATGGCGGTGTCAGAGGAGAGTCAGAAGGGTTATCAGTGTGTAGATGGCAGTGTATGAGGGGGCACTATGGAGGTTATTTAGGTGAGAGAGAGAGAGAGAGAGAAAGAGAGAGAGAGAGAGAGAGAGAGAGAGAGAGAGAGAGAACTAGATATGAATAAAGGCAGCGACAAGAGTGTAAAATCAGCACCAACACACACAGATAGATATAGAGACAGACAAACAGCTAGACAGACAGACAGACAGACCAACAGATGCACAGATAGAGAGACAGTATATGCTTCTATGATATACTCTAACAAGAAAAATGGCAGCAAGAAAAATACTCACAATATTAACAAAAAAAACACCAAAATTTTTACAGTTCTATCCGCACCACACTATGAAACCTGAGAGAGAAAATGAATAATAGGATAAGCTTAAGTTTTTTTCTGTAGCGCCTCCAGTTGTCATGGTAACGTATTCTCTTGTAACCTGAGAGAGAGAGAGAGAGAGAGAGAGAGAGAGAGAGAGAGAGAGAGAGAGAGAGAGAGAGAGAGAGAGAGAGACGCTACGATCGCTACACCGGGGTATCGGATAACGTGTGGGCATCGGATACCGGGGGGAGAAAAATGACCGTAATCTGAGTTGCTATTGCTGTTGTTGTTTTTGTTGTTGTTTAAGCCTTTGTTTGAGAGCTAGGATTGAAATACACACCACTACATACATGCGTATATACATGCAGTCATTCACTCATTTTTTACACGTCTTTGTTCATTTACACACACACACACACACACACACACACACGACAGGCGATATTACTGAGTTAAAAGTAAGTCATAGGAGCCAGAGATTGTTAATATCCACCTCGTTCTCGGTCTTTCCCTCCTCCTTCCTCCCTCTCCAACAACAATTAGTCTTGAATGAGCCAATTAATAAGGACGGAAGCAACTTTTTTCTCCTTTATTTAACTTTCATTTTCTCTTTCTTTATTGTTCTAACTTTTTAAATGATGGATAATATTATCCCTCTCCTCCTCCTCAGTCTTCTTCTTCTTCTTCATCTTCTTCTTCTTCTAAGTCTACTTCTTCTTCTGCTTCTTCATCATCTTCCTTTTCGTCGCTTCCTTCTCCTTATTTTTCTTTTTCTTTTACTTCTTCTTCTTCTCTTTCTTTTTCTTGTTGTTGCTGTTGTTGTTGTTGTTGTTGTTGTTGTTGTTCTTCTTCTTCATAGATCAATCACAAGAACACCTGTGCCAACTTGACAACGATCACAGCCACTTTTTCCCTCCTCTTTTTTTTTTTTTTCTTTTTTTTTTCACTTTCTTCTCCAGGCACACACTTGGAGCTTTCTTAATGAAGTCTCTTGTTACCTCCACCTCTCTCTCCACCTCCATCTCGGTCTGCCTCTTCTCCTCCTCCCACATGAGTTAATTTCACAAGGTCTAGGGAACTCTTTCTGTATCCTTTTTGTATTTTTTTTTATTTATTTTTTTTTTTTCAATTCTGACAAACTGTTAATGCCGTCTGTTTTATTTCCATCCCCCCCCACCTCGATCTAGGTCAACCTCTTCTTCGTAATGAGTTAATTTCAAAAGATCTCAATAGTTTTTTCTGTCTTTTTTTACTTTTATTTCCCACAGGCAAAAATGGAGCTTTGGTAATGGAGTCTGTTATCATTTTTTTTATTTTTTCATCTTCCTCCACCTCTCTCTAGGTCAATTTCAAACAATTTCTGCAACTTTTCTTTTTTTGTTTTTTGTTTTTGTTTTTTTTACTTTTTTCTTCCGCCAAATGTTGAAGCCTCGCTAATGAAGTCTGTTGTTCTCTTGTTATCTCCATCTCCCTCCACCTCGATCTCGGTCTACCTCTTCTCCCTCATAAGTAACCTTCAAAACATCTCAATAACTTCTTTTTTTCTCACGATTTCCTGCCGGCGAACTCTTGGAACTCTGCTAATGAAGTTTGTTGTTATCTTCACCTTCATTCCTCTCTCTTCACCCAATATTCTCGTCACCTATTTTATCCTCGTCTTTAGCTGATAGATTAGTTTTGTTTATTATAACCTTCTCTATACCAAAGAGCCACGAAAGGACCAACAGGTTTTTTGCTGTCTGCTTTCCTTTGTGCTCCCTCCTTGGTCTGCCTGCCTCCTCCTCCTCCTCCTTCCTCCTTGGTCTGCCGCTTCTTCTCTCCTTGGTCTGATCCCTTTCCTCCTCCTCCTTCTCCTTTTTGGGTGTTCCTCTTCTCCTTCTCCCTCTTTGGTCTGCTCCTAGCCCATCTCTCTCTCACTGGTCTGGTTCTTCTTCTTCCCCATGAGTCAACTTCTGAGGACTGTTGTAATTTTTTTCTTTTTTTCCCCTCTGCTGCAGTTTTGCTGATGAATGCAATTACCACCATCAGGTAATTGCATTCATCAGTAAATGTCTCACTCCAATCTCCAATGTCTCACTCCCAGCTGAACAAAATCGCCTGGTGTTAGCTGGGTTGGAAATACATGAGCTGTCCCGAGAATGAGAGAGTTATCGATGCCCGTATTAACACGTTCGGGCTCCTATCACTCACCCTCGGCTGAAAAAAGTCGTCTGTCTTTAGATGGAAAAAAACAAAAAACAAAACAAAAACACTAGACGTAACCATGACAAAATTTTATCCTCCTATCCTCCGCGTTCTCGGTCTACTCCTCCCTCTTCCTCTTACCCCTCTTCTTTGCCATCCTTGTCTTATTTCATTTATTTCTTTATTTATTTATTTTGTTTTATTTTTATGCGCTTTTTCAGACTTTTATGATCTCCCGGCAAACTGTTCGACCTATATTTATAAAGACACACACTCTTACCTTCGTCTTTCTCGGTCTACTTCTTCTTCCTCTCCACGACACGAACGATTAATATTATACCAGTCTCAGCAACGTAGCTTCTGAGTTTTCTTTTTTTCCCCAACTTTCATTTTCTGCCGCAAATTGTTGGAACTTTGCAAATGGTAGTTTTTTTTTTCATTTTCGTATCCCTGGACCTCATTCTCGGTCTCCCCTTCCTCTCCATCAAAAAAAAAGTCATTAAAAAACAAAAGATTGCTGCTTCCTTCTTGTTTTATATTTATTTAATTTTATATCTTTTATTTACAGCCAGCAAAGTGTCTATTAATAAGGACTGTTCTTACTCATACTCATTCTCGGCCTATCTCTTATCATCATCATCATCATCATCATCATCATCATCATCATCATCATCATCTTCTTCTTCTTCATCTTCTTCTTCTTCTTTCTCTTCTTCTTCAAATTAACTATTAAGTCAGTTTTTAAGAAGTCAATTTCCTCCTTACTCTTTACGTTTCTTTATTTTTCCAACCTCTGTTTTCTGCCAGCAAACTTTCTCACGCTTCTTAATGGCGACTGTTCTTACTCCTCCTCGTTCTCGCCCTACCTCTTCCTCCTCCTCCTCCTCCTCTTCTTCTTTTTCTTCTTCTTCGTCACACCAATTACTATGTCAATTTAAAAAAGATTACAGCAACATTCTCCTTGGTTTCCTTTTTTTTTTTCTTTCAAACTTTCTTTCTTCCTGGTAGCAAACTTTGTGAGGTGTATTAATGATGGCTGTTCTTACCTTCCTCGTTCTTGGTCTACCCCTCCTTCTTCCACGTGAGTCAATTTTCAAAGATCCAGATAACATTTTCTTCCCTAATTTTCGTTTCTATTGTTATTTTTTTTCATTTTCAAATTATTTTCCACTAGTAGACGGTAAGAGATGTAAAAATGAAGCCTCCTCCTCCTCCTCCTTCTCCTCCTCCTCCTCCACCTCCTTCTCCTTCTCCTCCTCCTCCTCCTTCTCCTCCTCCTCTGCTTCTTCTTCCTCGTCATCACAACAAACAAGTCAATAAGAAAAAGAAAAAGACAAGATCACTGCAACTTCTTCCCTATTTTCCGTCTTTATTTTCTCATCATTTATTTTCTGGCTGCAGCTCACATTATTATCATTATCATTATTATTATTATTATTATTATTATTATTATTATTATTATTACTGTATTGCTGTTACTGCTGTTCTTGCTGTTAGCAATATAATTATATATTTTTTTACTATTATTATTAGCATTATCTTTTTCTCTCCGCCTCATTCTCAGTCTACCTCTTCTTATTAGTACCGTACTGCTATTATTATTATTATTACCCTGCCCTAGGGTGCGAAAGGAGGTCAGGATAATGATGATGATGATGATGATGACTATTATTGTTATTATTATTATTATTATTATTATTATTATTATTATATTATCTCCCTCTCATTCTCAGTCTATCTCTTCTTCTCCATCAAAACAACTGTCAAAAAAAATACAGCCACTTCCTCCTTTTCATTTTCTTTTTCTTTTTTTTTTTCTTTTTTGTCTTGCTTTTATTTTCCGGGTGCAAACTGTGTCACGTTCGCAAATGGAGAGTGTTTTTACTTGTTCTCGTCCTCGGTCTACCTCTTCTTCTCTATCACATTAAGTAAGTCTATTTCTATCTATATTAAAGGGATCACAAAAAGCTTTCTCCCTGTTTTTTTTCCCTTTTATTTTTTCTCCAATTTTTATTTTCTGGGAGGGAAGTGTGTCAGGTGTGCTATAGAAAGCTGTTGTTTTTTATTATTATTATTATTATTATTATTATTATTATTTTTATTATTATTATTATTATTTCTCTCCACCTCATTCTCAGTCCATCTCTTCTTCATCACACCTAATTTTTAAAAAGACTACAGCAACTTTCTCCTCGTTTTCTGCTTTTGTTGTTCCACCTTTTTTTATTTTGCTATGTGGGAAGTGCGTGAAGAGTTTTAATGAAGATTTATTATCACTGTTTTCCTCTCTCACTCTAGCTCTCTCTCTCTCTCTCTCTCTCTCTCTCTCTCTTTCTCTCTCTCTCTCTCTCTTTCTCTCTCTCTCTCTCTCTCTCTCTCTGCACCTCATTCTCTGTCTATCTCTTCTCCTTCATCACAATTGTACTCATTTTTAAAAAAGATAACAGTAGCCTTCTCCTTGCTTTCTGTTTTTGATCTCATTTTACTTTGCTGTGTTGGAACTGTGAGGTGTGTTCACGAAGACATTATTATTATTATTATTATTATTATTACTATTATTATTATTATCGTCATCTTTTCTCTCCTCCTGCATCAAGTTAAACTATTTTTTAAAAGATCATAGTAACTTCCTCCTTGTTTTTCCTCCTCCACCTTTTATTTTCCTGTGTTGGGAGTGTGCAAGGTGTGCTAATGAAGGCTGTTCTTCTGCCAACTCGCCCCCAGAGCGGAAATCAATGGCACTGCAGCGGTCATTACCAAACTCATTAACCCGTTCACTGCGACCGCGCTCGTGTCTAATTTGCCCTGCCTATTTCCGGACGATTTACCACGGCTTAGACGATTTACTACGGCTTAGGAAGGAGACAGCTGGTATTTGAAGGTGTCTCAGTCTCCATTAGTTCATTCAACAATATAACATGCTGCATATTTCGTTCCTCTACCCACCTGATTAATGTCCTTTCTCTCTCTCTCTCTCTCTCTCTCTCTCTCTCTCTCTCTCTCTCTCTCTCCCAGGCTGGTAGTGAAGGGATGAGAAATAGTCTCCACTAACCCCTTCAGCACAAGGACGCTGGCTTATATTAAATTCTTGCTACCATTTAACTGAATAACAAACTGCATTCAGCTTGAGAGAGAGAGAGAGAGAGAGAGAGAGAGAGAGAGAGAGAGAGAGAGAGAGACCCCAGGTTGTACAGGGGATGAAAAAGCATTGTGACATTTGACTTTCCAGGTCAAAGATCTTGTCAGCAGGGCTCCTCGCATGTCACACACGGGACCCATCGACCACTTCAGTACGATTACAACTTTTACTTTTTATTCTTCCTACCGTCAGACGATTTTATTCAGCTTGGGAGACAACCCTTCCTGGTGAAAGGGTTAAGATCTCCAACTTCTTATTTCTCTACCAGTAAGTGAAATAAAGCGAGAATGTGTGAAAATAAAGCTAGGTAAATAAAGCTGATCCCTGCATAACTGTGAGTTGGTAATATCCCTGACGTACAGAAGTGAAACGTGGAGTGTATTAAAAGGGCGAAGTCAGTGTTAGGAAGGGTATTGCCTCGTCTTTTAAATATGAGGTATCTAAGTATTTCGAAATGAACGGGGCTTGAATATGTGGAGTTACCTTAGTAGTGTATGTGGGGTTACCTGAGGGATGCATGTGTAGCAGTGCATGCAGAGTTACCTAAGGAGTGCATGTGGGGCAGGGTATGTAGAGTTATTTGAAGAGTGCATGTGGAGAAGTGTGTGTACAGTTATTTGAGGTAGGCTAGTGGGGTAGTGTAGATGAGGGTACCGGAGGTGTGTATGAGAAGTTACCTTCGGACTGCAGATGGAGTTACCTTGTATATGAAGTTACCTAAGTGCATATGGAGTTACGTGAGTGAATGTAGTTACCTAAGTAGTGTATGTGGAGTTACCTGGTTGTCTGTGGAGTTACCTGAGGAGTGCATGTGGAGTTACCGTACCTGGGGAGTGCATGTGGAGTTACCTTGTATGTGAAATTACCTGAGTGCACGTGGAGTTACCTGAGGAGCATAACCTACGTCAAAATACACACAGCCAGCACTGCACACCCCTCGCTGCATCCACCACGACGCTAAATTAGAGAAAATCCACACAATGAGACACATCCCTGGCCACGCACACATAAGGCCTGGCTGGATCTTTCATTACTCTTACCCCCACTCCACACCGCCTCCAGACTCCTTCAAAACATCCCCCTCATTATATTCCACAGTCGTTCCTGCTTCCTCCTGCCCACGGACGTCGTTACACCCGCGCGTGGTAGTGCAGGTGAACATTTTTTGGTGGGGTCGTGTGTGTGTGTGTGTGTGTGTGTGTGTGTGTGTGTGTGTGTGTGTGTGTGTGTGTGTGTGTGCGTGTGCGTGCGTGCGTGCGTGCGTGTGTGTGTGTGTGTGTGTGTGTGTGTGTGTGTGAATCCTATAACTTTTATCCGATCTGAGTAAAACACGGTGGAAGAGTTGAAGGTCAGGCAAGGAAGAAATTATAACTCGCTTTCGCCAAAGGTCAAGGTCACAGGCGAAGGTCATACGTGCAGGTTATGGGCATTTCACTCTTAAAATCTGCTCATCATTTTAAATTTCTCTTTGCAACCAACAGAGGACTTTTTAATATCAATGAAGAAATTTGATTACGGTGGGGTTAACGGAAGCCCTGTCAAACCCCTCCAGTTCATGTCGACTCTCTGAGGCTGAAAAAAATCGTCTGACAGCAGCAAGAACTTAACAGAGACGCCATCGAAGGAAATTGTCTAAGAACTACTGCAATACCACAGCCATCTCCTTCATTCCACACCGCCCAGACTCCTTTCAGAAATATCTACCTAATTATCTTCCCCAGTCTTTCTCTTATCTATAATGAATAAAATCATTTGCAGGTAACCACGTACAGTCGCGGACAATATTATCGGTACACTTTTTAGTCGAACGATTGTGAAACTCGTACACAGTATCAGGAAAAGTCAACCGGGCTCCGAAGGTCGCATAGACTACCTGTTTTTCGACAGCCATTATTCAGTGTCTCGTTGATTATCGTACTGATGTGTATCGATATTTATGTTTGCGACTGTGCATGCTAAAAACCAAGACACCATTGTATAGAAACTGCTAAAAGTCAATGCATCACGCTTACTAGTTAATTATTTTACATGCATGCACGTTCCTCCATATAGAAATACGTAAAAACGAATATCAAGGTGTAAGTGGCAAAATAAATCGCTAACGGAAGAGTGCTAAGAAGCCTACTAAGAACCACCGCATTTCGCCAGCCACCTCCGCATCTCCCACCGACCCATTTCGAAAAATATGAACCTCATTATATTGCCCAATCACTCTTAATTGCAGTGGATAACTCCCTCTCTCTCTCTCTCTCTCTCTCTCTTCCCCCCCCCCTCGAGCTAAAGCCTCTTACAGCACTTGATCTCATTAGATTTAATTGCCCTCGCTAATAACCCAAGGATCTAATACTCCTACTGCGAAGATTAAAAAAGATCTGAGTATTCTTCCTCTTTGTTATCGCCCGCTTTTAGCAAGGCGAGGCGGTACAGTTTTGTGTGTGTGTGTGTGTGTGTGTGTGTGTGTGTGTGTGTGTGTGTGTGTGTGTGTGTGTGTGTGTGTTTGACCAAAATATCTCGAAAAGTTGTGGACGGATTTTCACCAAACCTTCAGGAAATAGCAACTATATGGACAGGCACATGTGAATAACTTCTGGTGAGAATTCGATCAAGAAGCCATATATTAAACTGCATTTTGGCCAATATCTTAGTAAAGGATAGATATGTTTTTTTTTTAATTTGGTTTGTAGACAGCCTGAGGCGGGCGATTAGCATTCGGCCCCAGAATACTTTTGCGTCCTCGTTTTTCTCTGCTTCTGTTTCCTTCATCTCTCTCTCTCTCTCTCTCTCCATTTACCTATATACCCACCTATCTACCAATCAATAAATCGATCTATCTATCAATTAAGCCATGAATTTCTTAATCTACCACCCAAATTTAAATCGCTCTGGCGTTCATGGGAGGCGATTAAAGATAACAATGTGTTTTTAATTTCAGACAATTTTTTCGAGTTGCTAAATTGTCAAAAATACCGAAAATAATTGGGAAAACACGGCATGAGGAGAATTTTTACTGTTATTGTCTTTAATGATCAATAAAAACAATACCACAACACGAGAAAGAAATGAACGACACAGGGAAAACGAAATATGTATCCCAGCACAATGGAAGCCAGAACAATAGTGCAATACTTTAAAATCAAACCAAAAGGGACGACACAAAACAAAAACAATATCTACCACAGCACTATAAAAAATAAAAAACAATAATAAAAACTACAAATAAAAATAAACGAATCAAAACAACAAAGCAAAAACAAAATCTATTAAGGCACAAAGCAAGAGGCAAAATAAATCTCACCACAACACAAATCAAGACAAACCTACACCAAATCAACACCAGCCACACATCAAATAACAAAAACTGCACTCAAACAACACCACCAGCCACCAATCAAAACAAAACTGCACCAGAACAACAGCCACAAATCAAAACAAAAAAACAAGCCACCCCCAGCAGGAGACAAAAGCCTATCGCGTGTGATAATTTTCCCGGTAATGTGTTAACTTTAGCACTTGTGAGGGGAGACTGACGTAAGATGGTGTGTTCTCTCCCACTCTTTTACTGGGCTGGAGGTTTACGGGTCGGTGGGGTGTGTGGGTGGGAAAGTGGGTGTGTGTGGGTGGGAAAATGGTGTGGGTGTGGGGGACGTGGTGTGTACTGGTGTGGGTGGGGAGAGGGAGAAATGGTGTCGGGATGCTGTGGGCATGATGGTGAGGATAAGGACTGGGTATGTGAAGGTGCTCTGGGGTGGATGTGTGTGGGTGTGCTAGTGTGGGGAGAGGAAGTGTGGGGGTGTGGTGGTGAAGGTGAGGAGATGGTGTCGGTGTGTGATGGTGTGAGGATAGAAAGTGGATGTGTGATGATGCATGTGTTGGTGCGGGGAGGATAGGTACCGTAGGAGTGTGTTTGGTGTGCAGGTAGGAAAGTTGGTGGGGTTTGGGGACAGGGAATAGCTGTGTGTGTGTGTGTGTGTGTGTGTGTGTGTGTGTGTGTGTGTGTGTGTGTGTGTGTGTGTGTGTGTGTGTGTGTGTGTGTGTGTGTGTGTGTGTGTGTGTGTGTGTGTGGTGCAACATGACAGGGCGTGGGAAGGTGTATTTTGGTGTTGTGGCCATGCGTGCGTTGATGTTTGAGACAGCTTGGAATGTATGTGTGTGTGTGTGTCAGTCTGGGGTGAGTGGGTGTGGAACGATGTGGAAATTGTGTGTGTGTGTGTGTGTGTGTGTGTGTGTGTGTGTGTGTGTGTGTGTGTGTGTGTGTGTGTGTGTGTGTGTGTGTTGCAGGGGTAAGTGAAGCAAGCAAGCTGGTGTTGCCTCTTCAGCCCTTTTACGAGACACCACTTTATGTGTTGGTGGGGGTAACCCTTCTGAAAGAGAAAAGTTGGTGCTGTGTGTGTGTGGTGGGGGAGCGGGGAAGGAGAGGGTCATTCTGGTGTGTGTGTGTGTGTGTGTGTGTGTGTGTGTGTGTGTGTGTGTGTGTGTGTGTGTGTGTGTGTGTGTGTGTGTGTGTGTGTGTGTGTGTGTGTTTTGAAGTGCTGTATGTGTGTGCTGTGTATGCTTTTCTGCAGCGTATGTGTATGTGTTAGTGTGTGCATTAGCATGCTGTGTGTATGTCCTGTGTATGGTGGTTTCTCTCTCTCTCTCTCTCTCTCTCTCTCTCTCTCTCTCTCTCTCTCTCTCTCTCTCTCTCTCTCTCATAACCCGTCTTTTCTCACTTTTTAAACACTGAATGAGGTTCTTTGGTTCCATTACACTGCTCTTCACTCTCTTAACAGCGCTCTCTCACTTTCTCATTCTCTCAATTTTGTCTTTTCTCATTTTTCCCTCCTAATTTTTCACTCTCTCACCTTCCCACCTTTTCCATTAGCACCATCATTAGCTTCATCATTATCTTCATCATTATCATCATCATCCATTATGCTGATTTCTATATTTTTCTCATCTCTCTCTTGGCAACTTTAATATCTCACTTCCACTTTCTCACTTTCATATGTGCTTCCTCTTGTATATCCTCGACCCAACTGCTCACTGTTCCACTCTCTTGCTTTCATTCATCCTTACTTTACCTCGACCGATTGCTCTCTCTCTCTCTCTCTCTCTCTCTCTCTCTCTCTCTCCTAAAGTTACACGAGGAGGGCGAGAGAGAGCAAAGTATTTTACCCTCACAAACTTTTAAATATTCTCTCTCTTTAAGGCGTAAGTTCGCTAAATGCAGCGGTCTTTAATACTTTCCCATTCTGGCTCACTTTTATATTTTCTCTCCTTCTCTCTCTCTCTCTCTCTCTCTCTCTCTCTCTCTCTCTCTCTCTCTCTCTCACACACACACACACACACACACACACACACACACACACACACACACACACACATTAAGGTAACACTGATATCTTTTATCGTACGGTAAGGTTGGGTGAATTCTGTGGTGTTGATTATCTCTCTCTCTCTCTCTCTCTCTCTCTCTCTCTCTCTCTCTCACAAGCGATAATGTCCCGTGTTTATTGTGGTGCAGGAGAGGATAAAACTTAAAGTGGCCGCTTAAAGGTGCTGCCAACAGCTGAGGCAGGGCTTAGGCAGGTGTGAGGCAGGTTAAGTGGAAGGAGGCAGGAAAAGTGGAGGAGTTTGGCACAGGTGAGGCAGGTTCAGTGGAAGGAGGCAGGAAAAGTGGAGGAGTTTGGCAGGGGTGAGGCAGGTAAAGTGGAAGGGCGAGGCTGGTGTGAGGTAGGAAAATCAGTGTCAGGCAGAAAAACTAGAGGAATGTGTCAGGTGAGGGAGGTGTGAGGTAGGTAAGGTGGAGGATATAGGTAGGTAGTTGGTTAGGTAGGCAGGAATGAGGTAGGAAAGAAGGTAGGTAATACGTTAAGTTGACGTAGGTAAGGCAAAGGTGAGTACAGGCGAGGTAATGAGGATGAAGCAGGCAGAAGTGAGCCAGGCCATGGAGAGGAGTACGGTAGGTAGGTAGGTAGGTAGGTAGGTACGTGAAAGAGGTAAGTAGGTTAGAAAGTTTGGTGAGGCAAGAAGGTGAGGAAGTTGGTTGGAGGAGGAAGTTAAGGTGAGAAAAGAAACTGGGTGAGGATAGTGGGTGGGGAGAAATGGATGTCACACCCTATCCAACTTAACCTCCTAAAAAAAAAAAAAAAAAAAAAAAAAAATGACTTTTTATCTCGTCACGTATTTATCTCTTTATGGATGTATTTATCTATCTATTTAATCTATTTATTTATCTGCTTATGCCATAAAATTCTATTAAGCTCAGAAAAAAAACAATGCTAATGTCAAAAACAGAACCAACCACAAAAGCAGAAAAATCCCATTTCTTTTCAGGACACCAAATTAAACAGCCACCCAAACTCAAAAACACAAAGCTCAAAAATAATCCTCAAAACTTTAAAAAGTCCCCCCCAAAAAATCCCAAAACTCAAATAAATCCCCCAAACAAAAATTCCCAAAACCCCCCAAAATCCCCAAAACTCAAAAAAATCCCCAAAACTCAAAAAAAATCCCCAAAATTCGAAAAAATCCCCCCCCCAAAAAAAAAATCGCTACACCCCAAAGGCCAAAACATTCATAAATCCCTCCCAGCCATCACTGAAGGTTGAGAATATGCTGTGTGAGATGGAAGGGAGAAAGACTTTGAATAGCCTGGATTTCTGAATGGTTGCCTGGTCGAGCTGGATGGTTGGCTACGAAATGGCTTCCTATGCTTTTGTGTGCTCCTTTGCCTGTGTCTGGGAATAGGGTTAATGGTGGTGGGGTGTGGTGGTGTGGTGTGGTGAGGTGTGGTGTGATGAAGTAAGGTGTGGTGTGGTGTGGTGGTGTGGTGTGGTGTGGTGTGGTGTGCTGTGGTGTGGTCTGGTGCGGTGATGTGTGGTGTGATGGTGACGATGACGAAAAGTTTAATCATAATAATAATAATAAATAATAATAATAATAATATCCGTAATAATAATAATAATAATAATAATAATACTGACGACTGAAAAAAAAATAATGACGGTATAATGATCACTGATGATGATGATGATGATGATGATGAGAGAAAATGCCAAAATAATGTTGCCAATGGATGAGTGAATGGCTGTGTGGCGCATTGCACTGGCTACCCCGAAAGGTCTTCCTCTGCTTCTGTGTCTTGCCTTTTCCTGTTCCTGGATCCTGCCCACCACATTAACAGTAGTGGGAATACGGTTGAGATGGTGGTGTGGCGTGGTGTGGTGTGGTGTGGTGTGATGTGGTTCGGTGCGGTGCGGTGCG
The DNA here is from genome assembly GCF_032717465.1 of Coenobita brevimanus. Classification (NCBI taxonomy): domain Eukaryota; kingdom Metazoa; phylum Arthropoda; class Malacostraca; order Decapoda; family Coenobitidae; genus Coenobita; species Coenobita brevimanus. The sequence goes on from NC_137050.1 coordinate 3,141,381, forward strand.
GTGTGGTGGTGGTGGTGTGGTGTGGTGTGGTGGTGGTGGTGTGGTGTGGTGTGGTGTGGTGGTGTGGTGTGGTGTGGTGTGGTGTGGTGATATTCAAAAGCATGATGACTGTGATAACTGTTGATATATTCTGAATAATGATGATGATTAATTATAATACCAGTAATGATGATGATGACAAATATTTTTATTATTATTATTATTATTATAATTATTTTTATTATTATTATTATTATTATTATTATTATTATCATATTATTATTATTATTATTATTATTATTATTATAAATTAAGAAATTAATTATACTGATAGTCATGAAGAAAATAATGTAATTGAGAAGATTATACTGATGACTAATGATGAAAAATATCCTGAATAAAAATAAAAATTAATCTGAAAAGAGTCACGACACCAAAAGAAAAAAACCAAAAACACAAAAACCATTACAGACACATTTCAAAATGCCACAATACCAAAAAATAAATTGTAAAAATGTAAAAAAAAAAAATCCGACCCCATGTTTCAAAAATAAGTTTGGAGGTAATGGAGAGTGAGAGTGTATGAGAGTGGGGCGGCGGGCAGGGAGAGAGAGAGAGAGAAGGAGAGGAGGGGAGATGATGGAGGGGAGAAGGGGGAGGGGAGATGATGGAGGGGAGAAGGGGGAGGGGAGAAGAGGGAGGGGAGAAGAGGGAAGGGAGGGGAGAAGGAGAGGAGGGAAGGGAGGGGTGAAGAAGGAGAGGAGACGGGGGGGGGGAGAAAACAATTGGAGATGAGGGAAGGGAGAGGAAATGCGGGAGAAGAGGAAGGGGAGGAGAGAAAGGGGAGATGAAACGAAGAGAGAGGGAAGAAGAAGAGCGAGGGGAACAGAGGGAGGGGAGAAGAGGTAGGAGTGTGTGTAAGGGAGGGTGGTATCGTGGGAAGACGGGTCGTTACTGAGTAGGGAGGGAAATCTGAGGATCCCTGAGAGCAATACCCCTCACTAGATGCAAAGTTTGGGTAACAGATAGACAAATAGACAGACAGACAGGCTGATAGATGGTTACATGGATTAACAGAAACAGAGAGAAATTCACAAACTGGCAAAAGGAGAGAAAGATAAATAGATAGACAGAGATACACAAAAACACAGAAAAAAAAGTTAAGACAGAAGAGATACAATGTTAGACAGCTAGATATAAATACAGACAGACAGACAGATAGGTAACAGACAGACAGACAGATACACAGCAAGACAGTCCACAAATTCACACACACACACACACACACACACACACACACACACACACACACACACACACACACAATCCGTCCGTACTAAATTGGTGGCCCTTCTTATATTCTGAAAAATGTCCTCCTTCATTTAAACCTCACCACATTTTTCACTCACATCCCACATTTCTTCACTTAATTTGTATATTTTTTCATCTGAAGGTCTCTCTCTCTCTCTCCCTCTCTCTCTCTCTCTCTCTCTCTCTCTCTCTCTCTCTCTCTCTCTCTCCGTCTCTCGCTCTCTCTCTCTCTCTCTCTCCCTTGCATCTGGATTTTTCTTCTTTTTTCACCTTGAGTTGTTTTTCTTATTCATTTCTTTTTTTTTTTATATATTTCCACAGCACTTCTTCGTGACCAGCATTACATTAACTGGCAGGGAAGACAATGCTACGGCTCTACATCCTTTCCGCTGCACTTCTTCGTGACCAGCATTAGGTGGTAGAAAAAAGAAAATACTACGGCTCCACATCCTTTCCATAGCACTTCTTCGTTACTAGCACCACATTCCAGTCTCAACATACCGCAACAACTCAGCATTCAGGATGGAGAAATGGAAATTTTTGGCCAAGTTAAGGTGAAAAGCGTATTGTCAAGGGATTTATTTAATGTGATCCTCCGCTCAAAAAATAATACATAATCCCCTGAAAAATCTCATTAGGGAACGTTTTAGCGAAGTGAATTACAGCCAGGATTAGCCTTTGTGCTGACGTGGATTTATTTAACCACTTCAATACGATGATATTATTTGTTTTTGCTACTGTTATCTCCAGTTATTGTTTTTCGTTCTAAATGTTTTTATTTTTTCATTATATATATCCATGTGACTGAGTTTTAAGATTTATATTTTTTTGAAAACGAAAATATAATGACCTGTTAGTGGCGTCTCCTAAACTGAGAGAGAGGGAGAGAGAGAGAGAGAGAGAGAGAGAGAGAGAGAGAGAGAGAGAGAGAGAGAGAGAGAGAGAGAGAGAGAGAGAGAGAGAGTCTGGTGGCAGCAACTAAATAAGCAAATAAAAAAAAATAAACAATAAAAAAAGAAGCCACCGTAACCAAACATTTTAAACGGGACCAACAGGGAGGTCAAAAAGTATCGTAAAAAAAAAAAAAAAAAAAAAAAAAAGCTCCTTCCTTTCGTCCGACACAGGTGGCCGGCCAGGTGTATTTTACCAGGTGACACAAAAACAGGGATTAGGTGGAAAGGTCAGCCTGTTGTCCATTCATAAAGGTGAGGTGGGGGGAGGGGAGGGGGCCCTATGCTGATCCAACCCCTTCACCTAACCCCACAACTGAAAGAAATCGTCCCCCTAACACCTCCTCTTTCGCGATTTATTTCTAGCATCTATACACAAGGCCCTCCCTGGCGTTTCGTGAGCGGTACTAGGGATAAAACTGACGAATTATTTTATATTGATACGATAATTGTACGATTATTATTATTATTCCTTTCTCGTTTGATTTTCCTACACCAAGATTTTTTCACTCACTCCTAGAACGATTTTTAGACTAGGAAGGATAAGATACAGCCTAACTTAATCCTGTAAGTAAAATCCTGTATTAAAAATGGATTCTTAGAGGTTAATTTGGCTAGGAAAGTGAACAAGGTAGCTACGTTTACCTGCGATGGAATATAGAGCAGGTAAATGTGTCTCTCTCTTGGTTTATTGATGACATGTGGAAAATGTCGAGGAATGTGAGACACGCATTAGGTGAGGTGGGAATTTCGCTATCTATCGCCATGTGTCAGTATTTTTTGGACAATGCGAGGAAATTAGGAAAATGTGTGTGTGTGTGTGTGTGTGTGTGTGTGTGTGTGTGTGTGTGTGTGTGTGTATGAGAGAGAGAGAGAGAGAGAGAGACTAGTTACATGGGGTGGATGGCGTGCAGCAAGGAATAATGGACAAGTACCGGTATAAGGAGTAATACAGATTATATATATTACGTACAACAGGAAGGGGGTATATAACACACACACACAACACACACACACACACACACACACACACACACACACACACACACACACACACACACACACACACACACACACACACAGAAAAAACAGACATATATACACGCAAAATAAAAACACGAACAGAAAACTATTGATATGGCACCTTCCTGGAACCACTGTTTTTTTAACATCATGCTGACTCCCCCTCCACCACTCCCCTCCCCTCCCCCTCCCCCTCTCTTCCCCTCCCCTTCCCCCTCTCTTCCCCTTCCCCTCTCCCCTCCCCTATTCCCCGACTCTTCTCTCCCTTTCTCTCCCTCTCTCATCTCTTCCAGTTTCCTCCTTCTTCTCTCTTCTCTCTTCCCTCCCCCATTCTCCCCCTATCTCTTCTCCCCTCTCATTATCTACCTCCTTCTCCTTTCTTTCTCTTCCTCTCCCCCTCCCACTGCTCCTCAACCCTTTCAGTTCCCCTTCTCCTCTCACTTTCCTCTCCACTCTGTCTCATTCCCTTTAACTCCTTCTCTCAAAATCATCCTCATTATCCCTTCTTTTCTCTTCGCCTCCTTCTTTCCCTTCCCCCCCTTCTCTCTTCCTCTCTACCCTTCCCTTTTCCTTTCCCTTCGCTTATTTGGTCTCCCTTCCCTCCCTTTCCTTTTCCCTTTTTCCCTACTCTCACCAGTTCCCTCCCCTCAACCTCCTTTCACCTCCCCCTTTTCCCTCTTCTCACCCTTTCAGTCAACTCCTTCCCCTCTTTCCAGTACTCCTTCCCCTTCCCTCCTCTCATCCCTCCTTTCCTCCTTTCCCCTTCTTTCATCCCTCCTTCCCTCCTCTTCCTCCCCTCTCATTCCTCCTTCCCTCTTCTCCCCTCCTTCTCTCCCACATCCCCCTTCTCCCCGTCTCCCTTCCTGCTCCCTCACCCAAATCTCCCCTCCCTTTCCATTCCTTCTCCTCCATTCTTCTCTCCCGTTTCCCCTCCACTCCACGCATTTCCCCCTCCCTTCCCTCCACCCATCCTCCTTTCCTCTCCTCCCTCCCCCTTCCCCTTACTTCTCCCCTCCCTTCCCCTCCCCCCACCCTCCTCCGCTCCCTTCTCCTTCCCCCTCCCTCCTCCCCCCCTCCCTCCCTCCTAGCCTAATTAAGTCAACAAATGACATGGCTCCAGGCAGTCGGAGTTGTAGCGTACGTCTTAATTGACTTAGCCATAAATTATCTCACGCTAATTACTTTCAGGTACAACAATGAACTCAATCACAAGGGTTGATGTAGTGTGGGGAGCTGGTGTATGTCGCACCGTAGTATTGACGTACACAGATACACACAAAAAATCACACACACACGCACGTAAGCACCCACGCACTCTCTCTCTCTCTCTCTCTCTCTCTCTCTCTCTCTCTCTCTCTCTCTCACACACAAACACACACACACACACACACACACACAAATATTCTCATCTCAGCATTTCTTCCTCAGTTATGAAGAAACAAAATTCCTCTCAGTACCACCCGCATTGCAGTGAAGTAATGCTTTGGGCCAAGTATGTCTGTGTCTGTCTGTCCATCTGTCTGTCTGCCTGTCTGCCTGTCTGTCTGTATAAATGTATGTATGTATGTACGCATGTCCGGGCTCCATCTCTTAACCCTTCAAATCTAACAAGGCATTTTTGTTCTTTCCTTGCAAGATTTTTATTCAACTTACAAGAAAGATCTCCACCACTGAAGGAGCAAATGAGGACTTTATTTTTCTCCTCCAGCTCAAGAAATCCATTAATCTAAATAAAATAAATCTGAGCTAGTAAGAAGAAAGCGGAAAATACCTCACATGATGAAAAAGTTAAAAGCCCTGACCTGAAACCCGTCTTTTCCCAGAGGGTTTGTAGTCACTGATCACAGCAAGGCCAGACTCGAAGATGAAGGTCAGGGGTCAAAGGTCAAAGGAAGTGGAGGGGAAAAAATCTATCTCTTGCTGTCTTCTTGAGGATATACAGGTTCTCTTGGGGATATTTTTTGGTTTTCGTTTACTACTTTCAGACGATTTTATTCAACTATGGAAAAGATCCCCCGTTGAGAAAGGGGTTAGGGAAAAAAAATCTCAATATTCATCTAAAAATCTGAAGCCTAACAAAGTAAATAAAAGACAAACTCACAGGTGCCCAGACAGGTATGGAGAAGGTAAAGATCCGGGTCAAGTGTTGATAAGAAAGGAGAATTTCTTGGATAAGGTAAAAGATAAAAGGGAAGGTTATAATTAATCCATATAAAAGCTGTTAAGGATATGGGCTAGACACACAGGTAGATAATGAGGACTGAGAACAATATTAGGTGAAATGCGTAGACCTATACTATACTAGGTGGGGATGGAAAAAGCTAGAAACTAATAAGTCAGGGTGGAGAGAGCTAAGAGATGACTTTGAGCTACAATGGCACATGATGATGATGGTGATGATGATAATGATGATAACGAGAATGATGATAATGATGACGACTACGATGACGAAAATGATGATGACGATACTGGTGATAATAACAAGAATGGTGATAATGATGACGACTACGATGATGACGATGATGATGTTGACGATGATGCAGACGAAGACGATGACGAAGGTGATGGGAAGGAGGAGGATGCCCGAATTTTTAACGCCGTGGGAGGCAAAGATATAGACATGCCCCGAAATTTTGACGGGCCATTTTTCGAACACCTGCGCGATCTTAAGATGTATTGTGCCTTACCCTTACAGCACACTAAGACGAGAGAGAGAGAGAGAGAGAGAGAGAGAGAGAGAGAGAGAGAGAGAGAGAGAGAGAGACCATTAGTTCCTTTTCTTATTTATTTATTCCTCTTCAGTTGCCCAATATCGTTTGACGGAATAATAATAATAATATTAATATTAATAATAATAATAATAGTAATAATAATAATAATAATATTATTATTATTATAGTAGTAGTAGTAGTAATAATAATAAATAACCACCACCACAACCACCACCAACAACAACAACAATAACAATAATAATAACATAATAATAATAATAATAATAATAATAATAATAATAATAAAAATAATAATCTCAGGATGGAGGTAATATTTTCCTTTGACCCGCTCTGATAATTCACCAGCACAATAAACAAACAAATAAATAAATAAATAAATATTCTCGTGCTGAAGGGGTCAATCTTATGTGGCAGAGGACGTCCTTTAACAATTTATTTCCTTTGGCAATTTATTTCGTCCTTTAGCAATTTATTTCGTCCTTTGGTAATTTATTTCGTCCTTTAGCAATTTATTTCGTCCTTTAGCAATTTATTTCGTCCTTTGGCAATTTATTTCGTCCCTTGGCATTTTATTTCGTCCTTTAGCAATTTATTTCGTCCTTTAGCAATTTATTTCGTAATTTAGCAATTTATTTCGTCCTTTAGCAATTTATTTCGTCCTTTAGCAATTTATTTCGTAATTTATTTTGGCTATCAATATACGTCCACTCCGCCGCTGTGGAGAACCGGCCGCTAATTGAGGCTGCCAGGGAGAAAGCTGAGAGAGAGAGAGAGAGAGAGAGAGAGAGAGAGAGAGAGAGAGATCTGGCGATAATGATGGCAATGAGTCTTATAACCCCTAGATCCTTTCACTCATTATCGCGATATAATTACGCTCAACGAAGATAATTTTTACTTACCCACGAGATAATGAGTAAAAAGACACAATTTCGTTCTTACCAGACACTCACTTCCAAAGCAGGGGAGAGGTGTGTTAGTGATGGAGGGTAATGGGGAGTGAGTGGGGAGGCGAGGGGATGAATGGGGGCAATAGGGAGTGAGTGGCGAGGCGAGGGGATGACTGGGAGTAATTGGGAGTGAGTGGGGAGGCGAAGGGATGAATGGGGGTAATTGGGAGGGAGTGGGAAGGCGAGGGGATGAATGGGGGTAATAGGGAGTGAATGGGGAGGCGAGGGGATGAATGGGGGTAATAGGGAGTGAGTGGGGAGGCGAGGGGATGAATGGGGGTAATTGGGAGTGAGTGGGGAGGCGACGGGGTAAACGGAGGTAATTGGAAGTGAGTGGGGAGGCGAGTGGGGTAAACAGAGGCAGTGAGTGGGTAGGCGAGGAGGTGAACACAATCAACGCCCTACCTGTGTGTGTGGCAGGTGATGGGCTTGGCCAGGTGAGGACCCCTTAGTGAGGCTCTCGGCTATTGTCCACTCTAATTTGTGTTAACTCCCAGGATTACTTGATGCCTTTTCCTTAGTGATTTATTTTGTGTGCTGCATCTTACTATCCTTTTGTATGCTCGTTACGTCTTTTGAATAGCGTTGTAATTTTCAGGGGTCAAAATAACATGCAAGAAAAGATTTAATTGTTTGCAGATTACAATAGGCATCTGTATTCTCTTGGGCTCTGTATTCTGTTCGTTTTACCTTTCCTGTGGCGATTTATTTTTCATGTTACGCCATAAATATCTGCGTCTATGTTTCTGGTGTAAAGAGTGTCGATATGATTAGGAGATTAATAACATAAAAGAGAATATTAATGTTCCGTGTGGCGAAATAAATAGGAGGGGAAGATGGGCTTGGCAGAAACTCTCTCTCTCTCTCTCTCTCTCTCTCTCTCTCTCTCTCTCTCTCTCTCTCTCTCTCTCTCTCATAAACTCCTCCATCTCGCCTCACACCCTCGTTCTAGGTCTCGTTCTCATTCTCTCACATTCCTCACTTCTCTCCGTTCTTTACCTGCATACGAAATGTCATTAAGGTGAGAGAGGAAAGGAAGGAAGTTTTACAGACGTCTCTCTCTCTCTCTCTTTCTCTCTCTCTCTTCAATGTATGTATATATGATTGTCTATGTGCTTGTTTGTATGTATGCACGTATGTATGTATGATTGTTATCCATCAATCTATATCTATCCATCTAACTTCACCCAAGTACATATCTATCAAGCCATATTTCTATCAATTCATCTATCTATATCGACGTCTATTTTACTAACATTCTCTCTCTCTCTCTCTCTCTCTCTCTCTCTCTCTCTCACACACACACACACACACACACACACACACACACACACACACACACACACACACACCCTCCTCTTTCTCAACGAGGTGGTGTCACAGAGTTGGCATTTGTTTACATTGTCTCCCATTCATAAACCACAACCCTCGACATGAATGAATGGATCAGCTGTGTGTGTAAACAGAGTTGTGAAGGCCAGCTGCTTTCATTCATCAGAGCACGTACGCATGTCAACACGCATAATAAACACCCACCCTCCCACCCACACCCACCCTCCCACCCACACCCACACACACACCCACACACACACACACACGCGCAAATCATAAGTTATTCGGCAATCTGAATAAGAATGAGTCACCTTGGTTACTAGTCAAAACAACCTTCCAACCTGATTACACCTGGCCATCACCTGAGCTGAAACGGGTGAGGGATCTTTGTCACGTCAGAACAAAAGCGCTATAGTGTGTGTGTGTGTTCGTGTGTGTGTGTGTGTGTGTGTGTGTGTGTGTGTGTGTGTGTGTGTGTGTGTGTGTGTGTGTGTGTGTGTGTGTGTGTGTGTGTGTGTGTGTGAGCGACCTTGTACACACACACACACACACACACTCTCCATCTTTCAACCTCCCACGCACACAAACACGCTCTTAATTATCCTGTCAAACACACACACACACACACACACACACACACACACACACACACACACACACACAAACACACACACGTATATACTTAATCAAACGATAAGAAAAAAACACATACAAATAATAAATAATTCCACTGAACGATCACACACACACACACAAACACACACACACACAATAAGACCGTGTGTGTTCATACTAAGATAAACGAGTGTACAGGGCCTTTGTACACAAACACCTGAGCAATACCAGACCAAACACACATATCAGGAAGTGGACATTCATCTCTCTCTCTCTCTCTCTCTCTCTGACACACACACACTCACACATATGCTTTGTTATCCTCCTCTTAATCCTCTGTAATTACAAGGCAAACGTTTGTATCGCTATTATAAACGTGTGTATCAGGATTATAAACGTTTGTATTAATATCAGCCTAATGGAAGTGCACTTAGGTGAGCACCGTAAGTCTGGGTGACGCATGTGGCTCTCTCTCTCTCTCTCTCTCTCTCTCTCTCTCTCTCTCTCTCTCTCTCTCTCTCTCTCTCTCTCTCTCTCCTTTAATTAGAGAACAAAAGTTTGTGTTAAAATTTAGGACCAACCCACTCAGAAAAAAGGACAGGAAGATGTGTGTGTGTGTATGTGTAACTCGTCTCTCTCTCTCTCTACCTACCTACCTACCTACCTACCTATCTGTGTTTATTATACGAGTATATGGGGTCTGTATATCAAGATCTATGTAATTTCTCTCTCTCTCTCTCTCTCTCTCTCTCTCGTTTTTCTCCCCGGTAATGACTCTCTCCCTGTGGCTACCGAGCTGTAATTGGCCAAGACCCAGAGGGGCTGGCTTCCTCGACGTCCTCATTCCACGTAATTTGTTGTGAGAGGTGAACTTGTCTATCTATCTGCCAATTTACCTGTTTCTGTGTGTGTTTGAACTGTTACATCACTACCTACCTACCTACCTACTTACCTAACTATATTTACCTCTTTACCTATCTTCCTACCTACCTACCTACCTGCTATCTATCCATTTATTTATCTATTAACCCCTCCCCACCCTCTCATTTCTCTTGATTAGTTGTGAGATGTGGAACTTTTTGGCAATTTATCTTTTTCCTGTCTTCCGGCCTACCTGTTAATTACTCCAACTACTATATATGGGTTTATCTATCTATCTATCTATCTATCTAAGCACACTATTAATGGGTTTACCTAGTTATCTGCCTAGAAATCCAACTGTCTATCTATCTGCCTATCAAACCACATTAAGGATTTATCTTGTTATCTATCTATTTATCCAACTCTATCAATCTATCTATCGACTGTCTATCTAACCACACTACTTACGGGTTTATCTGGCTCTCTGTCTATTTATCCAACTCTCCATATATCTATCTATCTATACTTATCTACTGATCTAACCACACGATTTATGAGTATATCTGGTTATCTATCAATCAGTTTATCTATCTATCTATCCATCTGAATACTGATCTACATTTTTAAATCTATATATTCTATCTTTCTCTTATCTATCAAGTTATATATCTTTGCCTATACAGAGCTATTTACCAGTCAATTAAAGTTGCCCATTTCTCTGTATCTATCTATCTATCTATCTGTCTGTCTATCTATCTATCTGCCTGGCTAATTATCATCTATTCTTATATGTCTAACTCTATATACAGGTATCTGGCAGTCAACAAACGCTCTGCATCTCACTTTCATCTCTCTCACTGTCGCTTTTTTCGGCTGGTCACTTTACATTTCATATTAATTTCAGGCCCACTTTCATTTCCGCCACCGGTCACTTTCATTTCCATTCCCTTATTGTCATATCAATTTTAACCGCACTCAAAAACTATCTATCTATCTATCGCCAGACGCCTTAATCCCATAAGGGTTGACCACAAACAAATCGCCTCCATGTCTCCCTGTCCCAAGCCATTTCATTGCCCTGCTCCCAACTCACCCCCCTCCCTCTCTCCTGTACCTCTCAAACATCCATCAGTAATTTAGACATATTCACATCATTCACTCTCACTACGGTCACCTTCATTTTCGTCATTTTCAGTTCTGTTCACCCTCTCTTGCTCACTTTCGCACTGGATAATTCTTAACTATATTTTTAAATGTTTCTTTCATTTGGGGTGGGTGGGGGCGACCAACACAATCAACGCACTCTTATTCTCTCTCTCTCTCTCTCTCTCTCTCTCTCTCTCTCTTTCATTTTCACAACTTGCTTCCTCATGCCTACCCATTTCTCAGCCTGACACCGCTCTCCCCTTTCCCTACCTAACTTTTTCCTCTCTCTCTCTCTCTCTCTCTCTCTCTCTCTCCACTATTCCCTCAAGCCTGCCAATTTCTCTTTTTGACACCCCGATCCTCTTTCCCTATCTCACTTTTTCTTTATTCTCTCTCTCTCTCTCTCTCTCTCTCTCTTTTCCAATACCTCTTCCTACCAACTCTTTTCCCCCTTTCTATTTCAAATATTTCATCTCTCTCTCTCTCTCTCTCTCTCTCTCTCTCCCCCCCCCTCTCTCTCTCTCTAATATAAGAAAGTGGGACAGGGGAGCGGCGACCCTCTCTCCCCTGGGGTCACTTTCATAGGCCAGGGTAAACTCGTTCCCAATGTCTGCGAGAGAGAGAGAGAGAGAGAGAGAGAGAGAGATTCTACACACACACACACACACACACTTATCATTCCTCAAAATATACTGAATAGCGTATGAAAAAACAGACAGACAGACCGACAGACAGAGAGACAGACTGACAGAAGTTTCGACATTACACTGAATATATTTTTCTCCATATCTTTTTCAGTAAATTTGATGAAAGATAACTCAGTGTGGGTGGACTGTCTCTCTCTCTCTCTCTCTCTCTCTCTCTCTCTCTCTCTCTCTCTCTCTCTCTCTCTCTCTTTCTCTCTCTCTTTTGATTTATTTTCCAATACCTCTTCCTACCAACTCTTTCCCCCCTTTCCCTTTTGTCTCTCTCTCTCTCTGGAAATGTGACTGATTTCTGGATATGATAAAATTTTACCCATATCAGAAACGCCAGGAATTCCCTCAAAAATAATCTATTATATTTTTCAAGGTCAGTTTTTCGTTTTTTTTTTTTTAGTACTGCGCGTTTTTTTTCTCCTTTATTTTTTTTATCGTTCCAATTAGCATTTTTATTTTTTCCCGGCTCGTATTATAATTTTTTTTGCTGCCGTTATTATTTTTGTTATTATTATTTTTATTGTCATTATTATTATTATTATTATTATTATTATTATCATACTCAACACACCATAACCCACACCTAAAACTTGGAGAGAGAGAGAGAGAGAGAGAGAGAGTTACACAGATACACACGCTACACAGACTTCGAGGTCTTTACGCAGTGCTCCAGCCTTAATTAAGTTTATAGAATGACTTTATCCATACTTGCTAATTGCAGAAGTTGAAAATTAGAGAGAGAGAGAGAGAGAGAGAGAGAGAGAGAGAGAGAGAAATATTAATCCTGGTGCAGTGACTTTTGTTGTTTTTAATGTTGTTGTTATTGTTGTTGTTGTTGGTTTTGTTATCCTTGTTACTGCTAGTGCTATTACTTTTATAATTATGCTATTATTACTATTATTATTATTATAATTATTATTATTATTATTATTATTTATTATTTTTACTATTATTATTATTATTATTATTATTATTATTATCATTACTATTATCATTATTATTTACTACAACTTACTACAACTTCTACTACTACTACTACTACTACTGCTACCACTACCACCACCACTACTGGCTACTACTATCACCGCTGCTACTGTTGCCTTTGTTATATCACTAGCTATTGATGTTTTTGTTTTTCGATGACGCTGTTGTTTTTCTGTGTTTTTGCTGTTGCTGTTCCCGCATCCATCCGCTTGAGGTCGTTGGTGCAGAAATATACGAAGCGATTCTCACAGCGGTGGTCGGCAGGCGTGAAAAACATTGGAATCACTGTACCGTACCGTCGCTATCCGCCTGCCTTGGTACGTAAAGAGAGGGGTTAGGTGAGGTTAGGAGGGGTTAGGCTTGGGTGGGGTGGAGTTGGACAGGATTGGATTAGATTTAGTTGGGTTGGGTTAGGCTGGGTTGGGTCTAGTTGGATTAGAAATGGTTGGGTTAGGCTAGGGTGGGTTGGACTGGTTTGGCAAGATTTGGTTTGGGGTGGGTTATATTGGGTTGGATTAGGTTAGGTTGGGTCTGGCTAGGTTGGAATACATCAAATTTAGGACAGACTGGCTAGGTTAGGTTAGACTGGCATTGCTTAGATTAGGGTAGGTTTAGATAGGCTTTGTTAGATCCGTTTTCGTTGGTTTAGCTTAGATTAGCTGTGGTTAGTTTAAAATAGGTTAGATCAGGTTAAGACGGGATGGATTAGATGGGGATGTATGTGGTCTGGTTAGGTTGGATACTCTCTCTCTCTCTCTCTCTCTCTCTCTCTCTCTCTCTCTCTCTCTCTCTCTCTCTCAGTGAAATGCCAAAGTTTCACCACGTTATAAAAATTGCAACGAGACCTTTTGTGAACATAGTGAAGTTCCCAAGACTTTACCAAAACTATTACATTACAAATTACTTCAAAATTATCAATAAATATTTTCCCCTACTCAACATTTAGCGTTTCCCGAAATTGAGAAATTAATGACATATATTTTAGAGCTGATATGTTAAGAGAGAAAAACAGAGACAAAAAGATACACTGAGAAAGAGGGAAAGAAATAAAATATGCAAGTCTTGGAATGAACGACAGAAAGAACAATATTTTATCCATCCACGATTTAGTATTCAAGGTGTGAGAGTTGGCCAGTTCCGTCAGCTGAAAACAAACTATAGTAAACAAGGAGACTCAATGCCACCTTATAACTTAGTATCCCCATTTCTTCAGGTAAAAACAGACTAACAATACTTTCTGGTTTACCTCATCTTCCTGTCTCTGAGGTACCCATCCTTCTATACTCTTACTCTAACTTGGTCTAAAAATGCCATCCCTGTATCTTGAATCCTGAGCTGTAACAGGAGACGGACACTAGACTATGGCGCTAGTCACGAAGAAGTGCTATGCAGAGGCGTGGTACTGTCTTATTCAGCCACTGAGCTACATGAAATAAGCTGAAAAAACGACGAAAATCTGGGCCAAGTAAAGACACACGAGGTACAGGATCCTGATGTTTTTCCCTGATCACACTTCCTCAACGACTCTTGTTTTTTCTTTGATTGCCATTGCCCTGCGGTCGATGGGTCCTACTCACTGGCTTTTGGAGACAGCGTAACACCTTTTCCTTAGCGATTTATCAGCACATTACCTCTCATTATCTATTAGTGCTACAAATTATGCCCATTAAAGCGATATTAATAGACTACAAGGGAATGTTAAAGAGATATGTGGACAATAATAATAATAATAATAATAATAATAATAATAATAATAATACAGCGTATAAGACAGCTACTACCGAAATTCTCTCTCTCTCTCTCTTCCCAATATAAGACAGCTACTGCCGAAATTTGCCATTCCATTTTACCCAGCTACAGACGATTTTATTCAGCTGGGGAGAGACATCTGGGGGTGAAGGGGGGGTTGGAAAAGAAGTCCATTAACCCCTGTGCTAAAAAAAAAAAAATCTCCCCTATAGTAAAGGAAATCGTCTGAAGGTAGGAAAAATAAAAATCAGTAAAAAAATGACGTCAATATTCCCGAAGATCAAAAAAAATCGTCTGGAGGGAGCAAAAATAAAGCAAATAAAAATGGCTAAAAATTATTTTTGTAATTTTTCCCTTAAATAAAAAATCGTCTGGAAGGACCAAAAATAAAGCAAAAAAAAAGAAAAAAAGTAAAAATGACGTAAATTTTCCCTTAAAGAAAAAAAATCGTCTGGAGGGAGCGAAAATAAAGCAAAAAATGAGGTGTATTTTCCCTTAAATAAAAAATATCGTCTGCAGGTAACAAAAATCTATCTATCTATCTATAGCCCGACGCCCTAATCCCGCAAAGGGTGGCCGCAGACAAAACGCCTCAATAAATATAACTAAAAATGCCGTCAATCTCCCCCCAAAATCGTCTGGACAGAGCTGGGATAAAGAAAAAAAAAAATCATTAAAAAAAATAAGGTCAATGTCCCCAATAAAGAAAAAAATCGCCACGAGGAAGCAAAAATAAAATATCAGTAAAGATGCGTAAATATAGCGTCATCGGTGTGAAGGGTCCAAAGCCAATACCTGGGAGTCATTATATACCAGGTGTGGGGAGGGGGTTGGGTAGGGTAGGTGGATGGGTGAGTGGGAATGAAGGTTGTGTGGGGTGGGAGTGGGGAGAGAAGAGGGTTGAGTGGTGTGGGTGGATGGGTAGGTGGGTGAGAGGGTTGTGTGGGATGGAAGTTGGGAGAAGAGAGGGTTGAGTGGAGTGGGTGGATGGGTAGGTGGGTGAGAGGGTTGTGTGGGGTGGGAGTGGGGAGAAGAGAGGGCTGAGTGGGTTACGGGGTGAATGGGGTGGGAGAGGGGGTTGAGTGTGTTACGGGGGTGAGTGAGTGGGGGTTGAGTGGGGTAGGACTGAGAAGAAGAGTTGGAGGAGTGATGGTGAGTGGGAGGAAAGAAAAGGGTTAAGTGGGGTGGGAGGGGGGGTTCAGGTTTAAAGTGGGAGTGGGGGTGAGAGAATAAAGTTAAGGGGAGAGAGGGAGAAGGGGGAGGTGGCTGAGGGGGTTGGGGTGGTAGGGGGGAAGAGATTTAAGAGGATGGGGACATTAGCCTGGGAAGGGGGTGAAGGGATGCAAATGGGATGGGAGGTGGGAGAGGGGTACGGGGGGTTGGGTAGGGTGTAGGAGGGCAGGGAGGAGGCTAAGGGAGGTGGGGGAGGGGGCAAAAGGAGGGGGGGAAGAGGTAGGGGTGAGGTAGGGGGGCCTGTCGCAATATCGGGAGAGAGAGGGTCGTAAAAATTGGTAAAGCCGAGAGAGGAGGCATTTTTGTCCACGCCACCCGGGATGAACTCGCGAATTAGGTGCTCCCGATAGAGACAGGGGTAGACAGATAAATAGATAAGTAGGCAGACAGGTAGACAGATAGATAGATAGACCTGCAGACAGATAGATGGATAGGTAGATGGGTAAAAGGTATGCAGGCAGACAGACATACGAAAACAGGCACAGGCAGACAAACACACATAAACAGGAAAATCAGATATACAGACAGATCCCGTATACTGATTACATGATTGGCCAATATACACATATAACACGCAGAACAATTTTATCAGACCAATCCGTGAAACAGCCGGATCACACATCAATTCTGTCAACAATCAAGCCTTCGGAATAAAAAAAAAAGAAATAAAAGTACATGACAAAGTTTAAAAGGAAAGGATCATTCAGTGTTATAGGTCACACTTCCACACACACACACACACACACACACACACACACACACACACACGAGAATACTGAGGTGTAATATGCAGAAAAAAACGCTAAGGAAGAAGTGCTAGGACATCTGGAGAAGCCACTAGTAATGTGACCTTAAAAAAAAAAAAAAAAAAAGCTCCCTCGGGCTTACTTATACGCCATTAACCACTTCACTACGAGGACACGCTAAGCTCAAAATAAAGAACGCAGCAGAAATAAAATAAAATAATAGCCAAGAGTACCAGCAAATAAAGGAAAATAATAAAAGTCGTGGCCTTGATTATGAAAATTATACAAACATATATACATACACACATACATAAACACATACATACACACACAGATACGCACACACACATACATACATACTAATAAATAATACGACAATAAAATCAGTATCAGTGTCTTTTCAGGAGGTGTTTGGTGTGTAAGGTAACAGGTAACAGTTCCTTGGAGTCACCTTGCAAGCCATCTGCCCCTTCACTACGAGGCGTCCTACCGTAACCATAGCAACCATCGCCTGGCTGGGGTAGCGTCAAGAAAGGTTTTTTTTTTTTTTGTACTACAGGTGTCGTATAAGATGAAGAAAATCGTCTGAAGGTGGTGAGAAAATGACAAGAAAAAGATGCGGTAGTGGAGATGAGAGAGAGAGAGAGAGAGAAACTTCAATATTCAACAACATCTTATTACATCCTTAAGTGGGAATAAGGATTTGGATGATGATGATGACGATGATGATGATGATGACTATGTATGTATATGCCTGTGTTTATGAATGTATGCATGTGAGTGTGAAAGTATATATGTGTGTAGGCTATGTGTGCAGCATGTTTTTCTGTGTGTACTGGTATGTGTGCAATTTTGTATGTATATGTAGGCAACTGTGTGTGTGTGTGTGTGTGTGTGTGTGTGTGTGTGTGTGTGCAATAGGTCCCTGGGGGGGCTCACACGCCATTACGGGCTAAGGGAATGGGACGGTATATTAGCCCGACATTTTTTGTGGCGTTGGGAAAGTGTGAAAAGGATTTTGTGGGTGGGAAAAAGGGAATGATTGCGTGGGAGGGAGGGAGGGAGGGAGACAAGAGGAGGGAGGGAAAGAAGGAGCAAGAGGAACGAAGGGAGATCAGAGGATGGAAGGAAATAAATGGGAGGAAATGAGAGGAGGAAGATGAGGACGGAAGAAGAGAAAGGGAGGAAGAGGGGGAGTGGTGAGAAGGAGGGAAGAAAGGAGCCTGTGTGAGGGAAAGAAGGAAGGACTCTGAGGGAGGGAAGGAGGGAAGAAGGGGAGGATTCTATTGGAGGGAGGGAAGGGAGAGGGGAGAGAGAGAAGGACTGTGCAAGAGAGGATGGAAATTTAGAGAAGGAAAGAGAGGGAGGAAGAACGAAAATAGGGCCGAGTGAAAATGAAGGAGGGGGAGAAATGGAGAGAAATGAGGATGGTGTGTGAGGGAGGGAAGAACAGAAGAGGGAAGGGAGAGGGAGGAAGATAAAAGATGAGGAGAAGAGAAAGGGAGGAAAAGGGAGGGAGGGAGAGGAAGGAAGGGTCCATGAAAGAGGCTGTAATTTTTTCTTTCTGTAGGTCTGAGGTGGTGAAAGGAGGCAATGCGTGGGTGAGAGAGAGAGAGAGAGAGAGAGAGAGAGAGAGAGAGAGAGAGAGAGAGAGAGAGAGAGAGAGAGAGGATGGAAGACGAAGGAGGGAGGAAAGGGAGAAGTGGGGAGGAGGAGGAAGGGAGAGAAAGAGTGGAGGGAGAATGAGGCTATTTATTAGGGGTGATATTTTTGTAGGGAATAGAGGAGGGAGGGAGGGAAGGAAGGGAGGAGGGAGATGGAGGAGGAAGGAAAGGAAGGAGGGAGGAAGATGGAGAGGAGGAAGGATGGAGGTGGATGGAAGAGGGAAGGAAGGAAGGAAGGAGAGAGATGGGGATGGAGGATGAGAAGGGAGGAAGTGGAAGGAAAGGGGGTTGATGGAGGAGGAAGGAAAGGAAAGAGGGAAGGAGATGGAGAGGGGGAAGGATGGAGGTGGATGGAGGAGGGAGGGAAGGGAGGAACGATGGAGAGAGATGGAGAAGGAGTGGAGGAAGAGGAGAGTGGAAGGGGGTAGATGGGGGAGGGAGGGAAGGAAGGAAGATGGAGGAGGAAGGAAGAGGGGAAAAGTAGGAGGCGGTAGGAAGAGGAGTGGAGAGATGGAGGAGGAGGAGGAGGGAAGGAGAGAACAGAGGAGATAAATTAGATGATTCTTTGTAGGTTCGAATATCTATTAGGGAATGAAGGAGGGAAGGACAGAGGGAGGGAAGGAGGAAGGAATGGTGTAGGAGGACGAAGGAAGGAAGGAAGGTGGAAGATGGCTTGATGGATGGATGGATGGATGGATGGAAGGATGGAAGAAAGGAAGATATAGTAAGGAAGGAAGGAGAAGGGAGGAGAAGGAAGGTCAGAGTAAGAGAGAATTATGTAAAAAAGACTGAATGTGAGGAGAGAGAGAGAGAGAGAGAGAGAGAGAGAGAGAGAGAGAGAGAGAGAGAGAGAGAGAGAGAGAGAGAGAGAGGCTGTACATTAGCGTTGATTTTTTGTAAGTCCACCGAATATCTGTCAGGGAAGGAGAGATGGAGGAAAGGAGGGAGGGGAGGAAGGAGGGAGGAAGGAAGGAGGAGAGGACGGAGAGATAAGCAGGAGGGAGAGGAGGGAAGGAGAAAGGAAGGAGAAGAAGGAAGAGGGAAGGAAAGAGAGAAACAGGGAAGAGGGAGTGAAGGAATGAAGAAGAGAATAGAAGGAAGGATGGAAGAAAAGAATGGAAGGAAGGAAGGAAAGAAGGAGAGAAGGGAGCAGGGATGAAGGGAGAAGGAAGAAAGGAAGGACTGTGGGTGAAAAAAAATGAGGGGAGAAAATACAGAGGGAAGGAGTCTGGATGGAGAGAGAGAGAGAGAGAGAGAGAGAGAGAGAGAGAGAGAGAGAGAGAGAGAGAGAGGGGGGGGCGGTATATTAAAGCCTATTTTATTTGTTCCTAAGTCGGCTAAGACACCAAAGTATCTGTTAGGAGGGGAGGGAGGGAGGAACAGAACGATGGAGAAAGGGAGGAAGGGAAGTAAGGAGGGAGGGAGAGAGTGGGATGTGAGGGGGAGGTAAAGAATGGGAGGCAGGGAGGAAAGAGCTGGGGAGGAAGGGAGAGAGGAAGAAAGATGGGTCGAGTGGCAGGGAGAAGGAAGAGAAAGAATAAGTGAAGGATGGAAAGAGGGAGGGAAGGAAGGAAGGGGGAAAGATAGAAAGAAAAGGAGAGAGGAGAGGAAGGGAAAAATGAAAGAAAACGGGGAAATATTGAGAGACGAAAGAAAGGGAAAGAAAGAAAAGAGAATAAGGACAAAAGGGAAAAGGAAGTAAAGAAGGTAAGGAACTGAAGAGGAATAAAGAGGAGAGAGAGAGAGAAAGAAAGAAAGACAGACAGGAAGGAAGGAAGGAAGGAGGGAGGGGGGGCGAGGGAAGGCTGGTCAACTCGGTAGTGGAGAGGCAATGGACTGTTCCCAATATTGCTTAAACTCTCTCTCTCTCTCTCATATATTCTTGCTACCTTCAGACGATTTCTTTTTCGGATTTAACGGGATACTTAAGATTATAAAATTGGAAGGTTCGAAAAATCCATCCTGAGTAAAATCGTCTGGTGGATAAAGGAATAATGAGAGAGAGAGAGAGAGAGAGAGAGAGAGAGGAAACAGCTCAGCAAAACTAGATGGAGGAAGACAGTTAAATTTTTCGTTATCATAAGTAGGACTCTCTCTCTCTCTCTCTCTCTCTCTCTCTCTCTCTCTCTCTCTCTCTCTCTCTCTCCCCAGAAGATGAAAATTCTAGTTTACGAGAAGCGAGAGAGAGCGAGAGAGAAGGATAGTGATGTTTTTATCATAAGTTGGCCCCCTCTCTCCCAGTCTATCTATCTATCTATCTATCTATCTATCTATCTACCTATCTGTCTATCTATTCCATGTATCTGTCTATATGTCTACCAGTCTAAGTATATATGTATGTATTTATGTATGTACGTATATTAATTCACCTACGTATTTGTCTTCTTTCTATCTATCTATCCATCTATCTATTAAATATTTCAAAAACGGCGCCCCTGTACAGCACGAAGGAAACAGAATGAGAAGAAATATACTGTTTATGCTGAGCGCTGAGCATGGCGTTGAAGAAATATATATGCTGAGCGCTGAGCATGGAGTTGAAGAAATATATATGCTGAGCGCTGAGCATAGAGTTGAAGAAATATATATGCTGAGCGCTGAGCATGGCGTTGAATAAATATTTATGCTGAGCGTTGAGCATGGCGCTGAAGAAATATATATGCTGAGCGCTGAGCACGGGGTTGAAGAAATATATATGCTGAGCGCTGAGCATGGCGTTGAAGAAATATATATGCTGAGCGCTGAGCATGGCGTTGAAGAAATATTTATCCTGAGCGCTGAGCATGGCGTTGAAGAAATATATATGCTGAGCGCTGAGCATGGCGTTAAAGAAATATATATGCTGAGCGCTGAGCATGGGGTTGAAGAAATATTTATGCTGAGCGCTGAGCATGGCGTTGAAGAAATATTTATGCTGAGCGCTGAGCATGGCGTTGAAGAAATATTTATGCTGAGCGCTGAGCATGGCGTTGAAGAAATATATATGCTGAGCGCTGAGCATGGCGTTGAAGAAATATATATGCTGAGCGCTGAGCATGGCGTTGAAGAAATATATATGCTGAGCGCTGAGCATGGCGTTGAAGAAATATATATGCTGAGCGCTGAGCATGGCGTCTTCTGTGTCTGGGCATATCATATTCTGTGCATTAAATTTTCTTGCCTGGCCTCCCTATCTGCGTTTCAATGCCTCTCGACCCTCGTAAAGTGGCATTTTCATATTTGAGAGAGAGAGAGAGAGAGAGAGAGAGAGAGAGAGAGGAACGGTCAGACACAATCTCCTCAAATCTCTTTAATACAGTGACCTCCTTTTACCACATATTTTACTCCTGTTCTGGATTCGAATCCGGCCGAGGCAAGCATTTAAATTACATGCTGTTAAAATGCTGCAATATCCTAAGGTAGTCTGTGTCGCCCCGTGTCATTTAATCTCCCTGATATATGAAGACCTGACACACACTCCCTTGACACATAAGACACCAGATATTCAGTGTTTTGGCTGTTAGAGGTTATTCAGTATATTCTTCCTTCCGACACTCTCTTTTATTTAGTCCAATATCCCAAGGAAATGAATAAAAAAATCCATTATTATATCCAGACTTGAGGCATGATGGTTTACATTTGCAACCTGTTTAGTGCACGTCATATCCAGTTCTGCAATAGGATGAGGAATTTATATGCATTCAATCTTGCAATTGGACGGTCTATAATCGTCCAGTCTTGCAACAGGACGAGGTATTTATAATCTCACAATCTTGCAATATTCGTCTATATTTTCTAATCTTGCAATATGATGGTCTGTACGTTTTCAATCCTGCAAAATGAAGATCTTTATACTCTTCCAATCTTGCAGTATGATGAGGTCTTTCTACTCCTCCAGTCTTGCAACGTGATGAAGTGTGATTATTTTTACGCCCCGTCACACTGTTTTCCTAAGCGTGACAGACAAATGGCCTCCTTATCTCTTATCTATCCAACCGTGAACTACGTTGGTCTTTATCACGTTACTCCACTTACCATCACTCTTGTATTTAACTTTGGTTTTCTGTGGCAAAGGAGACAGGCCTGTTCAACGCATCCAAACTTTAAATATGAAACTTTCTATTTTATTTTTTATATCTGCCGCCTTGAGATTAGTTTCCTCAGCGTTATAACTCAGTACAAAGTAAACTGGAGTGCTGAGTGCCTGGGCTATTTTGTTCATTATATCCACTCACCTGATGTAGTGCTGCCTACATCTTCCTTCACCTTTATCATTCTTTTTCTGTGTCTGCCCTCCTCTTTTCCTATTTCTCCCATCTTTCCTGTCACTTTCTATTGTTGTTCTTTCCTGTTCAGGTGGCTTTACATTGACTGACAAGCATAACAGTTTCCTGTAAGCCAGGAAACCATTTACAGCGCTGGGTGGTAACCATATAACCAACCCACAAGCGTTCCCTACGTGTTAATTAGTGGGTTGGCGGAGGGTTAGTGCCCCTCCCTGTAAATCAGCCACCTCAGACAAATGGCCACCCCTTACGAGATTATGGCGTCTGGCTACAGCCCTACAGAGATAGATAGATATTCTTATTATAGACAGATTTTTACAATGAAATGGACAGACGTGCTGTGTGCTGAGGTTTCCATATCCAAAGTGTTATTGCTACTGAAAGCCTCTTATGCCATTAAAATAAAGAGACAGAAAACAGACTTTGCTGAATGCTTAGGTAATTTTATCAAACTTTTTCTCGCTATCGCCAGCCTACAGCAAACTAGACAGGCCTGCTGAGCGTACATCACCCACGAGCCGTGAATTCATGAGCTCAGCACCAGCAGGAAGGAGGAAGAAGAAGGTCCTGGGGGGTGGGGGCCGCGACAAGGAAATATTACACCATATGCACAGAAACTCCCCCATGCATTTCCAATACGGCGGGGATTTGTGGGACTCAGCCACTGGATCATCTCGTGAGGCGTCTACATGTGTCTTTCTGGCACAGGGCGACTGGGGGTTATGGTCTGAGGGGTTTGGGGTGTGTAGATTAAGAGGTTGATTAAAGGAGACTGTAAAAGTACGGTACAGAGGTTGGAGGAGAACTGGATGCACACACACACACACACACACACACACACACACACACACACACATTTTCTCCACAGTCGCTCCACTTTAATACACTCTGCTCCTTCCCATCGTAGCCCACACAGGTCTGCAGGTCTTTGATAACACCTGGCTTACCTCCTAGTCTCCTTCCGTCTTTCCTAGCATCCCTCATACCTGAACCTTATCCCAGCACCCTTATACCTGACCCTTATCCCAGCACCCTTATACCTGACCCTTATCCCAACACCCTTATATCTACCTCTGACCAGCACGTCCATTAAAAAAAAAAAAAAAGGAAAAAAAAGAAAAAACCGCGACATAACTCATCTCTGACACAAACCCAATTTTTCCTCAAACCATTCACCCTCCTTTTTTTCTTTTTTTTTTTTTGTATCTGCACACACATGAGAGAGAGAGAGAGAGAGAGAGAGAGAGAGAGAGAGAGAGAGAGAGAGATCAAACGAATACACCCAACGCACAGGAGCGAAAGATTTTAATAGAGATAAATTTCATCCCCCTGACCAAAAAAAAAAAAAAAAAAAAAAAAAATCCACCCTCTCTTTTACCTTGGCTCAAATTTCACGTAGTCCAATTATCGCCCTTTGGTGGTATATTTTCACGTACTTTAGTTATCGCCCATTTTGTAGCTAATAATGATAATACCGTAATAATAATAAATAATAATAATAATAATGTGATGATAATAATAATAACAATAACAGTAATAATAATAATAATAATAATAAAAATAATAGTAGTAGTAGTAGTTGTAGTAATAATAATAATAATAATAAAAATAATAGTAGTAGTAGTAGTTGTAGTAATAATAATAATAATAATAATAATAATAATAATAATAATCCACCTGCAGAGCATAACCCTAGTATTATCGCCAAATTTCGAACTTATTTCATACCCCCCCACTCCAAAAAAAATCAAGCGCTTTTTTTTTTTTCTTTCCCGGCAGTTGCAACGAGCCATTTGTAACTATAATAAACTTTCCCATTAAAAATCTGATGCAAACCACCTGGCTGTGACGGGCCGACGCGTGCAGGGAGGAAATGGAGAGAGTGAGAGGGAGAGAAAGTAGAGAGAGAGGGGGGAAGGAAAAGGAGAAGGGGCATGGAGGGAGAGCGAGAGCGGGGGAACAAATGAGGAAAGGGGTAATGGTGAGAGTGAGAGAGAGAGAGAGAGAGAGAGCAACAGACTCTGACAAACAAGCAGGCAGACAGACAGACAGAAAGACAGACAGGCAAGGAGACAGAGACACAGACAAATCAAGCCTGAAAGTTAGGGTGGATGAGAGACGAGGAAATGACAGGAAAATGAGGCAGGAAGAGGAAATGGAGAGGAAGGCAGAGGTAAAGGATAGGATATAGATAACAGAGAGAGAGAGAGAGAGAGAGAGAGAGAGAGAGAGAGAGAGAGAGAGAGAGAGAGAGAGAGAGAGGCCAAAGATTAAGAAAATGAACGACAGAAGATAAAACACACACACACACACACACACACACACACACACACACACACACACACACACAGAATCCAAGAACAGAGAAAAAAAGAAAGAAAGCAAAGAGAAGAAGGGAATGACAGGAGAGACAGAGGCACAGACAAAAAGACCGAGACAGACAAACGCCAAGAATTAAGGGATTAACAAAAAGGAAGAGAAAAGAGAAACAGGAAGAAAAAGAGACGACATGAGACAGAAAGAGAAGAGAGGAATGAAAAAGGAGAAGAAGAGACAGACAGACAGAAAGAAGTCACGAAATAAGAGTTAACAAAAGGGGAGGGGAAAGACAGACAGGAAGAGGATAAGAGGAAATGAGAGGGGAAGGAAGGGGAGGGGAAGGGGAGGAGGGGAGGACCAAAGACAGAGCAATTACGGGACGGGAAATAAGTCGACTCTGAAGGAAGATTCTCACATATCAAAAGAATCACACAAAAGAGAGTAAGACGGCTGGCAGGGAGGGAGGAAGAAAAAGAGTTGGGGAGAGAAAAAGAATCAGTCATCTTTATTGTCATCATTATTATTTTTTACTATCAACATCCTCATCATCATCATCATTACAGGAACAAACTTAAGCAAGAAAAATGCAAGTCTTACTGAAGAATTACGACCATTAGCACCTTAATCATCGTCGGACGGGGAATTAATCACGTCTGAAGGAAGATCCACACAAATAATCACGAGAGAGAGAGAGAGAGAGAGAGAGAGAGAGAGAGAGAGAGAGATGGCTGGAGGGAGGAAGAAAGGAGCCAGGTCGGAAAAAGCAATTACCACCAATATGATCGTCATTTCCTTACTCATTTAACTTTAACTTGGCCTAAAATTGCCGTCTCTCCATCATGAAGGCTGTTATAACAATAAATTAACAGTGGAATAAGCTGCTAGTCACGAAGAAGTGCTAGGGAATGGATGTCGAGTCGTAGTATAGTCTAACAGTACATGAGTAAAACAACTTAACACTACAGTATGCTAGTCACGAAGCAGTGCTATGGAAAGGATGCTGAAAAATAATATTATCTTCTGCCACAGAGTTAAGGGAAATAAACTGCAAATGGACGAAAATCTGGGCCAAGTTAAAGTGACAGGACTAGAGCGACCAGAGAATATTATAGATACAGATAAGAGATATATATAGATAGGAGATACAGATGGGAGATAAAGACAGGAGAAGAGATAAAGACAGGAGATAAAGATAAGATACATAGAGAGGAAGTCTAGACAGGAGATAAAGATAGGAGATATAGATAGGGGTTAAAGATATGAGATAAATTTAGGGGATTATGGATGGGAGATAACGTGTGGAGAGCTCAACCGTCTTATCAACCCTCTCAGTCTCCTATGACCCACTCTCAGCTGAATAAAATCGTCAGGAGAGAGAGAGAGAGAGAGAGAGAGAGAGAGAGAGAGAGAGAGAATGTTTATCGATCAAAGGGTAGACTGTGTGTGTGTGTGTGTGTGTGTGTGTGTGTGTGTGTGGACAGTACGGTCACACACAGAGATGTGACTAGGATGTTGAAAAAGGTTAGGCTTGTGTGTGGGAGGAGAAGGAGGAGGAGGAGGAGGAGGAGGAGGAGGAGATAGTTTATTATGCTAAACTGACTCCTTAAAACAAAAAATCCTTAACCTCTTCCTTGACCAAATGCTGCCATATTGGAGGATTCATTTGACTGGTAACCAAGCAGACTCATTCGCACCTCGTTAAAGCTCATCGAATTTCAAGGGAGTGACCCCGTTCCGTTAGATGAAAACAAACTAGCTATGGGGGTATGTGGAAGATGACGAAATAAAAATGACGATACAAAAAGATAAACAGAGGAAGTGACGAAAGACTGAAATGGCAGGACGAAGAACGATAGGAACATTAGATCCACATTTTAGTCGAATAATTATGAAACGCTTACTTAATATTCTGAAAAGTTTGCCGTGCTCCTAAGATCGCATCACTGGGTTCCAAAAATCATCGCTCACTGACTCACAATTGATCGTTATGGGGTGGATCAGTATTTATGTCCGCTGCTGTACATGACAAGAATCCGAACAAAACGACCCACTAGAAACCCCCACAGTGGTATTTGTGTTGTGGGGGCGGCTCAGTCTGCTGGTGTGGGGGCAGTGGGAGTGGGAAGTGAATAAATGACGCAGGGTGGATACTGATAACGTTAACTGAGCCGTAGTAGCAACACACAAGAACAGCCCGGCGCAGTGGAAGAGGGGCGCTATGTATGAACCACCCTGTATTTCAACGCAGTAATCAACGCAACGGGTCTACCTCACAGGCGTTTCGAGAGCTACTTAGTCTGATGCAGGTTTCGCTTCTGTAGAGAGGAGACAGAATATCAAAAGCTTGCCTTGGGAGGGAACAGATGCACTCATAGATTTCACTTCCCTGGGCAGCCTACTGTATTTTGACCTGTGATTTGTAGGTACACTGTATTTGTGACTTCGTGTACATGTGCCTACTCTTGTTCCTCCAGTTCCAATATAGAAGAAAAAGAAAATGAAGAAGAAAAAGAAATGAGAAGCGAGATAATGACAATGATACGATAATGACGACAATGATGATCAAAATAATAATCAAGGCGGTAATGATGCTGATGATTTAGACGATAATGTCCACAATTAAGAAAACAATAAGGATGAAAATGAGTCAAAATGAAAACGAAGACGAGGACGACATCGTGGATGAAGATGAAAATGAAAATAAAGACGAGGACGAGGATGAAGATGACGAAAACGAAAACAAAGACGAGGACGAGGACGAGGATGAAGATGACGAAAATGAAAACAAAGACGAGGACGACGACGAGGATGAAGATGACGAAAATGAAAATGAAGATGAGGAAGACGATGAGGATGAAGATGAAAATGAGGACGATATCATTCCTCTCGTGATTTAACACGCTGTCAACTTTAACTTGGTCTAAAACTACCCTCTCTCCATCTTGACTACTCAGCTGTAACAAGAGATTAACACTAGAATATGGTGCTAGTCACGAAGAAGTGCTATGGAAAGGCACTGTAGAGCGGTAGTAGTATCTTTTTTGGCCACTGAGCTAAAACTAGAGATTAACACTAGAATATGGTGCTAGTCACGAAGAAGTGCTATGGAAAGAACGTAGAGTCGCAATACTGTCTCACTGTGTCACGGGAATTTAACGAGAGTAGCACTAGAATATGATGCTAGTCACGAAGAAGAGCAACAGAAAGGCTGTCGAACTGAAATAATCCCGTATCTTATCCTGCCACTGAGCCATGTGAAATGAGCTCCAAAAGGACGAAAAAATCTGAAAAACGCCACAAACTTATGAAGAATAAACTACTCGAATTTCTCTGATGGCTGAGGCTGTGTTTTTGAGAGAGAGAGAGAGAGAGAGAGAGAGAGAGAGACAGACAGACAGACAGAGAGAGAGAGACAGACAGACAGACAGAGAGACAGAGACAGAGAGACAGAGACAGAGAGACAGACAGACAGACAGTGACAGACAGACAGACAGACAGACAGACACAAGAAAGATGGTAACCTAACTACATGAAAAATATTTGGAGAAACGAAAAAAAAAGAATTCAAGAAAACTGAAGTAACGAGACAAGGAACTCCAATTGGACTCTCCTTCAAAAAAAGAAAAAGATGCAAATTCAATCAGAGAAAGAGGAAATGGAATAAGATATTGGGCGAGAGTACGATTATATATATATATATATATATAAAAAAAGGAACACGTGGAAAAATCTGAGAAAAAAAGGGGGGAAGGAGATCTGGACGAAAAAATTGAGGTAGGAAGGAAAAAATGTAACAAACTTGGAAAAATGAAGATAAATGGAAAGGAGATTAAAAAATGAGAAAATGGATGGAGAACAATAAAAAGGAGAAAAAAAGGTATCCGAATTAAAATGCTTGAATGAGAAATAATTAGCCTACACTAAAAAAAACAAACTCAAACTGGGTACCTGATAAAAATAAAAAATAATAAATTCCATCAAAGGAAGAACAGGTGAGAGGAGATATTCGGGAAAGCAATGGCATAAAAAAAGAGGAAATACTTTAAAAGCAAGAAGGAAAATTGTGAAAAGAATGGATAAACTCTGGGGGCAAGAAAAAACTGAATAAAAAATGAAAATAAAAAAAAAGATTAACACAGTAGGAAAGGAGAAAACTGAGGAAAATATTTCAAAATAAGGAAAATGGTTGAGATGCAATGGGAGAAAACACTAAAGAAAATACGAGAGAGAGAGAGAGAGAGAGAGAGAGAGAGAAAGAGAGAGAGAGGGGTAGTGGGAGAGCAGGGAGGAAATCCGAGTAAAGAACTGAAAAAAAATATCAAACAATACAAAAGAATGACGCATGCAACTGGGGAAAGAAAATACGAAAGAACTAAAAAGTATGAAACAAAAAAAAAAGGCGAACAACAAACAGGGAGAAAATTGAGAAGCGAAGTAACAAAAATCTTGGAAAAATGAGAGGCATTACCGAGGAAATGGAGAGGGCTAAGAAGGAAGGGCAGGGAAATAGAGGAAATAATCATTGAGTCGGAAAATTGGAAGAAATAAGTATAAAATGGGTAGAAAAATGTAGGAAATAATCATGAAATAGGTAGAAGAGTGGAGGAAATAATCATAAAATAGTGAGGACAAAGGAAGATGTATTAATAGGGGTAAATTGAGGCTATAATCATAAAACTGGTAGGAAAACGAAGGAAAAAAAAATGACTGGGATAATGAAGGAAATAATCGTAAAATGGGTAGGAAAATGAATGAAATAATCGCAAAATGGGTAGGAAAATGAAGGAAATAATCGTAAAATGGGTAGGAAAATGAATGAAATAATCGTAAAATGGGTAGGAAAATGAATGAAATAATCGTAAAATGGGTAGGAAAATGAATGAAATAATCGTAAAATGGGTAGGAAAATGAATGAAATAATCGTAAAATGGGTAGGAAAATGAATGAAATAATCGTAAAATGGGTAGGAAAATGAATGAAATAATCGTAAAATGGGTAGGAAAATGAATGAAATAATCGTAAAATGGGTAGGAAAATGAAATAATCGTAAAATGGGTAGGAAAATGAATGAAATAATCGTAAAATGGGAAGGAAAATGGAGTAATCATAAAATGGGTAGGAAAATGGGAGAAGTAAAAAAGAGGGGTACGAATTTTGAAGATATAGGCATAAAACTATGAGGAAAACAGAAGAAATAGTCACTAAATGGGAACGAAAATTGGAGATAATAATCATAAATTGGAAAGACCTATTGAGGATGTGAAGAAAATTAATAAGGAAAAGGGAAATGCAAAGAATTTCACAAAAACAGAAACGAGAAGAAACTAGGAAGGAAAATGAAGATATGGTATAGAGAAATTGAAGTTGGAAAAATGGAAGAAGAAACTGAGTGATAATGGAAAAACTTATTTGTGTGTGTGTGTGTGTGTGTGTGTGTGTGTGTGTGTGTGTGTGTGTGTGTGTGAAAGCGGGAATGAGAAACTGAAGAAAACAGTAAGAATTTCGAAAGGAATCGGCCAACAGATATATAAGGAATTTTTGAGATATTGCAGAAACTTGCGAGACCTGAGTAAAACATACGATACTGAGAATTAGGTGAAAATATATACCATTTTGGCAGATGCAAAACTATGGGAAACTAGGAAATATATATAGGAAAAGTGATATTGGGAAAATGGGGGAAAACTGAAAAAAAAAAAAAACTGAAATTAGAAAAGAAACTGGGAAGAGATAAGAAACCGAAAGTAGGATGAACTGATTAAAAGAAAAAAAAAAAAAAAAGGAGGGCGAAATATTTAAAAAGCAAAAATCCAGAAAGACAGATAAGAAACTCGAGATAAATTGGAAAAAGAGATGAGCAAGCAACTACGAATTTTTGCGAAATAATTGCGGAACTGGAAACTGCGAGAGAGAGAGAGAGAGATGGGGGGGAGGGAGGGAGGGAGAGAGGAAATATGAGTATTCTAGAGGGAGTGGCTGAACGAACTCAGGAAAACAGGCGACATGATATTATAGAGTATGGACGAAAATTGAAAAAAATAATAATAATAATAATAATCTACCACCGGTACATGAACGGTGGAGGGAAACTTAATATTAAAGAAAAAAAAAATGCTGGAGGAAACTTGAATAAACAATAAAGGAAAACAAGAAAATAAAAATCAAATGCTAAAGGAAACGGACAAAAAAATGAAAAAAATAAATATTGGAGGAAACTTGGAAAAATGATAAAGACAAATAAATTAAATGCAACTTAACCCATTCACTGCGAGTAGTCTGTCACGCTGTATAAAACAAATCTAGTGGAAGCCAGGATAACAAGACAGTGCTCTAAAGAGGCTTTGTGGAGACAGGCTACCTTCAAACACTTTTACGTGAACCATGTCACCTACCAAATATACAGAGACGAAAAAATAAATAAGTACATAAAAGACATATATACATACAAATACATTCATACACACAACATACTGTACATAGACAAATCCATACATACATACACGAATAATCTAATGGGAACGGGGATGAAAAAAAAAGCCATGTTAGTAAAGAAACGCCTTCAATTGACGTATTTTGCATTCAATTCTCGCTACGACCAAAGTATTTAATCCATCATCTTTTCTTACAGGAAGGAGTATATAAACCCCTACTTAACCCCTTCACTGCTACACATCCTGAAAACTGAATAAAATCGTCTGGAGGTAGCAAGAATACCCCCTCAAACAAAAAAAAAATCCTTGTGCAAAATAGGTTAATGATTTTTTCGGGTGATTGGCTGTGTGGTCTATTTCACTGAGTAGCCTATCGGGACTTTGATGATATATACTTCTAATATATATTTTTTTTCTGTTTCTGAGTCCCTGTCCGCGCCATATATATAGTAATACAGGTAAGGGGAAATATGGCTAGGATGATGATGATGATGATGATGATGATGATGTGGAGGAGGAGGAGGAGGAGGAGTTATTTATCTACTCTCTTTCTGTCCGCTTATCTATCTATCTATCCATGTCCTTTTTTTTATGGAAGAAAAAATACTGGAGGAGTCTGCAGAACTTGTACCTGCCAAAGAAACTTGAACAAAAGAAAGCCAAAATTAAGATTCTCTCTCTCTCTCTCCCTCTCTCTCTCTCCAATACTGATCGAGATAATGAACCCTAAAGTGAGCCCTAATAATTTCGAAACCCCTCTATAAGCAGAATAAAACCGTCTGGAGGTGGTAAGAAATTAATTAAAAGGTGACACTGTACTGAAGGGATTAAACGTTAGATACTACAAATCATCTTAAATCCTATCCATTTAAGTAAGCGTATTCCCTTTAAGGTTAATCCCAATAAATCCGTCACGGAGGAAAAGCCGTCTGACATTGCGATTTTACGGAAAGCCCGATTTACATTTCGCGTATTCAGTTTTTTGAAAGGTTATATACGGGAGGCATTAGGTTAGGTCAGGTCAGGATTAAACCGGAAATAGGCTCGCTTATGAGTCCAAATTTCAAAATATAACTCTATCGCCACATAACATTTCGAAAAATATAATCCGGGAAATGTAAATCCTGAAATCCGTAAAATCACAATACCGAAATCTGTCACGAGGGAGGCAAGGATAAACTACGAACCGCGTCAAGGTAAAGAAGGGATTAGAGGGGATTATTTCTCGCCCT
Organism: Coenobita brevimanus; assembly: GCF_032717465.1. Lineage (NCBI taxonomy): Eukaryota > Metazoa > Arthropoda > Malacostraca > Decapoda > Coenobitidae > Coenobita > Coenobita brevimanus. The sequence goes on from NC_137050.1 coordinate 3,173,598, forward strand.
CTAAGTGCAAGGGGGCCCTCTTAAGCTTGAAAAAATATAGTAGTAGCGAGGATAAACTTTAAAAGGAAGTCATGATACTGAAGGGAATAATGAGGACAATTTCAAACTCCTTTACAATCAGTCGTCTCTCCTGTCAGCAAAAGTAAATAAATAAATACGATAAATAAAAAATAAGCTAATGCCGTATAACTAGAGAAGCAATATTTACATTTCCCGTGATTTCTTTCAACATTATAAATACCAATAATTAGTTGTACTTTTAATTCGTATGGAGAAAACGAAACACGGGACGAACGCATCAAAGGACTCGTTCGAATCCGCCTCACTCCGTACCGTGTCAGCTTTGGATATTGCAGTGGCTTTAACCCGGTGCTTCGTTTCATCCTGTCGATCACGTCTGAAGTAAGTTTGGCCGACACACGAGAGAGAGAGAGAGAGAGAGAGAGAGAGAGAGAGAGAGAGAGAGACAGACAGACAGACAGACAGACAGAGAATAATATGATCCTCTCGGTGGTTATGACTTTCTATAATCTGCCAACACTAACCCAGGTCTCTCCCATAATCGATAAATCTAATGTTAACAAGAACTGAATACTTAACATGTTGGCGTGGAGAGAGAGAGAGAGAGAGAGAGAGAGAGAGAGAGAGAGAGAGAGACTAATATGATCCCCTCGGTGGTTATGACTTTCTATAATCTGCCAACACTAACCCAGGTCTCTCCCATAATCGATAAATCTAATGTTAACAAGAACTGAATACTTAACATGTTGGCGTGGAGAGAGAGAGAGAGAGAAAGAGAGAGATTTTTCTAACCTTTACAAGTCAGTCTAAATCCGCAGTGTTTGCAAGACTTTGAAAAAAAAAAAAAAAAATCCAGCACCAAAAAGATTATGATTTTATTTCCTAACATCAACACGATCACAACTCCCAAGATAAAATAATCTATGGTACCAGACAAAAAAAAAAAAGGGGGGGGGAAAAGAAGCTCATCGTACTGAAGGGATAAATAGCTGCCATACATCACCAACCTGTCGATATCCTATTTTTTCCTACCATTTTCGTGAGCAAAAAAAAAGAAAAAGAAAAAAGAAAAAGGTTGGTTGTCGCTATGGAGTTTCCGAGGACAGGGAAGGTCGAATATACTGTGAAAAAATATGGGACTTTGACACTTACGGTCTTAACTTGGATATCCTAACCCCTTCAGTCCGAGAATGTCTTAAATATTCTTCTATTTTCAGGCTTTTCAGCTTAAGACTTTCCTCGTAGTGAAGGGGTTAATGAAGGCAATATCAACGTCTTAAAGTGAGAAAAGTCTATTAAAAAACTGAATATAATCTAGAAATAGCAGGGATGATGATGATGATGATGATGATGACAAAATACAAAGGCCGAACACCATGAAAAAGGCTACAGTAATTTGGCATCTACGGCTGAGGGCATGATGATGATGATGATGATGATGATGATGACGGAGGCTGTGGTTAATATTAGGCCTAATGAAGATAAAAAATATATATGAAAATTATGGTAAATGATACAGGAATTTTAAGTCAATATTTTTGGCTAGCGGTAAGTGGTGATGATGATGATGATGATGATGATGATGATGATGATGATGATACGTATTACAGAAATTCAAGATAAATGATGCAGGAAATTCATCACCTACGGCAGAGATGATAATGATGATGATGATGATTTTTTTCGTTACACTGCTACAGAAGATACAAAAAGACAAGAGCCAGAATAGATACATAGATAAATAATAAACAGGAATTCAGTACTTACGATTGAGAGCATGAGGAGTGACGCTGGTGGTGATGATGGGGATGTTAATGGTGCAAGTCAGTCCTCTCCACCACATTTTCACCACCAATTTGACACCACTAATCACCACCAACCACCAATTAGCTCACTCAATCACTATTTCCTCAATTAAACGCACCACTGTACTCACAATACTGTATGCCCTTAGCTATGTGTTTTAGTTTCCCCTATTCCCGTTTTCTTTCGTTGACTGAGTTACAAAGTTGCCTACTGTTATTTACTAGTACCTCCTGCCATTTTTTTTTTTTTTTAATTCACGATCTGTAATGTTTTTTCAATCATTCAAGATCACTTATTTTTTTATCTTCAATTTTGTCTCCTAATACGGCGAATGAAGTAAATTTATTCTGTCCACAGCTCCAAAATTGCCAAGAGGAAATCGGAAAAATATACAAAAAAACAAATTCGCTCCGACGGAATGAGAGGAAGCGAAGTACACCCTCCTCAGCGGTCAGGGGAGAACTGGCACTGCTCCGTTGCTCCCACCCCTACTACCCTCCCTGCCTCCAGCCCTCCCATCCCTCCTCCCTTCCCTTTCCTCCCGGATCAGCTTAGACGCAGCACGCAGACGCACCCCTGCATCGCCAGTTCGAGCCCCGGACACGGAAAGATAACGCTAATTCTCGCTGGCATGGTAGACTTCGTTGCACCCCTTTCTCAGCGATTTATTTTGCATATCACATCTTAATTAGCTACGTGTATCTCTTGTAATTTTAATATTGTTTGTGTATAAAGAGAAAATTAAGATGTAACAAGCAATTTCTATGCGACAATAACCCTCAAAAAACAGGGAAAAATTTAAAGCGAAAAAAAAAAAAATCACGTCACGTCCACCACACGCATATTTCTGTCAGAGTTTGGTCTTGTGATAACTTGAACAATTTTATCTAATTTTAGCCAGACTTGGTGTACTGGTTGAGGGGCAGACCATGTCGAATCCTACCAATTTTTTAGAATAGGTAAAAGGTCAAGATCACAGGGCAAGGTCAAAGTTCGAGCCCCGTGTGTGTGTGTGTGTGTGTGTGTGTGTGTGTGTGTGTGTGTGTGTGTGTGTGTGTGTGTGTGTGTGTGTGACCTAAGTCGGCCTCTATCCCTTCACACTTCATACCTTGTACAGATTTCTTGCTGCTATTTCTCAAACTTTTTCAGGTGTCTGTGCATTTTCTCATAATTTGCAATCCACAGCAATTGATATCCTGCCTCCTTATCAACCGTGAATAAAATCTACTGAGGGATTCCTTGGCAGTGAGAATTACACCATATCTCTCACCTTTCAAAATTTAAGGCAGTATGGAAATGTAGGGTGAGAGAGAGGCATAGGAAGGAGATTGAACTCTTTATTTTTTCTGTTTCACGTTACACAGGACAGATTATTAGTTTTTTTTTCTGTCTAGCCCGAAAAGTTAGAGAAAATGAAAGAGCTGAATCCTTAATCTGTCTCTCTCCCACCCAACATTTCCACTTGTAATGGATCTACTTAAGACGTTTTCAATATCCTTCAAAAGTGCATCACGTTCACCTCAGATTCCCTGCTTGTTGATGAGAGATTGTGGGGACGACAGAGAAAAAATAGCGCATCGTAGGGCAGTAGTGTGGTAAGGAAGTGTATATGGGAGTGGTGATGGTGTGGTGAGAGGCGAGGCAGTGATAGGAGTCCGGTGAACGAATATGTGATGAACGAAGGCGTGGTGGAGAAGTGTGTGGTGACGAGAAAGTGGTGAAAATGGACTGAAAGGTAGAGAAGAGGGCGAGGAGAGCCGCGGTACTTCCCTAGCACATTAGAACGAAGAGGGGAAGGGGCGGACCGGATGAAAGGAGACTCAGTGTGTGCTTAACAAGTGCTAGGGCCTGCTCTGTAATCACCAACACACTGTTTAATTAAAGCCTCAGTTAAAACGCTAAGGAACTGAAGGACTGGTGCGCTAAGGAGGCTCTCTTCTACCTCTCCCTTACCCATCAAGCCTTCAATGATCGGCATAACTCTAGTATTTACCCAGACTTAGATCAAACGATGTATTTATATCCGTACATTTTGCTTCATTACAGTGGCCTCTTTCTCCTCCTTAGTTTTTAATTTCTGAAATTTTCCTTGGTGCTCCATGGTTAAAGAAACATCCCTTACCTCCCTCCCTATCCCTGCGAAAGGTAAATGCTGGACCCTAAGAAAATTACAACTCCATCCTGCAGTCCACCGGGTTCACGTGAAGATTAGCCTTTGGTTGCAACTATTACAACTACTACTATTACAACACCACTAGATATATAGATAGATAGATACCGTAGATAGATATTATTGTGTATCATTGTATTTCACGAAAGACATTCCCCTGGTATAATAACATGCCAAGTGGATTTCCTGGTGTATCGGGGAGTGATGGGGTGGGGGTGCGGTGGGTGGGGTGGGTGGGGGGAGGACAGTGGTCATGCGGGAGACCACAGTGATTTATGGCATGCACGGCTTGGATCACAGCTGGGGGAGAAGGCTAGCAATACATACATACATACACACATACACACACACATACATACAAGCACACACAGACAAAAATAAAAAGGCAAATAAACAGACACTTATGTGGTATACGTGAACAACAATCATTACCTTATACCATACTTACTGAAATTTGTACCATCATCAGACCACAAATCCGCAACGACAAATATAAAGACAGTTTGAAAGGGTTACAAAAATACAGAAATCAGAAGACTATGAAAAGATTAATGTAAAATTAATCTTCGTATTGGTAGGATAGAAAAACAGATATCAGAAGTATATGAAAGACAGAGAGACAGAGACAGATAGACAGATATAAATAAATAGACAGATATAAATAAATAGACAGATAGACAGACAGATAAAAAACAGATAGATAGATAGATAGACCAATATATAGTCTCAAAGGGTTATAAAAATATAGAAAACTGAAGCATATGAAAAAACATTTAGTCTTCGTCATAGCAGGTTAGAAAAATATAGATATTAGAAGTGTATAAAATGCCTCTTAAGATGAAAAATATACGTAAGATTAAATCCTTTCGTTGGAGGCATAAAAATTCTCTTAATGGGGGCTGGACCCTTCACTACTAAGAGAAGTGGCAAGATTTTAAAAATATATGTACAGAAAAAAAAAGGGAAAATATGGATGATAAATAAACCGTAGAGATTTACAGATTTTAGAAATAGAGCTAAAAATGAAAGAGAGAGAGAGAGAGAGAGAGAGAGAGAGAGAGAGAGAGAGAGAGAGAGAGAGAGAGAGAGAGATTCCCCTAAAAATCTGACCACTACTCCTTAAAGTCTCTATCAACCTCTCTACCTACCTACCTACCTAATCAAATGAACCAGGTAAGTACTCAGGTAACCAAAATTTTACTGATCAAGAGAGGCACTTATGGTTCGCCTTCATCCTCGCCACCACCATAACCATCCAGAAATATTCCCTCAGCTGAAGAATGAAACAGAAATAAAGCAATAAAGATGCGAGAACGAGATGAAATAAAGAAGTGAGAATGAGATGAAATAAAGAAGTGACAATGAAATGAAATAAAGAAGTGAGAATGAAATGAAATAAAGAAAGGAGAATGAAATGACGAGGTGAGAATGAAATGATAAAGAAGTGAGAATGAAATGAAACAAAGAAGTGAGAAGAACTGAGAATGAGATGAAATAAAGTGAGAATGAAATAAAAGGGACGGCATCGTACTAAAGGAGTTTAATTTTTCATTCGTTTTTTACTTTAATTTCTTCGAAGGTTTCAATAATTTCGTGATTGTGGCTCTAAGTTGATCTAAAACGTGAACCCAGTGGACTGTAAGCTGAAGGTGTCTCTCATTCAGCCCGCCATCCTCCTATCGAGAAACAGGGACTTGAAGGACTTTACCTAACCGGGCAGTGGAGCCGCCTTGTTATACCGGTGCCACCACGCAAATTAAAAAAGTTAAAAATAATGAAAATGAGACGAAAATGATCTGAGAGAGAGAAGAGAATAATGAGATTTGGTGGTAAAGAAGGCGTTTGGTGACCTTTACCCTTTTTACTCTAACTTGACCTAAAAATACCACCTCTCCAACTTCAATGCTAAGTTGCAACATAAGATTAACGCTAGACTATGGTGCTAGTCACGAAAAAGTGCAAAGGAGAGGATGCAGAGCCGTCGTATTGTCTTTTTCTGCCACTGTGCTACTTAAAAGAAGCTGCAAAATGGACAAAATCCTGGGCCAAGTTAGAGTAATAAGGTATAGTGGTTTGCATGCCCCGATCGGAGTGGCGGCCGCGCATAGATTCGATCCCCAAAGAGGAGACTGTGTTTTATTATTTTTTTTTTTTTATTTTTTTTTAGTTTATAATGCCATCAGGGGAAGTAGTCTGGTCATCTACCCTTATTTGTACTTCATTTCGATAGCCTAGCCTCGGGACCCTACACCTCTCTCTCTCTCTCTCTCTCTCTCTCTCTCTCTCTCTCACTTTTGTCAGCCCCATTCTGTTACCACGCCCTGACTTACATAAAGGCTATAAGACGCCCCCGCGCTGAGAGAGAGAGAGAGAGAGAGAGAGAGAGAGAGAGAGAGAGAGAGAGAGAGAGAGAGAGAGAGAGAAGGAATTGAGTGTTTATGTACGTGTGAGAAAAAGACTGATAAATACAAAGATACATACGCACACACATATTCTGCATACATAGATAGAGCGAGACAGACAGATAGACAGACAGATAGATCGCGTGACAAGAAAACGTCCCGACAACAATATATGTGTGTGTGGGAGAGAAGAGTTAATGCAAGAGAGAGAGAGAGAGAGAGAGAGAGAGAGAGAGAGAGAGAGAGAGAGAGAGAGAGAGAGAGAGCGTGTGGGTGTGACAATTAAAGAATGAACGCGTGTGTTATTGAAATCTTGTGAAAAATTGGTTGGAACACAGAAAGCGTGTAAATGTAATAGACAGACAGATAGACAAATAGATAGACAGACAGACAGATGGATAGGTAGGTAGATAGATAGACAATAAGGAAAGAGACAGGAAGGCTGACAAGCAATATTATAGCTACTGACAGAGAGGTATAGATTGATACAGACACACATATAGGCATAGATATATACTGCATACCAATGGAGAGAGAGAGAGAGAGAGAGAGAGAGAGAGAGAGAGAGAGAGAGAGATTCACACACATGGAGAAACGAAGAAAGAGGACGAGAAAGGAAATAACTAAACGGCTTAGGAACGAAAAATACAAGGCTAAGACAAACAAGGAAAGAAAGAAAGAAAACAAGAAAGGGAGGAAGTGAGCTAGTTCTAAGGCTCCACACACCACTCCCACACCCCAATATGTGCTGACAAGAGAGAGAGAGAGAGAGAGAGAGAGAGAGAGAGAGCTAGTTCTAAACCTCCCAAGATGAGCTGACAACAGGATTCTCGTAATTTTGTGACAGTCTTGTGAGAGTCGGCTTAAGATCCCCCCTCCCCTTTCCCCCCCTAGCTCTCTTTCTCCCAAGGTTGTAGCAAAGAGAGGGAGAGGGGGAGGGGGGGAGAGAGAGAGAGAGAGAGAGAGAGAGAGCACCCGTCCCCCTAGGGCCAGTTCAGCCCTGTGTCTGGGAGGCAGTGAGCAATGGCATTATTATTTTCTACATTTACATATTCCCCCTCCTCTCTCTCTCTCTCTCTCTCTCTCTCTCTCTCTCTGTGTGTGGCTGTCCGTCTGTCGGCGTGTCTTTCTGTCTCACTATCTGGCTGTCTGCCTCAGTCTGTTCATCTGTCAATCTATTTATTTCAACTTATATCCTTTTATTTCTGGGTTGGTCTCTCTATTTTTCTTTCTGTTCATTTATCTATTAATCTATCTATCTTTCCATCTACCAATATCCCTCTATCTGTCATTCTGTCTATATCTGTCTTTCTACCATCAGTCTATCAGTCGTATATCTAACTCTCTCTCTATCTTCCTTATCTGTCAGTTTGTTTATGTGCTCCTCATTATATTAGTCAAAATTTGTCAAGCTTTGTGTCTGTCCATTTCTATTCGCCTGTTTACGTCTCTCTCTCTCTCTCTCTCTCTCTCTCTCTCTCTCTCTCTCTCTCGATCTCGACATAGGTGGGTGTGAGTGATATGCAAGGAGTTTGGTGGTATCTTAGAACACGACTTGCAACCTTGGGATTTAAGTTAGCAATATCTCGCTTCCCCGTGCAATTGCAATCATCTATAAATCTCCTTGGTTGCTGTTTCTCTTGCTAAGGTTGGGTCTTGACTATGAGACTGAGGGATAATGATGATGATGATGATGATGATGATGATGATGAAGGTGGTGGTGATGGTGGTGGTGGGATAGAGGGTTATGATGATGATGATGATGATGATGATGATGATGATGAAGGTGGTGGTGGTGGTGGTGGTGGGATAGAGGGTTATGATGATGATGATGATGATGATGATGATGATGATGATGATGAGGAGGAGGAGGAGGAGGAGGAGGATGGATGATAACGATGATAAAAACGATGATGGTAATAATGAGAATAACGACGACGGCGACGACGATGATGATGATAATGACGATAGCAATGATGATGATGATGATGATGATGATGATGATTGCTGAAGGCCTGAACGCGGCTCATTTTAGAGAGTAGATTCTGACAACAGTTTCTCCTGCTTTTGTTTTCATTTCCCTGCTTCTGCATCGTACCCAACCCATTAACAATATTGATGGGGTGACTGTTATGATGATGATGATGGTTGTAGTAGTAGTAGTAGTAGTAGTAGTAGTAGTTGTTGTAGTAGTAGTAGCAGTAGTAGTAGTAGTAGCAGTGGCAGTGGCAGTAGCAGTAGGAGTAGTAGTAGTAGTAGTAGTAGTAGTAGTAGTAATAATAATAATAATAATAATAAGAAGAAGAAGAAGAAGAAGGAGAAGAAGAAGAAGAAGAAGAACAAAACAACAACAACAACAACAACAACAATAATAATAATAATAATAATAATAAATAATAATAATAATAATAACAATAATGATGATAATTGTCGAAGACCATAATAGCGAAGTAAATGGATGAACCCAATTCTCCCTGTTTCAGGATCTTACATCCAACCCATTAGCAATATTGCACGATCAATGATGCAAAGTGAGGCTTGCAATAATAGCTCAACCTCTCCTTGCAACAACAGCTCACTCTCTCCTTGCAACAACAGCTCACTCTCTCCTTGCAACAATAGCTCAACCTCTCCTTGCAACAAAAGCTCAACCTCTCCATGCAACAAAAGCTCAATCTCTCCTTGCAACAAAAGCTCAATCTCTCCTTGCAACAAAAGCTCAATCTCTCCTTGCAACAAAAGCTCAATCTCTCCTTGCAACAGTAGCTCAATCTCTCCTTGCAACAAAGGCTCAACCTCTCCTTGCAACAGTAGCTCAATCTCTCATGTGCATTTAAATTCAGAGAAGCAATTAATTCCACTCCCTAAGTAATCGGTTCAGCTGGAAATTGTTGAACGCTAATGCAGTCTGTGTTGCAGGCTTTGTTGTGCTACCTCGATTAAGTGCAATTGCAAATATGTGTCATGTTTTATCTCACTAAATTTCTTGGCCTTTTATCCCGCTGACAGAGAGAGAGAGAGAGAGAGAGAGAGAACGCGTGAGTTAGCTCCCTTACTTTAAAATGAGGCCTTTTATAATTCACTCTTTAATTTATTCCAATTAAGTAAAAATCAGTCTTTATGAAGGAACTAGAGGGAGGGAATTAATTAAACCTCTTATATCAATGTTATTTTCATCTAAGGGAACTGGGCAATTTTTTACCCAATAAGTCCTGGCTGCATAGAAAACGATGTGCCTGAGTTATTGGGTTGGAATGAGTCTCCTTGGTTACTAGTAGAATTCAGGCTAGGAAGGACTACAATATGTTTTTTTCTTCACCTGACAAAGACTCCCTAACCCCTTTTAACTCATGTGATGGCCAGGTGTAGTCAGACTGAAGGGTTAATTTGACTAGTAACCAAGGAGACTTCTTCCTGCCTCATAAGCTAACTCACGCTCAAACCCAACGACAGTATTGCCATAGTTTATTTCAGTGATGTACAAGTGAATAAAACAAGGCATATTAATTTAAAAAAAATCGCTTAACAGAAGGTGTAACGAACGGTCCAAAGTTACACGGAAAACAAATCCACGAAGAAAAGGGGATTTAGGATTCGAATCGACGACCCAGCAGCCACTGACCTTTACCCCAATCAGATTTCGAAATAAGGTAAATACGAAATACGCGAACGGGGTACGGATTTCATCACCGAATTTCATTTGCATATTCTCGCATCAAAATCAGGCGCTATGGTTAGAGTTTGTATTATTATTATTATTATTATTATTATTATTACCGGTATTACGGTATTAGTAGTAGTAGTAGTAGTAGTAATAGGAGGAGGAGGAGGAGGAGGAGATCATTACTTTTGAGCACAAGGGCTCTCTCTCTATCTCTCTGTTTTTCACTGCTTGCTTCCTCCAGCCTACCAATTTCTCGCCCTGTCACCCCTATCCCCTTCCCCTATCTCACTTTTTCTCTACTCTCTCTCTCTCTCTCTCTCCCTCCCTCCCTCCCTCTCTCTCTCTCTCTCTCTCTCTCTCTCTCTCTCTCTCTCTCCTGGCTGATCAGAGGGAAACTAAATTAATTTCAAAACAGCTCTCCATTTACCGAGAACGAAGTTGGGAGGGGGAGGGAAGGGAGGAAGATAAGAGGAAGAGGGAGGGGGAGGAAGATCAGAGGGAGGTGGAGGCAGGAGATAAGGAGGGAGGGGGAGGGAGATCAGGAGGGATGGGAAGATAATGAGGGAGGGGGAGGAAGATAACTGAGGGAAGGGGAGGGGGAAGAAGACAGGGAGGGGGAGGAAGATAAGAAGGGGGAGGAGGAGGGTGTATGAGGGAGGGTGGTGTGTGGTGGGGGGATGGGTCGTTACTGAACAGGGACAATATAGGTCTATTATAACTCGTTCATCTTAACTTTAGCGGAAATTTTCGTCCCTTTGCAGCTAATTTTCCGGAGAGACTAGCGGGATGGCTTTATATCCTTTCCTTTGCACTTCTTCGTGACTAGCGCCATATTCTAGTGTTGATGTCTCAATGCAACCCAGTGACAGAATAAGCCACCACTTAAGCTTTACACCTTTTTCCTCAGCACTTCTTCGTGACTAGCATCATAGTCTTGTGTACCGGTATATATTCTGTTACAAAGAACATGCTGAGAAAGTCAATACTACAGATTTTCCATTTTTTCAACAGCACTTCTCCGTGACTAGCATCATTCTATTTTTTTCACATCCTTTCCACAGCACTTCTTCGTGACTAGTATAACTTAGTGTTAATCTCTTCTTACACTCAGTGGCAGAATGACAATACTACGGCTCTCCATCCTTTCCATAGCACTTCTTCGTGACTAGGCTAACACCGTATGCTAATGTTAATCTCCTGTCGCAGTTGAGAATTCAAGATGGAGGGATGGCAATTTTAGGCCAAGTTAAAGTGAACAGAGTGTAGTCGAAGGGCAAAATAAGGAAATACTGTATATGAAGGAGAGTGGCGTGTGGTGGGATGGGAGTTCTTTACTGAGTAGGGACAAGATATTCCTTTGGATGTTTTGGTGCAGGAAGGGCAAAATGGTGGAATTATGAGGGAGGGTGACGTGTCCTGAGAAGGGTCGTTCTTGAGTAGGGACAAAAATAGCTAGTGATCTCTGTTCGTGATTTAGCTTCAATAGATAGGCAGTCAGAATGGCAGGCACAGAGATAGATGAGATAGATATACAGGTAGATACACTGACTGACTGATAGACAGCTGGATGGATACAGGTAGATAGGTACGTAGACAGGTATACAGACAGTCAGATACACAGGTAGGAAGTTAGGTAGAAAAGTGTAAACAGCAGCTGAAGACAAGTTCTGTTATTTGATTCCGAGCCAAATTCCAGCCTCTCTCTCTCTCTCTCTCTCTCTCTCTCTCTCTCTCTCCAGGGTATCGCTCCACAAGTTTGCCATTCAGTCCAAGTTTGTTTTGATGTCTTGAAGGGACCTAGATCTTCTCAACTTCCAAGCTACAAGATACCTGAGAGCCTGCAGTTACTTTCCTATAAACCTGAGTAGTATGTATGAATGTGTGTATGCATGTGTGCTTAGTTGATGTGTGTATTTATGTATGGTTATGTGCAGTATTTAGTGTACGTATATATGTGTGTATGTTAGCATTTATGAATATATGGACAGAATACATGTATGTATGGCTATGTATAGTGTGCATGTAAGGTACGGTATGTATGAATGGATGGATGGCTACGTATTGTACAACATAGGCCTATATGTCTTTATGTATCGTTATTCAGAGTATGTATGCATGTATATATGATTGTTGTACGTGTGTATGATTCGTTTCGTTTCGTTTATAAAGGCTCCAACATGCTTGCATGCGTCGGCCTCGGTCACCTAACGGCGGCTCTCCATGCTGCTCGATCTCTGGCAGCTTCCCTATTCAGTCCCTTATCCCTGAGGTCACCTAATGTACAGTACTTATGTATGTACGTATATATGTATGTATGGCAATGTATAGTACATTTATGTTTGTATGAATGTACCAAGTGTGGGAGGTGGGTCATGGAATCTACCCTCTATAAACCTAAATCCAGTCATTATCTGCACTGATGACCCTTGTGCACTCGACAGCCATAATTATATTGCATCCAGGTAATTAACTTTTCGTATGTACGTATGTGTGGATGAATCGGTGTGTATGTATGTATGTATGTATGTACGTATGTATGTATGTATGGATGGATGTGTATGTATGTATGTATGTAGGTATGTATATGTATGTGTCAAAGAGCAATGGTTTCCCCCGTCCACAAAACCCTCCACCTGAAATTAACAAGAAAGCAAAAAAAGAGCACTGTGAACTGAAAAACAAAATGGTAGGGAAATTTTGTAAGAAAGGACGAAAGGAAAAAATATGCCCTATTGCAGTACATGAATACATATAAAAAAAAAGTACTATTAATTATTATGTGAATGCCTGAGTAACTGGCTTGAGGTCTATGCCCGAAGAATATCTAGCCTATTCATGAGTCTCTAGGAGTCTTGGAAGGCTGGGTTGGCAGAGTGAGTGTCTAGAAGTCCTCCTAACCTGGGTTCAGTCCTATCGGGGGGCGGACATTTAAGAGGATGCAGTAGTATGTCCTTTCATGTGTTTTCCTATGTTTTCATCCTGTCTACGGTCCTTCGGTGATACAGACTCCCTCACTCACCAACACAGCAACTCTATCAAAACTCCCACATGCACTCCTCACCCAACACTCCCTAAGTCTTCCACATTTATACTCGTAGGTCAAACACTGGGTAGGGGAGGGTGATTTCCCCAGTGTCAGAGAGTTGTGTTCCTCGCCCTTATAGATCAGTTGCCCTTCACGGTCCCCCAGAACAAGGACTGAACGTGTATAGTACAGTTCTCCGTCCAGGCGTGTGCAAACCGGCCGCTTAAATCAGTGAAATTATTTGGCTAAGTGCCTGGAAGAAGGGAGTTAAGGTACGGGGCTTTGCATTTCGGTTAGGGGTCACAACTGGAATGGTGAAGTAACGGAAAAACCAGCTAGGCGAGAGAGAGAGAGAGAGAGAGAGAGAGAGAGAGAGAGAGAGAGAGAGAGAGCAGGTGGATAGTTCCTCGTACAGTCACCCCTCCTCACAACAACGTGTGTGTGTGTGTGTGTGTGTGTGTGTGTGTGTGTGTGTGTGTGTGTGTGTGTGTGTGTGTGTGTGTGTGTGTGTGTGTGTGTGTGTGTGTGTGTGTGCTTCAACAGGTTAAAAATATATATATATATAAAACCGACACAGAGTCAGACAAATTTTTTTTTTTTCCAGTGGTATTAAAAAATATATCGAGATGTAAAACCCGCAGCTGAGAGAGAGAGAGAGAGAGAGAGAGAGAGAGAGAGAGAGAGAGAGAGAGCAAGGATGACCGTCTACCTGCGTCTCTCTAAGTCAAGGAAGGGAAGAAGAAAGACCTGGAATTCTCTAAGGTTAACTTCTTCATTCCCATAACGTTATTTTATTCTTGCTACTTCGAGATGGATTTATTTGGCTGAGGCGAGACTTTCAGACCTGAAGGAGTTATATATAGCCTTAAGTAACTCATCATCATCATCATCATATCATCATCATCATCCTCTTCCTCCTCCTTCCCCTCCTCCTTTTCCTATTATTACTACTACTACTATTACCACCACCATCACCACCACCACCACTACTACTACTACTACTACTATTGATTTATATTTCACTCTACCTCCAGACGCTTTTTATTCCTCCTGAGAGTGATGACGGGGGGACTGAAGAAGTTAATGATTAATAATTCCAAGGAACTGTTGGTGAGAAGGAATGTGATCGATCGCCATATTGAAAGCATAATGGAGGGGGGTCAACTGTTTATCTCTCCGTCTATCCACCTGCCTGACTGTCTATCTGCCTGTCTGTCTATCTATCTGTCTGACTGTCTATCTGTCTGTCTATCTACCTAGAGGAGTTAAGGGTAAATATCTGATCCTGCTTCGGAAAACATACGGTGTAAAACTGGATATACCCCGGGAAAACAATGAACCTCTTACCTTCTATCTATCTATCTATCTATCTATCTATAGCCAGATGCCTTAATCCAGGAAGGGGTGGCCACAAACTAATCGGCTCCATGTCGCCCTGTCCCCTGCCATTTCGCTGCTCTCCCCCCAGCTTATACTTCTGCGGTTACGGCTGCTACTCTTACTTCTGATTTACTCTTACTCCTGACTTACTCTTACTCCTGACTTACTCCTACTCCTGACTTACTCTTACTCCTGACTTACTCTTACTCCTGACTTACTCTTACTTCTAACTCACTCTTACTTCTGACATACTCATACTTCTGACTTACTCTTACTCCTGACTTACTCTTACTTCTGGCTTACTCTTACTTCTGACTCTTACTTCTTACTCTTACTTCTGATTTACTCTTCTGACTTACTCTTACTTCTGACTTACTCTTACTTCTGACCTACTCTTCAGGCTTCCGTGACATGCCAACTTCAATATGAGACATTCACTACATTTCGCGCGTCTTTACACCTGATTTTCGTATTCCTAGCATAGTCTTACCCTCAGAACCACTCAGAACTCAAGCAGCAACAAAATAAACATTAACAACACAAAAAGTATTGTGCTCATATTCACCAAAACAAACTAAAAAAAAATAGATGCCACTCAAGCAACACAGAATCCTCCTAAACCCACGTAAGCAACAGAGAAGCACACACAATACATACAATCCACAAACACACTCAAACAAGAAAAGGCACAAACAACAGATACACTACACAAACACGATCAAACATGAAGAATAAAGTCCTCAAAAAAACACCTAATTGGCCTGCAAACCCACTCCAACAAAAGTTCCAGTAACCCACAAACTCACTCCAACTCTCTCATCCGACAGTAACACAGCCATGGCAAAGCACGAGATGAATTTGTAAACAGCATCTCTATCTCCATCCTCACTCATCATGCAGGCACCATAAACTCTGCTACTAAAAATGTCATGCACTTTAGTCTGATGATTCTGGTATGTGTAATTGTGATGAAAGATAGCGATGGCAGCTGTAGAAAATGTGGAATGGGGAGAGAGAGAGAGAGAGAGAGAGAGAGAGAGAGAGAGAGAGAGAGGCTTAGACATTTAATAAACAAACAGAAAAGCTACACCGACAGAGCTCTCATCTCACATGTAAACAAACAAAAATATAGAAAACGGGCAGACAAGGGAAAACTAACGCAAAACTCGCAGTCTACAAACCAAAACACAAAAAGGAACAAATAGCTTTTCTTTTGCTGCCATTTTTACGATACGCAGAGCAGACAAAAGGAAAAGAAATTAGAAAGACTGATATTTAGACACAGACAGACGGATATAAAGACTGAAGAATAGACAGATGTAAAAATAGAACTCTGTCAAAATCCAAGAGAATTAAACAGAATGGACAGAAAAGCTATCCAGACAGACACAATTACCACCCTATTAACAAAAACGCTTAATTTATAGACAGACTGATAGATAGCCTCGACAGAGACAGATAAATAGGTACACACACAGACGGATATATAGTTAGGTAAAGACAGAAATCAAGACAAGAAATTAAAATGGACAAACACACACACACACACACACACACACACACACACACACACCACCACCACCACCACCACCACCATCAGACACAGTTCCTATTTTCACAGTACAGACCGACAGACAGACAAACCGACATTTAGACAGACAGACAGACAGACAGGCATAAACAGACAGAAAAAGAGAAGACAGAAACCTACACCCGAAATTAACAAAAATTCCAGAAACTCTAGACACAAAGACAGAAAGCCAAAACTCCCAGCATACAAAAAAAAAAAAAAAAAAAAAAAAATGAATACAGCTTGACTTTCTTTTTCTTTGGCGCCATTTTTGCGATCCGGGCCACTACCCCCCCCCCCTTTTTTTCTCTCTCTGTCGTAAAAAATGGTGCAGTGTTTAGGCTGGAGATTTAGTGACCAATAAAGTCTTCCCTCCATGTTGTCTCACTGCCCTGCGAGAGAGAGAGAGAGAGAGAGAGAGAGAGAGAGAGAGAGAGAGAGAGAGAGAGAATCAAAGTGGAGCGCTTGGAGGGAAGAGCAGAGAGAAGCCAAAGACTAGGTGGAGGAATTAGAGAAAATAAGAGGGAGGATGACGACTTTATTCAGATCTTATTGTGAAAGGGTAGATTTTTTTAGGTATCTAGTTTTTTTTTTTTAATCGTAATTCTCTCTACGGTGATGTCCTTGAAAATTCCGTTTTTGTATTTACAAACAGTTCTTGTGGCCAATAAACACGTCCCTCCATGTTGTCTCAATGGCTTGCGAGACACACACACACACACACACACACACACACACACACACACACACACACTCTCTCTCTCTCTCTCTCTCTCTCTCTCTCTCTCTCTCTCTCTCTGGGTAAGTCCAGGGAGTGTCAGAAAAATACCAAACAAAAATTTTGGCGCTCGCGTGCGATGCGACGGCGTGAAATTGGAAACCACGACACGCAAAAATATGATGCGAAAACAATTTTTTCGAATGTCTGGTTAGAGATGATCATTGTGGGCTCAACAGCGTTATGAAAAAGAAAGATAATGGTATATGCAAACATTTTGTGATGCAAAGGCTATTAGTCGGTCCTACAAATTTTGCGGGCAAGCGCTAGTACATACAGTATATATATATATATATATATATATATATATATATATATATATAACAGACAGACAGACAGGTACAAATGGATACATAGATATAGATATAGCGTACCGGTACATATTTAAAATATGTTCCATGCCATTTCCCCTCAAATCACGCCGCCTCCACACGGTTAGTAACCAAATCTTTGTCAGATTTGCAACTTGTAAATATTGGAACTGTATCCTCTCAAATCTGTCTTGCCGTCTCCCTGTCATCTCCATTCCCCCCCCCCCCTTTTCGCAACGCATCTAGACATCCATGAATTAATGGATCTTCATTTTGGATTTCTTTCGTTGAATATATACTGTCTAGAAATTAAATTTTTATCTTCAAAATTTCAACCTCTTTTTATTTCTCCTAACAGTAACTCTTCCTGCAGAAATAAATATCAATTAATGAAGTAAATATCGCGCACTCTCCATTCCCAGTCCATCCTGCAGAAATAAATCCTGGTTATGCACTCTCCTCTCCCCTCTCCTTCCTGGAAAACGCACACACACACACACACACACACACACACACACACACACACACACACACACACACACACACACACACATCTCAATTACTCCAGGGAATCGGCCGTAAGTTTGTTTTCCCTGGCCTGGTGTAGTGGTATTAGCGGCGGTGTTTTTGTGGTATTAGTGGCAGTGGTTTTACGAGTTGTTGGTGTGGTTTTACTTCCCCTAATGGGAGAGGGTCCACGTGAGCGATGTTTACCTTTGTCTAGTAAGGACTGGGTGATAGACAGGTACGGTAAGTAGTTAGGTAGGTAGGTAGGTTGGTAGGTAGGTGGTGGGTACGTACAGCAAGAGAGAGAGAGAGAGAGAGAGAGAGAGAGAGAGAGAGAGAGAGACAGACAGACAGACAGACAGACAGACAGACAGACAGACAGACAGAGAGACAGAGACAGAGAGACAGACAGACAGAGGACGGTTGCATCCATAGACAGCGTAATTCAAATACACATAGACAGATACCATACCTTTGATACGGTACAGATATAGGCTATATAGACAGATGGACAATATATATGTGGATAGACAGATACTTATATAGACAGACAGACAGACAGATATAAATAGCCTAGACAGACAAACATTTAGGTAGATAGACAGATACATAAACAGATAGAAACAAGTCATTTTAGCCAGCCTGCGATCGCCTCACAAACACTCAAAAATTCAGTTAACCTTCTCGTGCATCTTACTTGCCCTTCCCCTACCAGACGTGTGTGTGTGTGTGTGTGTGTGTGTGTGTGTGTGCCTACGTATTTAAGCTCCTGTCTGTTAACTTGCTGACAATCTGTGTGCCCAATCCAAGCAAACTTCTTGAACTTTAAAGTTTTTTTTTTCTTCAAATACCAGGGACGGGAATGGGGATGACAAGTGGTAGGATGCTGAACTGCTGTCTAGATGGACTTGACAACGATTCCAGGCTGGGGCAGGAGACAGACAGACATACAGACAGATAGACAGATTGATAGACAGATAGATACACCGGTATGGATAAATTGGTACCGTGTGTGTGTGGTGTGTGTGTGTGTGTGTGTGTGTGTGTGTGTAATAGACAAGACACTTTTTCCACGAAATTGGTTCTTGTCTGACATTTAAAAATTTCTCAGAAGTCACTGTTATTTTGCCTCATCTTAAAACACCTGCCCTTAGTGGGGAATGGCGCCTTCGCGTGGTGGTACCGATATAATTGAGCGGTTCCACTGTTCGGTTATACGAACGTCCCTTACCTCCTTCCCTATCCCCCGAAAGGTACATGGTGGAGTGCATGAAAAGGGTATCTTCAGCCTGCGGTCCACTGTGTTCACATCGAGATTAAACTGAAGAAATAACGACAAAGAAATCATCTGCAACCTGAATACGATCGATGGTCATACTGTTTTCATTTCTTGCCTTACCCTTCTTCGCGTGTGTGTGTGTGTGTGTGTGTGTGTGTGTGTGTGTGTGTGTGTGTGTGTGTGTGTCCCCAGCCTACACACTCCCCCTTCAAGCCATTACTGCTAATCACAGTCCAGACGACCTTGTTTGGCTTGGGTTTGGTGTGTGTGTGTGTGTGTGTGTGTGTGTGTGTGTGTGAGAGAGAGAGAGAGAGAGAGAGAGAGAGAGAGAGAGAGAGAGAGAGACGCCGCATCCTATGACAGGTGGCCTCGACAAGACAACCTCCAGGTATTTACGTCCCTAATTTCTGTCCCTACTCATGAACGACCCCCTTCCCACGACATCACCCTCCTTATTTTCTCTGATTCCTCCACCGTGTCCTCGGCTTCTCTCTCCTCTTTCTTCCAAGCGGTCCACTTTGATCTCTCTCTCTCTCTCTCTCTCTCTCTCTCTCTCTCGCTCTCTCTCTCTCTCTCTCTCTCTCTCTTAAATGCCGAAGTATCTCACATTGCTGCCTCCTGTTCTCTTACTTCGTTTCTTTTTCTTTAAGCTTCGGACTCTAAAATTTTCTTAGTTAAATTAAACCTTGAGCTATTAATCTGTAAAAAAAAAAAATCTATATCAATAAATGTCAGGTTTTATTTTGATCATTTTTTTCAGTAACTTGCCTTTATATTCTTACCGTAAGTACCGGTATGATCACTGCACTTCACACATACGATTAATTTAAAGTTTCAGTCAGGCAAATCTGAGTGTTAAGGACAAAATACTTATCTTTCAACAATGAATGTTCTCTCTAATACAGTTTGGTTAAGTTTAGGTCAGGTAAGGTTAGACTGCGTTGGACTGGATTTGACTGGACTGGGTTGGGTTGGGATGGCTTGGGTTAGGTTAGATAAGATTGGACTGGGTTAGGTTATGCTAGGTTTGATCAGGTTATCTTATGTTAGGTAAAGTAAAAATAGATTAGGTAAGCTGAGGTTAGATACGACTGGGTTAGGTTAGGCTGGGTAGGGTTAATTATGCTTAGATTATGTTAGTTTATGGTAGGTGAGGAGAGGTTATGTTAGATTCGGCTGATGATCTGATAGTGGGGTTAGTCCTTGCTAGACTGGTAAGCTGAACAATACGTCCTCATCTCCTCCAGAATGTCAACAACCCACCCATCTCTATTTCACGTGACATTTGAAGACAGTGCGTGACTTCATGATATTTAAGACAAAGTGTGACATCATGATATTTAAGACAGGGTGTGACTTCATGATATTTAAGACAGTGTGAGATTTCATGATACTTAAGACAGTGTGACCATGATATTTAAGGGTGTATAACGTCATGATATTACTGTGTGACGTCATGATCAGCAATATTACGATCAGAGTCGGGACCAGCCCAAAAGGAAGGGTACTGGAGAGGGACGCCTTCACCCGGTGACATGAAGGTGACGAGGTGGCTCCACTGCCCGGTTAACAACAACAACAACAGCCTTCCATATCACATAAAGTCTTACTCTATTTATCTCTCTATCTATCTAGAGAAGAAGTCCTGGTATTTAGCCCAAAAGGCGGCATTTCAGAATCAGCATTAACCATTCCAATGACCTCAGCTCCAGTTAACACCATCTATCAACGATTAAAGGAGAGTAAGACTGCCAGTAGGATGAGGAATAAGTCTTACCCCCTTCACTGCTGATTTATTTATTTATCTATTTATTTATTCTCGTTACTTCCAGAGAGACTTACTCGGTTTATGGGAGATTTTTCAAGATTTTTCGAACTGGAGGATTTAGTTATAGCCTTTATCAACTCCTTCACTACAAGTCATTCAGCTTAACTTGGCCCACATTTTCGTCCTTCTGGCAGCTTATTTCACGTGGCACAGTGGCTGAAAAAGACAGTACCACAGCTCTACTCGTACATCCTTCCCACAGCATTTCTTCATGACTAGCACCATATTCAAGTGCCTATCTCGTGTTACAGCTCATCATTCAAGGTGGAAGGGATGGCAGTTTTAGGCCAAGTTAAAGCGAACGGAGCAGAGAACTTACGAAATTTGAGTACCGGCGTCTGGAGGTAAGAAAAATAAATGAGTTACGGTAATTCGGTCACAGTAATGAAGGGGTTAATCACATGGAGGAAATCACATGCCAGGGATCTTCATAAGCTTGAATTTTTAAGAGGAAAACAGAAAATACCTGACTATTTATACAAACGTGTTATTTAGCACAAGACATCTAGTTCAAGCATCATCTCCAAAGAAACTACGCCTCTCTCTCTCTCTCTCTCTCTCTCTCTCTCTCATTATACATAGGACACGCATTATTAATCTCCCCAGTGCATTTCATATCTGAGGGAGGTTAATCTTGGTAATGCGTGTGCGTGCGTTTGTGTGTGTGTGTGTATGTGTGTGTGTGTGTGTGTGTGTGTGTGTGTGTGTGTGTGTGTGTGTGTGTGTGTGTGTGTGTGTGTGTGTGTGTGCGCGCGCAACTGGGCAAGTGGCTGGATATGAATTATGTATACAGGTATAATATCGTGAATCCTTGTGTGTGTGTGTGTGTGTGTGTGTGTGTGTGTGTGTGTGTGTGTGTGTGTGTGTGTGTGTGTGTGTGTGTGTGTGTGAGAGAGAGAGAGAGAGAGAGAGAGAGAGAGAGAGAGAGAGAGAGAAATGATAAAATGGGAGGATATATGAGAGAGGGTATTGTGTCGTGGGAACAAGGGTCGTTACTGAGTAGGGATCTAAAATATCTGGACACCCTTTTGTGAAGCCTAACATTATGACGTCGAGCGATAGATAAAATGACGAATAGACAGAGATAGACAAACCAACAGATCGCAATAGATACGCAAAAAGGTAGTTGCAGTTGATGGGAAGCTATTTACAGACTGACAGATTGGTATATAGATATTTAGTTAGCCAGAAATACAAGCCGACAGAAAGGCAGACAAAAACACAGGCAGACAGACAGATAGATAGTGTTGAAATTAGCCTAACAAAAATAGACAGAACGAGAAATAGATTCAGACAGATAGACAGCCCGATAAATAGATATAAATATTGCTTGATTCCCTAAACGCTTTGCAAATTCAGATTAATTGCATTCTCTCTGGCGTCGATACTCGTTGCAACCATTTATTTTTTCTTTTATTTCAACTCTGATCACGCTGAATGTAATACCGGACACACACACACACACACACACACACACACACACGCACCCACCACCCACACCCCATTCACCCCACCACCACCACCACCACACACACGCACCTCCCACTCATCCCACCACCACCATCCCACACACGCACACGCGCACGCAATATTGGCCATGAATATTTCCTTTGAGTATCCAGGTATGCTGAATATCCGGCTGTTCCTCTGAAGTCAATATTTCAGTGCGCTTTCAGAATAATATCTTTCACGGCACATAGCTCTGTGAATTCCCCCTTGCTCTTGCTTTGATGTCTGCTGATTTGGTCCTGCTGGGTTTATTATTATTATTATTATTAGTATTATTATAATTATTATTATTATTATCTTCCTTTCAGGGTGTTTCCACTCCACTTTTTTAGGCAGGAAAAAGCCATGATGATGATGATGTGATGATGGTTTGTACTACTACTACTACTACTACTACAATTACTACCACCTCTATACTACTACTACCACTACAACTATACATTCCGTATTACCGTACAACTAGTAATAAACTTGTTTTAAAATGTTACCTCTATTAACTCTTTCACCGCAATGAACTCACTTAATAATGTTACTCTGGCTACTAACAGGCTAATTTCTTCAGCTGAAAGGATCCTGGTTGTTAAAAAATGTATTACGAGCTCAATTAATCTTTTTCGTTGTCATGGACCAACTTAGCATTAAAATTCAAATAACAGTAAGTGATTATCTTCAATCATGAAAGAAAGTCATGGCAGACTTTTCGAAGTAAGGGAGTTAGTTACAGCCTTAGCCACCTCCTCCAGCACTACATAAATAAATTCGTGTAGTGGTCGAATTACTAATATGAAAAATACGTCATCGGACTGAAGGGAGCTTTTCCTACGCTGGCGTATCTTTCATGTTGGTTGTCACCAAACGATTTTACGCTTATCCTGAGAGACTTTTCCAACTGGCGTAATGAGATGTAGCTTTCATTAACCCTTTCAGTACGAGATCGGAAATTGAAATCCTCCAATAGTAAAAAAAAAATTTTAAAGGCAATCGTCACACACACATTATATATATATATATATATATATATATATATATATATATATATATTTATATATATTATAGTCAAATATATTTTGTTTTCTACCCTACACCCTTTTCTTTTCAGGTTTTGGGGATGCGATTATGCTATGCAACACGCTAAGTAATTTCCAGTATATTATGCAATAAAAGGACAGGAGGACAAATAACTGACAGTAATAATTAAATGGCCGAGGCCAAGAAGCCAAAATAATGACTAAGCGACAGAGTACAATTTAAATGGCCGCGTCCACTTCCTGTAAACAAACCCCGGAACACTCACCTCTCGCCGAGATGCATCCATGGCGACCAAACACCGTCTCCTTGGCATGCACAAGATTATATCCAACACAGACCCACCACACGATGCTAAAGTCACCATCAGCAGGGAGAAAGTCGTAACAGAAAGGAACCAAGGATGTAAAATCCAGAAGAACGAAAAAATCTCACACACTTTCCAACTCGTGGGAACACACTGAGGCTGGCATGCTGGACGGTACGTCTGGCAAGGATGTTCCAAGCACAAATCTTAACATAATTCCGGTATTTTCGTAGCTTAAGTTAACATACAGCAATCTGACTCAACAATAGCAACCTAAATGACACGATAAGAATATAAATGCTTTGAAGAATAAACGAAATCCTCATATTCAACACCGCAACAATCGGCAGCTTTAAACTGCACCGGGCACCAAACGGAAAAGATATCGTACTGTACAATAACAAAGAATTATAGCTGCGGAATCTAACTTATTGTGCCTCTGAAGATCCTTAATATATACATATTAAATTACTGTCACTACTTTTCTATCTTTCTATTTCCAAAAGTTTCTATTTCCCGTAAGGAAAATCAGTATTAGAGTAGAGGTTTGTGCTGGATCCTATTTAACCCGCTCCAGTAACACTTAATAAAATAAATCACTGGAGGTAATTATGATAGAAAGGGAGAAAATACATAATTAATAAGTGCTAGAAAGAGCCTTGTGGACAGATAGATGGATGGTGGATGGATGGAGATTCACCCACGAAACTGAAGCTTTTTGTAATCATTCTTTCTCTCTCTCTCTCTCTCTCTCTCTCTCTCTCCTGGGACGGCGGTGGAATGTTCGCCCCAGGTTTACTGAAGAAAAAATAGAATTGATATCAGTGCCAGAGTTCATAGCATTGCAGGAGAATTTACAGTCAGAATTTACACGGCTCTGGGAGAATTTACAGCGGTGGATTTTACAGTATCGTGGGAGTTACATTTACAGTATTTACAGCAGTATGGATGATGCTGATGGTGGTGGTGGTCGTGGTGGTAGTGACAACGAAAACGATGATGGTGATGATGGGAGAATTTACAGGGATGCGGCAGAATTTACAAAAGAATCCACTTTTTTCATTTCAGTGATGGTAACATCGGAAAAAAAAAATGCAGAACTATAAGATCATTTACAGAGCATTGAAAGATTTACAACTTCTCGAGGGAATTTACACTGGCAGAATTTACAACACTAAAATTTACAGCACCAGAATTTACACCTCTGTGGAAGAATTTACACCTCTGTGGAAGAATTTACAAGTATGTGGACGAATTTACATGTATGTGGAAGAATTTACGCCTCTGTGGGAGAACAAACAGAGCTCAATTAATTTACAGAACTAACATTTACACGCCTAAAGAAGAATTTACACCCCCTGTGGACGATTTTACAGCAGGGTGGGAGAATTTACAGCTGGGTGGGAGAATTTACAGCTGGGACGCGTGTAAAATTTGACGCATCATGGCAATAGCGAGCCTGAAGTCTGAAATCACGAGGAGAATCCGGCCCATTACAGTGACAGACGCCCCCTGCCAGCTGGTTCCCCCCCCCCTTCCTCTTTGTAGCCCCCTTCTCCCTGTAGCCCCTTGAGTAGCCCCCCAACAGTCCCTCCTCCTCACCTCTCTGTAGCCTCCCTCCCTAGCCCCCTCTGGTAGCCCCCTCATCCTCATTCTTAGTCTCCCACGATCCTACTCTTGAATTCTTTCTCACCGTTTCGTAGTCCCCAGCTTGAGACGCAATTCCTCTCTCTCTTTCTCTCTCTCTCTCTCTCTCTCTCTCTCTCTCAACACACACACACACACACACCAGCCCACCTTTCCCCCCCTCCCAGTACCCTCAACTCCCTCCCTAGATCTTTGTCCCTCCTCCATATTCAAACTCCCCATTTCTAGCATTCTCCAACCTCCCCCTTTTCTAGGCTACTCTCCCACCCTCTCTATCTCCCCTCGCCCCCTCTGAAGCCCCCCTTTGAAGCCTCCTCCCGCTCTCTAGCCTCTTCTGGCATTCCTTTCTAGCATTTTTTTATTCTCTAACTTCTCACACTAGCTTTCTCTCGCTCTCTGGTCTCTTCTTTCACTCCTCTCTCTCTCTCTAACACCAAAGGATTTAAACAATTCTCCACTAACCTACTAACCTTTTCTTGTCCCCATAGAGTTTCAGTTAGTCTCTCTCTCTCTCTCTTAAAGTTACAGGCGTGGTATCCATTAGTGACTGGAATCCGGAGTCAGTAGGCTGTTTTATAAATACCTTACGACAGATTTTTTCACGACTATATTTTTTACTTAGGCCCGAATCTGTGAGCGACTTATACATGTCTTACGAACGAATTCTTAGTTAAGGTGGGATGCGTTTGTGGATGGCAGATGTGACGGGATAGGTGAGTGGAGGAGGGGTCAGATTCTGTTTAGTTTAGGTGATGCAAATGTTAGGTCACGTCGTTTGATTTTATTACGTTAGTCCAGGTTAGGTTAGGTTAGAATGAATTTGCTAAGGCTAGATTTGTCAAGATTATTATACTTGGCTATGTTATGTAAGGTTAGATGTTAAACAAATTTATGATAGGTCTGGGAAGGTTGGTTCTTGTTACGCTGGGAGGTTAGGCCATGTTAGGTCAAGCTTGAATGATAAATTAAATCAGGGCAGGGCATGTCAGGCCAACTGGTTACGTCACTGTGAACTTTTCTATATTGACCCTGTGCTCCCCCTCACATCCGCCTCTCCCCTATCCAGGATGTCTGTCAACCCAATTTTCTCCCTGCCCTTCCTCATACCTCCCCTCCCCTTCCTCATTCCTCCCCTTCCCTTCCATTCAGTCACCTCCCCTCCCCTCCCCTCCCCTCCTTCCCACGTTCTCTCCCCTCACAACTGATCTCTATCCTCGTCTGCATCCCCCAGTCTCACTCCCTTTATTCCCCCTCCTCTCTCTCTCTCTCTCTCTAAAACACGCGCTGATCGTGTGTAGTGCAGACACCCGTCCATGTCAGGTGTGTGCAAGTCGGCCGCTGCAGTACATACATACATACATACAAATATACACATATATGCATACATACGTACGTACATACATACTGTACATTCTCTCTCTCTCTCTCTCTCTCTCTCTCTCTCAATATTTTTCCTTCTTCACTCTCCTTCAATTTTCTTTCCAATTTCTTTGCCCCTTCCCAAATCTTAACATCCATCTTTACTCTTGCTCCTTCTGCATTTATCCTCTCACTCACTCTCTCTCTCTCTCTCTCTCTCTCCCTCTCATTTAAGGTCATGACATGGAAAGTTACTCAGCATCTCTCCCTTTGCGATTTATTTTGCCTACTGCATCTTAATAATCTCCCTTAAGTTATTTATTTATTTTTTATTATCGACATGGTTTGCATCAGTATCACACAACAGGATATTAAGATGTAAAGTGCAGAACAAATCGCTATGGAGGAGTTACGTATTCCTCAAAGGCACTCAAACCCTTCACCTCATCTCTTAGCTATCCTTGTCTTATTTCCTTCATTTTCCTTATGTATTTTTTTTTCTCTCTCAATAAATTATCTTCTCTTTCTCTTCTCTCTTTTCCTCTCATCACTTTTCATCCTTTTTTTTTATTATTATCTCTATTTTTTGTCATTTTTTCTCACCTTTATTATTTTTCTGATCTTTCTCATCTCTTTCTCCCATTGTCATTATTCTCATTACCTCATTTTCCCATTTTTCTTCGTCTCCTCTTCTTTCTCCT
The DNA here is from genome assembly GCF_032717465.1 of Coenobita brevimanus. Lineage (NCBI taxonomy): Eukaryota > Metazoa > Arthropoda > Malacostraca > Decapoda > Coenobitidae > Coenobita > Coenobita brevimanus. The sequence continues at coordinate 3,200,888 of NC_137050.1, forward strand.
TCAATTCTCCTTCTTGTTAATCTATAGTTTATTTTTTAAGTCTGTTTCTTCCTATTTCTTCTTTTCCGTTTCCTTCAATTCTCTTATATTCTCAGTAATCGTCTTCCCCAAAATCTTTTCCTTATTTTAATTCTTCTTCCTGTTTTCTTGTCTTTCCTCCCCCATTTATTTTCCTGTTAATAATCTCAGTCTTCCACTTCTCCTTCTCCCATTCCACCTCTTCTAAATTTGTCCTTTCTACAGATTTTACTATCTCATTCTCCTCCTCCTTCTCCTCCTCCATTTCTTCCAGTCCTTCTTTACTTCTGTTTAATAAGTTCACCATTATTATCAAATTATCCAGTCACTCGTTCCCTCCTACTTTCGTTCTTTCCATTTTCTCTTTTCCTACATCATTGGAATATATCTTTACCCATCTTCCAATTATCTTTAAATTTCTTCCTTATTTTCTTTACCTTTCAGCATCTTTGGCTCGCTCTTTACTCCTCCTTTCCTTTCTCTCCCATTCCACCTCTATTTTGTCTTTACTTTCTCTTCTCTCTTTCTAATTTTCTCCTTTTCTTACTCTATATTCTTTCATTTCTCTACTCCACATCTCTACCATCTCTTCTGTTTCTCTCACTTTCTCCCTTTTCTTCCTCCAGTTACTCTCATTTCTCCTCCACTTGCCCCTCCTCTCTCCAGCCTCCTTTCTCATCCATTACATTATTTTTCCTCCAGCTCTCTCTTTCTCCTACGCAGCCTCCTATATGTGCTCCTTATCTTTCTTCCATGTGCTCTCATTTCTCCTCCTAGTCACTTCTCTCTCTCTCTCTCTCTCTCTCTCTCTCTCATGTGTACTCTGTCTACAAATTATCTATTTTTAAGTCGCTAACTCATCATAACAACTTCTAAAAGTCACATAACTCTCTCTCTCTCTCTCTCTCTCTCTCTCTCTCTCCCTCACCTAACCCTTTCCCTCTCCCCTCCACTCAGTGTGCTCGTCCTGTCCAATCTGGTCTATTTTTTTCGTCCTTGACCTTTTTCGTCATTCTCTCTCTCTCTCTCTCTCTCTCTCCCTCTCTCTCTCTCTCTCTTATTCAGTCCATATTTAGTCTTTTCTCAGCTTTCCCTCTATGTTCCTGATTCTTTCTTATGAGAGAGAGAGAGAATTCTTCCCTCTACATCGATTCACGTTACACCTTTCTCCTCTCTCCCTCCTTTCCTTCTCACTTCCATCACTATCTTCCATCCCCCTCCCTCCCCTTCCCCAACACTTCTCCCTTGCTCGTATCCCTCTCCCATACCTTTCCTTTACTCCTTACTTCCCCTCCTTTCCCCTCCCCTCCTCATTCCTCCCCCTCCTTACATCCCAACCCTTCTTCCCTTCCTATATCTTCCTTCTCATCTTTTCCCTCCCCTCTACACTTACCTTCTCCTGCGCCTCCTCCTTCCTCTCTACCCCTTTCCTTACCCCCCCTTCCCCTCCCCTCACTCCAACATTCTCCCCTTTCCTCATCTTCCCCCTCCTCTCCCTTCCCCCTCCCTCATCAACCCCTTATCTACCCCTACCAGTCTACCCACCCTAACCACTCACCCCCTGTCATGTATTTATTTTCTAATTATTCATTCCTCACATCATCCTCGCTTCTCCCCTCCACTCCTCTTCTCTCCCTTACCCCTAGCTACTCTCTCCCTTCTATTCCTCCACTTCCTCCCCTCATCTCAAACACTCTCCCCTCTCCCACGGCATCTCCCCTTCCCCTACTCCCCCCCCTCACTCCAACACCCCCCTCCTAACCCACCACTACTCCGTCTTCTACTCCCAGCCTTCTCCCTCTCCCTTCCACCTCCCTTTCCCTCCCTGCACTCCCCTGTTTCTTTCCCTTCCACTCATATCAAATCTCTCCTCTTCCCATTCTAACCTCATTTCCTCTGATTCCTCTTCACCTGCTCCTCTTTTCCTCTCCCCTCCTCTCCCCTTTCCTTCTCCTCAACCTAACATTTTCTCCCCTCCCCTTCCCTTCCCTTTCCTATCTTCTCCCCTCCTCTCCCCTCTCCGTCTGTTCAACTTAGCTTTTTCTCCACTCCCCTTCTTTCCCCTTTCCTTCCCTTCTCACACCATTCTCCCCTCCCTCCTCCTCTCCCTGTCCCTTCCACCCACCCTGCACCTCTCTCTCCCTCTCCCTTTTCACCCTTATTTTATATTTATCTTCCATCATATATTCCTCGCTCAGTCCTTTCAGTTTATTTATACCCCTCCCTATGCTCCTCTCCTTTCCCCCTCACTTCCCCTTCCCTCACCCTTCCTCATTCCTTCCCACGGCATCCTCTCTTCCCTCACCCTTCTCTTCCCCCTACCTACCACCTTCCTTCACCCCTTTACACCCCTCCTCTCCCTTCACCCTTCTTCTGTCTCTCCTCTTTCTTCCCCTTTTCCTACCCCGCTACTAAAACACCCTCCCCCCTCACATACCCTACACCCTTTCTCTCCCTCATCACCCCTCCACATTCTCCCTTACCCTTCATCCTCCCTATGTCTCTCCCTTACCTTCCTCTCCCCTCCAATCTCTCCCCATCCTTCATTACTCCAGTACACCCCTACCCACCCAACACTGCACTGCCTTTCCCCACCTCCCTACCCACTCCCTTCCCCTCCTCTCACTCATATAGTCCCTCCCTACCTTACCCTTCACCTTCCTTTACCCACACCCTTCCTTCCCCTCCCCTCACTCCCCTCCCCTCTACCTACTCCATACCCCCTCCCCTCCCATCCTAATCTGTACCCCCATCCAACCATCCCT
>NC_137050.1:3206170-3316170 GCF_032717465.1 Coenobita brevimanus
CCTCTCGGAAAATCCTCTCTTCCTCTTTTTACACCTCTTCCCCAATTTTCCTGTCTTTCGTTCGGTTCATAATCTTTTTTTATCTTCTTCTTGTTCCCTTCTTCTTCTTCTTCTTCTTCTTCCTCTCCTCCGCCTCCTCTTTCTACCGTTCTCCTACTCCCTCCATCTCTCTTCCTCAGTCGTGCGTCTGAGTATCAATTCTTCCCCTTCCTCCTCCACCTCTTCCTCCTACTCCTCCTCCTCTCCCTCCACCGTCTCCTCATCTCCGTCTCTCCCTCCTCAGTCCAGCGTCTCAATGTCAATCTTGTTCCTCACATGACCTCTCAGCTGCCTAACCACCCATTCCAGGGCATCGTAGGTCATTAGGCACCCATCCAGCCGCAGCCGCCAACACCCGCCTCTGTGGGGTCAGGTCAGGCTAGGTTAGATTAGGGTAGGTTAGGTTAGGTTAGGGTAGGGTAGGTTAGAGTGTGCTATGTTAGGCTGGGTTAGGTTAGGTTAGGTTGGGTTAAATTAGAATATGCTATGTTAGGCTAGATTAGGTTAGGTTATATTACAATAGGGAAGGTTATTTTAAGTTTGGCTTAGTTTCGTTAGGTTAACTTAGGTTGGGTGAGGCTAGATTAGGTTAGGTTAGGTTAGAAATGACTGTGCTATGTTGGGCAGGGTTTAGTTTGGGTGGGTTAGGCAAGGTTAGGTGGATCATAGTAAAATAGACAATGTTATATCAGGGTAGGTCAGGTTTAGTCAGGTTAGGATAGGTTAGGTTAGTTTGTGTTAGGTTAGAAAGGAAAGGTTAGATTAGATTAGGCTTGATTAGGATATGTTCGATTAAGGAGGGCTATATTAATCTAGGTTGCATTACATTACATTAAATTACATTAGATTACATTACATTCGATTACATTAAGAATACATAGGAATTAGAGGTAGCAGGAGTCTTAGGCCTGTATGCTCGTAGGCTTAGAAGGCTCCTTAACACCTCTTCCTAAGCGATTTATTATGCTTATTACTCCTTACTGTCCTTTTGTGTAAATAACGTACAGCTTGATATTAACCAGCCGTATCGAAAAACAAATCTCTAAGGAAGAGGTGCTAGGGAACTTCCTTAACCGACGAGAATACGAATCTTAGGGTCTCGTACTGAAGAGGTGAAGGTCTTGTCTCACGCGCAATATTTCGAATCCACAAAAGGTAAGTAGAGATTTTTCTGCCGGACTCAAGTTTAACACCTTTTCCTAAGCGATTTATGTTCTTTATTACACTTCCTGTCCTCTTCTGTGTTACATAAATCCTTCCATTATCACCATACTCTGCATAAATAACTTACGGAAGGATATTAAACACACAAAGCCAAAAATAAATTGCTAAGGAACAGGTGTTAGGGAGTTTCCTTAACCGACGAGAGCACGAGCCCAAGAAACGCCACTCTTGCGCCCGTATTCTTGTGGCATGAGGAAGCTTCCTAACATCTCTTCCTTAGCGATTTATTTTGCATTTTACACGTTCCTAGGCTCTTGTACCATATTTATTCCTTTGTATTTTTGTCATAGATTGCACAGGTAAAATTTTAAAAAGCAGAAACAAATCGGCAAGGAAAAGGTGTTAGGGAGCTTCTTTATCTGACTAGAATATGGCTCTGAGTCACTTGGAAAATAAACCACCGCCACACATGCGCTACGCTAGGGTATACATAAGTGATTGTTTGTATTTTTGTTTTGTTTTCTTGTTCCGGAAATTGATCAGGAAGGAAATTATTGTCAGATCTGGTCAGTGTTAGAAGAGGTCGACTTTTTTTTTTTTTCTTTTAGTCTTTCTTGCTGGGGGAAAAAAGTTTTAATTAATTTTGCTAAAAGTTTCGTGGCACTAATTGGTATATAAGAGTTTTTGGGACACCTATAATTTTGAGTTCGTCTGTTAATACACGTACATTGACTGGCAGGTACTCTCGAGTAAAAAAATATATAAAAAAAAAGGAAAGAAAAGAAAGAAAAAAGAATTATTGGGTGTCATTCTAAAAAGAAAAAGAAAGCAGAAAAGAGAGAAAAAATATACTGGTTAAAAGCGAGTAAAACATCTCACACTCGGGACAGCTCTAGTATTTTGGATAATTTGGCGACAGTTCCTCAATCTAGTGCTTTTATCATTATTATTATTTATTACTTTATTTTTTCATCTGCTATTTCTATCTGCTGTGCAAGGCTGATAAAGACACGTAAAATTTCTGACGTTGTTTTTTCTCGGTGGGGTCCTGTACTGACGCTGATCTCGTCGACAAAAAATTTTTACCGCCTCCTGCCACTCCGAAATATCCAGTCTTCTACACGCTAGTATATTATTATTATTATTATTATTATTATTATTATTATTATTATTATTTAATATCAAAACATCCCACATCCCCGTGGGCAGTTTTATTGTTCCTGTCACTATTATTAGTACTCTCACTTATTTGAAAATTGCGATATTTCAAAGGCTCTTTGGCCTAAAGCCTTCAGACCTGGTCAATTTAAATGGACAGCTGTCCGCGTCTTTTGGCCAAAATATGGAAAATCGTTAACCAGATCTCAAGCTATTATCTGGAACACAGAAAAGTGAGTCAGCCACGCCATCTCAAGGACCGCTTCAGCTAGGAAGCTGAAAATTTAGTACAATAAAGCCTTAAGGCAGACACAGTGTGTAAAGGAGTATGGTTCCAATCGGTCGATTATTCTGTGAGATCGCTTTTGATAAAAAGTTTGAACTTTTCAGGATATTCTGGATGTCACCTAATTTTCCGCGAAGGATTAACGCTAGAACCACCAAACTTGATGGACTTATGAACTGTGATGCCCTAAGGTGACATGCACAAGATCAATGACCTTGACCTCAAGGTCTCCTTTTATCTCGGCTTCCAGGAAGCAATGGTTGTGGGATTTTTTTTTAAGATTAAAATTGTCCTTAGGCAATTTTACTGTGTTCTAGTTACTACTACTACTACTACTACTATTATTACTACTACTACTACTACTCCTATTAATATTTTCTTTACTACTACCAGCGATAATACTGCTACTACTACGGTACAACAACTACTACTACTACTATTTCCTCTGTGAAGAGTTAAAAGTTAGATAATAATAATACAGCCAGACCATAAATTTCACACATGTTTTCCTCGCTACGGTTCTCAACTGACGGAAATTTCGGCGACAACAAATCTTCCCGCCTCCCGCCACGCCGAAATCTCCCACTCTTGTTGTTTCCTGAATTATTGCAATGCCACACACGTCTGCTTCGGCGCTGAGAGTTTTTTTTCGTTTTTTTTCTTTATCTTTTATTTTTTTGTCACTCGTGCAAAACTTATTTCAACCCCGTCTTGCCAAGTTCTCTCTCTAAAAAGAAAGTGTGTGTGTGTGTGTGTGTGTGTGTGTGTGTGTGTGTGTGTGTGTGTGTGTGTGTGTGTGTGTGTGTGTGTGTGCCATGGTGAGTATATTTTTTCGCTTTCTTATTTTCTCCCTCTGTCACTCATTCTTCTTTCTTTCTCTCTTTCTTCCTTCCTTCTTTCTTTTGCTTTATTTTGGGCTGGTTACCAAATTTCCTTCAACACTTTTCTCTTGTCATGAATGCAGTTTATTTACAGTATTTTATTTAGGCTATTTTCAAAAGATTTCGTTCATCTCTCTCTCTCTCTCTCTCTCTCTCTCTCTGGTAGATAGATAGATAGATAGATAGATAGACAAAGGTATGCAATAAAAACTTCCAACCCACCTACCACCCACGACTTTCACCACCTCCACTGCACCCAAAGACAGAGATAGACAGATAGATAAATAGACAGACAGACAGACAAAAGGGAGATAGATTCACCTTCTACTCTCAGTCTTGTTTACTTTTGCTAGACAGATAGATAGATAGACAGACAGACAGACAAATATAGATAGATAAAGAGATAGATAGACAAACGGATAAATAGACAGACTTAATGTTGACCATCTGCGTAAAGATTATCTCCACTAGGCAGAGAGAGAGAGAGAGAGAGAGAGAGAGAGAGAGAGAGAGAGAGAGGAAAAAACAGACATGTAGACAGTCACACGCAGATATATAAACGGATAGATGGATAGAGATAAACAGAGACAGACAGACAGGTAAACAAATAGACAGATACAGATAGATAGATAGACAGACAGACAGATAGAAAGACACAGACAAACAGACCAATCAACACACTCACCTGCCACCGACAATCTTCACCACCTCCACCAGCCACTCCTTCTGCTCGTCCTTCATGCCCACCAGATTCACTTCAAGGGTGCCGTTGTGCCTCAGCTCAGAGAAGGCCTCCAGGGGGCACTCCTCCGTCAGCGCCAGGGTCACCACCAGACTCCTGACGCTCTTGTAGATCTTCCGCAGTCCAATGCTGAGCGACCTGTAAGAGAGGGAAAGACGCTGAGTGACCTGCAAGACAAGAAAAGAGGCGTGGAGAGTGTTTAAGGAGGCTCCGGTCTCATCTGAGGGAACAGGGTCACTCTCAGGTCCGAAATGTTAAAGTGTGGTTGCGTGGGGGTCGATGAGTTTTAGTTACGGGGTAGGAAAGAGTCTCCCGGGTAAACAGTCCAATTAACCCACCCTCCAGCCTGACTACACTTGGTCAATAACTGGGATGAAAGGGGTTACGGATCTCTGACAAACTCGCCATAGTCTGTTGTACCGAAATGTAAATCTCTATATAACTTTGTGTGTGTGTGTGTGTGTGTGTGTGTGTGTGTGTGTGTGTGTGTGTGTGTGTGTGTGTGTGTGTGTGTGTGTGTGTGTGCAAAGTGTTCTATACATGAAGCAATCAAATTTTAACAATAAACAAGTCTACATGTATATATTTTGTTTTCGTATTTCTTCCTTCAACATTCACTTTGGGGGTGGAGTGTTTGGTGTCTCCGTGACTGGGGTTGAAAGTGTATATACAGCCAGTCGTGTACACAGCATGCTCTCTGTTCGATAAGTTCTTCTAAGTGGAATAAAATGTCTGACAGTACCAAGAACAAAATACAATAAATGTCATTATTCATCATAGTGAAGATACTAAGCTAAAAAAAAAAACTACTACTACTATTACTACTACTACTACTATTACTACAACTACTACTATTACTATTAGTAGTACTACTAAGACTAATAATTTAATAATAATAATAATAATAATAATAATAATAATAATAATAATAATAAAGATAATAATAATAATAATAATAATAATAATAATAATAATACAAACTTACCTGAAAGCACCAACTGTGGACACTCGCACCCTGGCGGACTTGAGGTTGGGGAAGGCTGCCAGAAGCTCCTCCCCTTCAGGCTGCTCCCCGAGGCTCCCCACGAAGCTCGATAAATCCCCCCAGCATCCCAGAGCCCATAGAAAATCATCCGATGTCTCCTTGCTGTCGGCTTTCTCGTGTCGAAGCAGGTGCATATCAACTCTTATAAGTTTCTTCTGCCGCCGCTTCAGGTGCTGGTCGACCCCCTGAAGGACCTCCAGCAGGTTGGGTACGTCGTAGGGCTCAACGTCCTCTGGGATGTCTAAGCTAAAGCTCTTGACCTTGACCGGGGTGAAGCTTAGCAGTCTGAAAGCATCTGCTCCGTTCGTCTGGTCCAGCTCCCAGTGTTTGTGTTGGAGCTTCTCTTGTGCGACCAGTGTCCCGACTTGCGGCATGTATCTACTTTCCTCAAATAAGTTCCACCAGAAGCGGAACTCCGAGGGATCAATGGTTATCTTCTTCATCAGGCCGAATACATCGTTGACCACAGACGCGGTAAGGTTGTTCTGGAGCGCCATGTGGCCGATGAAGAACATGAGGATTTCGCCTAACTCCGGGCACGCCTCGGCCTGGGAGCCAATATCGTGGATTTTCATTGTCTTGGCCTGCACACAGCGGGAGAGGAAGGCGGCAGCGAGATACCTGGCCTGAGAACCGTATAAAAATGCCACCTTTAGCCTCCACTCTTCCGGATCATCGTGTATGTGGCATAAATGGAAGCCAGACAGGAATTGGATAGTCTCGATATCCTTTTCCTCACACTCCGACTCCAGCTTCTTTTGAATTGCCAGGGATAGTGTGAGACTCCCTTGCTTGAGCAGCTCCCAGGCCTGTGCACCGAGAGACAGTTTCAGGCCACTTAGAATCTCCGGCAGATCGCTGACACCCACAACATCCCTGCTCAGACGCTCACAAAGTTTCCTCGTGAGCTGGATGGACATTTCCTGGTAGAGCCGTGTAGCCGTGGTAAACACCTTCGGATTTTCCACCCACAGGAGCACCAGAATCACCGCCGCGAAGGGGATCCTCAAAAACTGGTCCAGGATCTTCTCCCTATCGCGCGTGTACTCCAAGAACGCCCTCCTGCGCCTCTGTCTGGTCGCCTTATCTTTCACCATTAGCTTAAAGATCTTGCAACTCAACTGTTCGTGCATATCGTCAACAAATCCACAGAGATCTATGGAGTGTGGCTGAACCCTGTGTCGTGCTGTCAGACAAATGGCATCCCTGTGGAGTTCTGGCCTCGTCGTCATAATAATCTTCTTCTCTCCAAACTTGGCCAAGACGTCCTCGAGGAGATCTGAAGACTCCCTGGTGGTCTGGTCGAAGCCGTCGATAATAAAAAGGATGTTGAGCTCCTTCAACGTTGGGATGATCAGATCTGGGTCGAAGCCTGCACAATACATGGGCAGCACCTGAAGGGAAGTGGTCGTGAAAGTCCAGAGTATATTTTTATGAGTAACAAGTCTCCATACAGGTCAAGTATGATCAGAAATAATATTGTTTGACCTTTTTTAAACTCTGATCTGGTTGTGAAGTGTCTGGCACATGTATAGGTGAAGCTGTATACAAGAAACTTTATACACAAATTTATAAACATGGTAACAGTCACTTAATATTCACTCTGCATATAGGCTGTGAAGTGTGTAGTATTGGCATAGGTAAAGATATAACAATATAAACAGGCAGTCTTATATACACAACTTCAGCTCAAGAAATATTACGAATACGGCATCAGCTTAGTATTCACCCGAGTGTTCGGTATGAATAATGATTAAAATACAATTAATCTCAAACATAACTTCACTTCGAGAGAGCTTATGAATACAGTACCTGGTCTAGTAGATATTCTCTCAGGCAGCTGGACCGAACCCCACAGATCTCTATGAAGAAAACGAGATCGAAACTACTCAGGCCTTCAACATTCGTCCCCCCTTTTAGCCAGTCTTGGATGAGGTACTGACACAGCGAGGTCTTCCCGGATCCAGCCAGTCCGTGTATCAATAAACACCCTCCAGCAGACAGCAGACTTTTAACGGGAATCACTTTCTCACCTTCCTTCATCGCTGGATCTGTGAAAATGTCCTCTAGTTTCAATACAATAGGCGTACTGGATTCAGGAGTGCTTTTGTCCCCCTCCTTCTCCCTCTCCCTCTTCCACGTGGAGGGAGTCAGGTCGCCTAATTTTTCATAATGCTCAGCTAGCGTCTGGTACCCCTTCACCGTCATCCGCAGCTTCCGGTACGTGTTCACCTCGGTGCAGCTCATCTCTGAGTCCGTGTCCTCGGCAATTTCCTCTCCCAGTACCTTGTTCACCACTTGTTCCGTCTCCGCTTTCAAATGTCCCAGTTCTCTCTCGACAAGCTGGCCCACCGACTTGTAAATCGAGTCTTGCAAATGGCGGATGTGATCGAGGTGTGGCGCTACGTCCGTGTCACATTGGTTGAGCTGTGTCAGAGCTGCTTCACTCACAGTTTCACAAAGCTTCCTCACATCCCTCCTGCAGTCCTCGCTCAGCCTCTGGTACAGTTTGACGCAGATTTTGGTGAGGACTTCGTAGCCAAACAATATATTAAAGTCAGTCTCTTTTAAGTTGGCTTTTAAGAGGCGCTGGTGGGACGCGTCGGTTAGCGGACAAAATTTCTTGGCACAGTAGTCCTCCAGCGTCATCGCCCCTCCGTTAGAGCCCATCCGATCGTCGCTGTAAATCGTCCTTACCAGATCACAGACGATTTTTCTACCCATGAGCTTCACGCATTTTCGTATCCTGGGGGCATCTTGGGGAGCGCTGAGGCCTGGAATGAAACTTGAATCAAGAGTGGGAAGTTTTGAATCAGGGGAGGAGCCTTGGACGCGGCTGACCGTACCAAAGTTAGGCTTTGTAGCAAGGAAGTCAGGGGTGGGTAGGACCTGATCTGGGTACACAGGGGCCTCGTCAGGGGAAGGAAGGGTTATATTAGGGCTTGGCAGGGACGGGGCTTGAGAATGTGATATGCTGATGAGGTCTAGAGTTGGGGTGTTTGAAAGACTCGGTATCGAAGTGGAGCCAAGCGTCGAAGAATTTGGAGCTGAATCAAAGGGTGAGAAATCGCTAAGAGAATGTTGTGTTTCGGGGCTGGGAGGTGTCGAATTAGTAGGGGACGAGTTGCTGGAAGGGCCGAGTGTTGAGGGGCTGCTTGGAGGTGCCGAAGTGGGGAGGGACGAAAGCGGTGTTGTCCTCCCCTCTCCCGCCAATATTGCATCAGCGTCACCCATGTTGCCTCCCCTGTCACCCGCCTCGGCTCCTGCGACACCAGCTGGGGGAGAAAACAGGCTAGAAAAAAGACTGACAAATGAAAAATGGGAAAATTACAATGAAGAAGAAAAAAAAAACTTAGGCCAATTAAATTATAGAAGGACGTGAGGAAGACAAATCACACACACACACACACACACACACACACACACACACACACACACACACACACACAGACCAAACATCATAAACACTGATACGCTGGGAGATAAACCACTGTTGTGTTCCTTTCACCCCTATCAAGATACGGTGACGGAACAAAGGAATTATCACGGGAATAATCGCAATAATCTCACCAGTTACATTTTCATCAGCTTCCCCTTTTTCGGCTGCTCATTGTCACCTAACACTATAAATTCGTGTCCCTGTGGGCTTAGTAGGCTCTCTAGCATCTTTACTAGTATTTTTTTCATCTTTATCAGTCCCTATTAACCCCTTCAGCACCATGGCTACATTACTGATTTATTCTTTTTTCTACAAGACAGGGCCAAGTTCGAGTGAAAAGGGTATAGCGCCACAGATGACCTCCAACGCGCCGCCCCCTGTACTGCTTATAAGTGAAGCTGATTGTACACACACAGAGGCGGCCGTGGAAACATTGGGGAGTGAATGAGCGACCAGACTGACACGGTGATATCAGGAGAAATTGATGAGTGTGTGTGTCATGCTGGATGGTGATGGCAGTGTGTTATTATTAAAGAGGCGAGAGGAAAAACATTGTGTGCATATGCATAGGAGGCGTGAATTATGCATGCAACCTGCCAGTAAATTAATATAACCCTGTATTCAAGGTAGATAGATAGATAGATTGATAGATATATAGATAGATAGATGGAAAGATTGATAGATAGACTGATAGAAAGACAGATAGACAGTTATAATATAAATCTGAGTGAGGTTATTGCCTACCAGTAAATTACATAACCCTGTATTCAAGATAGATAGATAGATAAACAGATAGATAGATAGATAGATAGATAGATAGATAGATAGAGAGAGAGAGAGAGAGAGAGAGAGAGAGAGATAAACAGATAGATAAACGCGGGCGAGGTTAACTTAGAGCCCAAAGTTCATCAGAAAGGAAATTTTGAGACTCACAAAAATCATTTAAAGAGAAATAATGAATCTGAACCTATGAACTTTACAATTACGAGTCAGTATTAGGAGAAGAAAATTATGAGAAGTACAGTCGGGTTATTAAGTCATGTCACGAAGTCTACTGAAAATGACTGGCCTGTATTCTAGTTAGGAAGTCCCATAGAACCTTTTCCTTAGCGATTTATTTCTGGATCCGGCTTGGTAATATCACTTTGTATGTTGTTTATGCAGAGTATGGAGATGTTAGAATGATTTAAGGAACCCAGAAGCGTATAGTAACGTAGAATAGACAAGATAAATCGCCTGGGTAAGGGTATTAGGGAGCAGTCCTAACCTAAAGAGAATAAGGACCTTTGTGACATCATCTTCCTCGCCCGATTGTACAGCGTGAGGGTAGTGTGGTGTTTGTTCCGTAGAATGAACAGAACAGGTGAGCAGGAGCCTTTGTCGGTCAGGTAATTGGACAGGTGACGTGTGAAGTGACCTTTGCTGAAGCTCCCTGCCAGGTGACCCAAATTTCGAATTGCTCAACAATCATGAATAAAAACCACCAGAGTGTACGGGAACGATGAAAACTGTGATGGAAAAAGATTGAATTAATGACTAGGTTCATGACTGTGTAAAGTGTAGACAGTGTGAAATTAATGACGAATACAATGAATAAAAAAAAGCTGAGTATGGAGGGAACTGAAGAAAATGTGGAATGCTGGAGGTAATTAAAAAAAAAATAATAATAAGTATGGGATGTGGAATGTGAACCTAGGGATGTGGTCTCAAAAATGAACCCCAGTGTTAGAGAGACCTCGAGTGGCATGCTTCAGAGAACAAGGCACAACAGACAGCCGCCATCAGATGAAAAATGCTCTCCAGGGTAGGCACTGAACCCTGCCTTTAACAATGTACAGTTGCGGTCAATAATTCCTTTACACTCTGGGGTTTCGAACTGATGAAGCGAGATTCCGAACCACCTCATTATTACTGAGTAGTTTATTGAAATCTCATTGGGTGTCTGATGTGATTTTGAGATGGTATAAAAAAGACATTGACAGCGAATGTATGTGTGTGTATGTATGTATGAATCTATCTACTGTATCTATGTCTGTCTGTCTGTCTGTCTGTCTGTCTATCTATCTGTTTTGTTATCACCCACAGGAACTGGGTCACTCACAAAACTTGAATAGTCTGGCTTGTATGACATTAATGATGAACCCTGAACATGAGGCAGAAATGGGTCTCCTTGGTTACTAGTCAAATCAACCCTCCAGTCTAACTACAGCTGGCCATTAATCGACCTGAGAGGGGTTAGGATTCTTTTTCAGGCTAGATTAAAAATAAGTCTCCTTGGTTGCTAGTCAGTTCAACCCTCCACTCTGACTAGCATTAACCGAGCTGAAAGGGGGTTAGGGATCTTTGTCAGGCTAGATGAATTACACCGTATCACAATATTACCACACACACACACAAAAAAAAGATAAAATAAACAGACAACAACACGAGAGCAACAAACTCGACCTGACTTGTCTCCCCCCCCCCAAGCTAAAAATACCTGGTATGGCCTGGAGTGTGATCATTAAAGCAGAGAGGCGGTATTATCCCCACTGACACGGGTACTGCCCAACACCACGTCACTACAATGCAAGGCTCACGGCTGCACTTCCCCTGCTCGTGTCCTGTCATCATCACCACTATCACCACTACAATGCATGGATCACCACTACATTTTGCTTGCTTGTATCCCGTTATCATCACCACTACAATGCACGGATCACCACTACACATCGCTCGAGTTTTGTCATCATCGTCAGCATCAGTACTATTAAGCGGCGGATCACTGCTACACTTTGCCTGCTCGTGTGTACTGTCATCATCACTATCATCATCATCATTATCATCATTACCCTTATCCTGCCACACTTTGCATGGTCTGGTCGACTCATCATCATCATCATCATCACCACTATCATCATCACTATCCCAACCCTCGTTCTCAGTAGCCAATAGGTGGAGTAAGGAAACATTTAGTATGCAGGTTTTCATCATCATCATCATCATCATCATCACTGTCTTAACCCTACGTCCTCTTAATACAGGGGTCACGTAGATAGACTGATATGCTAAGGTCACATAATCATAAACATTAAACCCTATTTCCCATTAGCAAATTGGATGGACACAGACGCACTTGGGAATATGAAGTACCGTATGTATCAATCACCATCATCATCATCATCATCATCATCATCATCACCAAAGAGTTGCGGGAAAGGTAAGATCTAGAAAAAAAAATAGATAACTATCAAAGAATGTGAGAAGATAAATGGGCCACACACTCATTCACACAACACTACAGCCATCGGAATCCTGGCTCCACCTCACAGCCAAAACCATCTTCCATTTTTAACCGTACAAAATTATCATTTTTTACAACTCACAACCAAAATCACATGCATAGCCTATATTTTTTCTTATATTTTTCACCTCGGGCAATACAATCGGCTTATACTTATTCTCTCTCTCTCTCTCTCTCTCTCTCTCTCTCTCTCTAACAGAATCACATACTTAATAGGACTAAATGTTATCAATGAATGCTTAGAAAAACTGTCTCACCTTTCAGCCAAAGTTTTCATGGATATTAATCTTGTCTTCTTTCTTAAGGTCCGCCTTGTGTTTGTCTTTCCTCTTTATTTATTTCCTATTTTTCCTTTCCCTTCATCAGTTTCCTTCGTCTGCGTCTTGTTTCCTTCGTGTTTTTCCTTGTCCTTCGTCAGCTTGTGTTGTCTGCTTCTCAGGGTGTCAGACTAGGATGTTCTTGTGAGATCAGCATCTTGACGAACACATATCCTGAGATGGAGATGGGAAACTGAGTGGATGAAGATTGAATAGACAAATAAGTGCATGGATGAATGGATCTGAGCGGGTGAAAATTTGAGATGGATGGATGGATGGATGGATGGATCGATGGGTGGATAAATAGACTGACAGACGACTTACCTTGTACTAGTTTTTATCGATCACTGCTAACATCTTCATTACTGTCCTGCCGCCCTTAAATGTAACTCTCAGTTTTTCAGAGATCAGTAAAAGAATGGCAGGAGGGAGGGGGAAACAGAAAGCTTAGAAATTCGAAAAAAGAAAAAAAGTACGAGTTGCTGCCGTACTATTTAGAAATTATCAACGAACACAACAATCACACAACTGTCCTGTCTCCGTCAAGGTAACACTAATCCGATTCTCATGTTAATGGAGAAGCGAGAAAATTGAAGAGGAAAATAACAGTAGAAAAATATGAGATAGTTGCCTTCTTATCTTTCAAAAATTAATATCGAACACAACTAATACAACCACATTCTTGTTACCACCAAATTCATAAATAAGATTTTTTTTTTTTTTTTAGATATATGGAGGTGATGGTAAACAGTAAGAGAAATGCAAGAATATTATACAAAAACAACTGTGCTACCTTTAAGAAATAATTGCGAAACACCAAAGATTTCTTCATTACCATCTTGCTACCTCACAAACAACAGTTCGAGTGTTGAATAAAAGAGGGAAGAACGAAAGCTTGTAACATTCACAAAATATTGCAAGATATGCATTCTTACCTTTCAGAAAATATTATGAAACATCACTGAAATATCCACGACCATCTTGTCACCTCGAAACCAACACTAATATACAAAAAAATACGGTATGTGCACCTCCTGTGTGTGTCCTGACTCACTGACGAGGCTTGCAACGCCCTCCTACTGGCGCTGACCACAGGAGATAAGATACACCTCACACCATCACTGATACCGCACGTGCCACAGATTACAACCTCTGGCCATCTCACGCTCGGGACAACTCTGGTATTCTATTCCATCTAACGCCAGACGAAAAGGGGAACAGGAGGAGAAAGGAAGGCAGAAACGGGAAAAGGGAAGAGAAGGAGGGAGGAGGGGGAAAGAAGAGAGGAAAAAAAGGGGGTGGAGAAAAAAGATGGGAAGGATAGAGAGCTAAGAGAAGGAAGACGGGTAGGGGAAGGGATTAAGGAAGACAAGAGTGACAGGAAGGGGATGAGAAAATGGAATGACAGATGGTGGAAGGATGGAGAGGAGGGACGGTGATTGCGAAAGAAAGAGACAAGAGCTATTTGGTCCAGCCAGTTCCTGATAACACTGAATATTGTTGTTGTTGGCATCGCTTCAGTTTGGAGGGTATCAGAGTTAAACAGACGGATGGATGGATGGATGGATGGATGGTAGAAAGTGAAGAAGAACGAAAAATAAGAAAAAAAAAAAAAAAAAAAAAAAAGGAGGGGGGATATACATGGTTTCTACTGCTGCTAAGTCAGGTAACCACTGAATATTACATTTGTTGACAACCAAGAAAGTGAAGATCTTTCAAAACGCACGAAATCTTCACTATGTTTTCTTTCGACCGTTGGATTATTTTATTATTTGTACTCACAGTGTATAAAGGTTAATTTGCACATTCCATCATGCTGCCGTGAGAGGTCATGCTTGGAATATGATAACTGTGTATCAGTTGTTAGGTCATCCTAGAATGCATCCAGGGTGGCCGTGGCAGAAACATTGCAAAACTTGTCACCACTCGAGCCCCTTTATCACCTGTCATCATCACTCCAAACCCGTCTATCACCACTCATCACTCCATGCCTCTATATCACCGCTCATCATCACATCAAGTCTATCTCCACACTCTTCCCCGTGCCTAGCTGTGATGAGGCACCGTCTGCCGTTGGAGAGCAAGGGCGGTAGGAACAATGAAGAACTAGCTACAAACCATAATAAGACGACATAAGGCACTACAGGTACAGCTGAAGGGAGCGGGGGTGGAAGTAATTATAACCTCCATGACTGAGAACATGCGCTCAGTCATCACTCCATCCCACCATTCCAAGACCGTCTTGTCTTCACTCCCTTCCTCCACTCCATGTCTTTCTTTCGCCCCTCCCCTCCACCACTCCATTCCTTACTTTCACCCCTCCCCTCCACCACTCCAAGCCTCCCTGTCACCAGTACCTCATGCCTTCTATGACCACATCCTCCCACCACTCTTATTAAAACTATAGTCTCTTCAGAAGTGAAGAAATTCTTCCTATCTTCTCATTTTTAAATGTCTTTTGTAGTGTCTATGTAACGGGGTCTATAAAAGCCCGTGTTGCCTAGAGGTAAAGCGGGGGATCCTCTCTGGCTCAGTAGTAAAGTAAACGTGTGTGAAGAGCGAGGGCCTGAGATTGAATCTCGGTCAGACCAGAATAATTTGTTAAGTTTCAGTTTGGTTATTACGTTGGTTGGCAGCGGTATGGGATGTGAGGCGAGGTTTGGAGGACAATGATGTTGGTTAGCTGACAGTATCCTAGTCATTACAACCCGGGATGAGATGTCCGGTGTAGTCTGCTGCGTCCCCAGTAATGGTCTTCAGTGCTACGCCACCATGTGTTCGAAACACCAAATTAATCACCAAGGGGAGAAAAGAGTGATGTGATGGGGTCTAAGGGCCCGCGTTGCCTAAAGGTATCATAGAAGGATCTTTTCTTTGGCTCAGTGGTAACGTGCGCGCTTGTGGAATGCGAGGGCCTGAGATGGAATCACGGCCAGACCAGTGATTAATTTTTTAAGATATTTTCTTTGGCTCAGTGGTAACGTGCGCGCTTGTGGAGTGGGAGGGCCTGAGATCGAATCTCAGTCAGACGAGTGATTAATTTACAGTATTAAGTTTCATTTCGGTTATTACATCTACGATCTCTTTTGGCTAGTTTTCTTCATTCACCAGTTTCTGTCCAGAGTGGTCTTGTGCAGTTTGTAAAGGGCCCAATCTGCATCCCTGACTCTTTTAGGCAGACATCAGCTTTTCCACCGTTTTCTGAAGAATTCTATAGGGTATAGCTATAAAGATGGGGGCAGATGCTATGAGATGCTTAGCTGCAGTGCGCAACTCCTTAACTCAAGTTTGAGCTGTTGTGGGATACAAGGTCATTACATCATCCAGCTTACCACTTCCGCTAGGTATTACCCCAAGTACTCATTTTACCAACCAACCAGCAGAGTCAGTGAACACCTGAGTTGAGTGACACCAGTTGCCCACATCAGACTGGTGTTATTGGCCCAGCAGATCCATAGCTAGCACTGCTAACCACTTGGCCAATGTGGTCAACTGTCAAATCTACTCTACTGTCAATTCTCTCTCACTCTTACCCCTGTGGGCTGCTCCAATCATAGTCTACTTTCAGCACCCTGATCTGTCATTCGGGTAACCTGTTCAATTCTCAGTATTGCAGACAGGTGGTGGTACTCTGATGTACCATAGAATCCATGGAATGATTACTGCCACCATAATATTGGTCAGATCCCTGACAGTGTGCTTAGTGCATTGTGGAGTATATGCCTTCAGACTTGTAAGCAAACTGTTCAATTTTCTTTAACACCTTGGTTTTGCCACACTTGCTATGCTGCTGTACAAAAGGTGGTGGCTTCCAAAAGGTACTTTAGTTAATATATACCCAATTCATGCATAATCTTCAATGACCTAAACCTTCATCCAACCTGAAAACATGTATGTACTTACCTTTCTAACTTTGGTTCTTCCTCACCCCAAGGTCTTCTTTCCCTACCCTTTTCTCTTGACAGCTCTGTTGCTATCTCTTCATTTGATAATGATAGACCCTTCTCTGGATGCCAGTGCTGCTCCTGCTTCCCCCCCGTCTATTATTCTTTCTGCAGTATGAAAATCATACGGATGAGGACTGTACCATATATGGCTCATCACTGCAGTGTGATGCAAATTGGAATTTCACAGGATCAAAGATTACAAGTAAAGCCTTCCTAGTGCTCTCTATATTAGGGGCTGGAGTAATTCAGAACTGGAAAAACAGAACTGCCCTAACTGTTCATCCATAATGCTTTGGATTAACTTTTTGTTTTAAAGGTTAATTCTAAAGGACGAATACAGAGTCTGAATAGTATTACTATATCACTTTCATTTTAATAAATAACTGCCGTATTTACATTGATCACATAAACAAAATACATATATGGCTTAAAGCTCACACACATTTGCACTGCATACTATAGTTGCCACTAAGTGCTTAACTCTCTCGGTGTTGGCAATGTACACTGTATACACCATCAGGGATCTATTATTAATTTATAACAGGAAACTCCCCTTCCTGTATTTTAATGTCACTGTCCATCACAGCAATTTACTCTGGGTACTGGAAAAACGACAGATATCAGTAAATCAAATCACCTCAAAGAAAAATTACAACTTTCTTAGCACTGTTAAGTCTGGTTATTACTTGGATGGGTGACCGCCTGTGAACACCAGATGCTGTTGGCATAACGTTCTCCCTATGTGTCAAGTGGGGTTGGTGGAGGATTAGTGCCCCTCCCTGTAAAACTAACTCTAAGTCCTTTTTCCACTCTGTTTGGGATACATGGCGTCTGGCAATGAATGAATGAAAATTAGCACTGTAAGTGTCCTGTGAACTTTACTTGAGTGGTGCAGGGATTGCCCCTCCTATTCTTATCATTCACTACCATCCTATGCATCAGCAACTGACATCCATTTACCCATTAAATTCAGAGTTAATTCACTGTTTTGATCAAAATCTCTAAGGAGAGAAGCATACTTATTACCAATGACTTGCATGCACAAGCATTTATGTGATGGACCACATTATGAATTATGGAGTGATGGTGAAGACTGGTCTGAACATAGCAAGCCTGAGTTATATTGGCCTACCAATAGTTCTGTATTATACTGAAGATCAAATACAATTTTTCCTCAGCTTCATCAGTCCCCTAGTGAGCAACCATCCTCACTGCCAACACCAAAAGAGTTCAATATACATGCAAACATCTGACTTGGTCATTTTAAGCACAATATGCATGTGGCTTAAACAATAACTTGGGTATTAGGCAACCAACTCATTACAAGATTTCCTTTATAAGAGTTAAAAAACTTTAACAAAAGAATAAACTTTGATAATATCATGTCAAGTAAAGAAAACACCTCAGCTTATGAAGTACCACATCAAATAGTGGCAACATACATTTACACATAGTGTATTGTGCTTGTTCAAAGTCTCACAATACTGCAAGACTGACATGAGCTCAACTTTGTGCCTCTGATTGCAAGTACATTCCCCAACTTTAAAAATCTCACACCAGCCCTGTCATCCCTCCTCGAACACTGCTTTTCACAACAACTAACAGGCACACACACTCTCACTTCTAGACTGGTTTCTATTCTACTCTACATAAATAAGCGTATCTGTTACTCTTGGTAAGATATCTTTAGAAATGTAGAACAGCTGTGCTAGATCATTCCCTTATACCTTCCCTCTCCCCCAACCATAACTACGGTCTTTTCACAGTACGTAAAAAATTAACTCATATCTACTGAAACAAGAAGTCATTAAGCAAAAGCAAGAATACTGTATTCATGCAGAGAATAAAGAAAATAATATTTGGGATTTCATGGTATAGCATTTAGTCTGGCAAGTTAAAGTCCTTGTCATGTGTCACTTTTTCCAACATTCTTTTTAACTCCAAGTCCACTGAAAATTTACAGCAAAATTGCCTAACGAAGTTCCATTGCTTCCCATAAAGTTGATTTTCCACTTTTTCTTAATTTACAATACCCATTGTAAGCATAAAGTTGATGTTTTTGAACACATCAAAGACAAAAAATATTCTCTGTTACGGTAGTAGACTAAACGAAGAACTGAAATGTCCAGAAAATCAGTAAATGAGGAAACAAACATTTGTTGAGGGGTGTCATTTAGTACAATAAGTAAGATTTTGTTGGTGAAATGAGTAGCATTACAGAAGCGAAAGATGGAAGCAGCAGACACTGTTTTGGTAGAGGAGAATAAGTCTAAATAAAACTGTACTATATGCTGTACTGTAATTAAATGAGGACAAATGTTTTGTGACTATAACAACAAGCAAAGGGGAATACAAAAGGGTGAATAAACACAAAAAATATTAATGAAGACAAAACAGGACAATAAAGAAAACCTTTGTATCATCAGATTAATGCAAATAAAGGTTTGTGGCAAGGGACTGAGTTTTGTGCCTTGTCCCCTTTTGTTAAAAAGGGCTAAGGCATTGCCACTTAGGTTTTGGAGCGTGTAGCACTTCATGACTGGATGCCCTTCCTGATATCTACCAATGACCCTTGGTTGAACTCGAACCATTAACCCTTCAGTCAGTGCGCTCTAACCCACTGAGCCTTCATTCTGGGAAAACAATTTTCCTGTAATTCCTTGACTAAGTAAGGTTCTCTGATGGTAAATAAAGTAATCTGGTGGCATCAAAAGTAACAATGAGATCACTGTGAAGGTTTGCTTTGATTTCAAATGAAAAACTTACGGACTGTGCAGCAATGGTCACAAACTAGACTTATGGGTTTTAATGGGCCATAATCCCTGTAATGTAAAGAGGCTACAGGGAGAAGGCCACCAGGGAGAAGGCCACACGCTAAGCTAATTTACTGAAAATTACTGTAATCTACACTGTAAAAGGATGAAAGTTAAGCATATTCATCACTCTGAGTATGAACAGAAAGGCAGTTGAGCCAAATGACCTATAAAAGTGCAAAACTACTTAAAGTGATCCAAAGAAAACTATACAATGAAAGAAACAAGCAGGAGACAAAATAATGCTCCGAGAGAAAGCTTTTCTATACTAATATCTGTAGAACACTAAGCCGCAGTGAATAAGTACTTGAGAATGAAAATGAAAAATAAAAAAAATGTCACTGTACCTTCACACACCTAACAAGAATAAACTATGGTAGTTATAACAAAAGAGAACATTACCCAACATATACTGGTACAGCACTGAAGTTTGTAGAATACTATGCTGCAGTGAACTGGGATTGTAGTGGAGTAATTTCTCTTATCCGATGACATCCTTGTATTTTTCAAACGCCATCCCCTGACAATTTCATTAACCTTAAACAAAACAAACTTTAGGCATCTGATATATTATCATCATCATCCAGGCCTCCTTTCCCATACTAGGGCAGGGTGAGGAATAGCAACGTCCAAACAACCCAAGTTTGCCCAATTCAATGGACCATGCTTCTATTCACTCATCATTCAAGCCCCCATAATCCAGGCTCAACCTGATATGCCAAGAAAACATTAACCACATTCTGTAGCTTCACATAAACGTATCCGATAGAGTCAGTCTGAATGCCGTCATTAAAATGGGGTGCCAAACCCCTGATCATGCACTTCTTCTCACAACATTCATCTAGCCAGCTCAATCTCTTGTCAGTCCTTTCCCATGCTGAATAAAATCACCTACAAGCAGCAAGCATAAAACAAAAATGTCACTGGGTTCATGAGAGTAACTGCAATAACAGATGCTTATAATGAAATGTGCCTGTACCACTGCACTGGTGTTCATTCACTAAAACATACTGGCCACAGCCTTGTGAATGCTGCTTCATTCATCTTAAAGAGAAAACACCAAGCAGCTAGACTTTCAGTTCCTAAAGCACTGAAGTATAATGTCTGTTATATACTGGTTATGTGTTCCAAGGTATCAAGATTTTCCATACATTATATACTGTAACTTGGGGGAAACTACCATATCATCTTAATAGGAAGCACAGTAATGAAAATAAGACAAAATTTCTGAGTTTACTGCAGACTTGAAAGCTAAAGTGACTGTCAAAAAAGGCAACAAATAATGAGGACTTAGTGTATATTACTGGACTGCAGTGTACTGTTAATTATCATGACACATTACTCACTATATCTGTACATTACTGTCCTATAATAAACTTCCCACTTCCCATCACACTATTTCAGTTCTAATAACTACATAATTATTGTCAAGTCTACTTCATTTTATCACAGATGTGAGCAATAACTAGGTTTATCATAAAGAGGTCTCTAATTTCGTGCGCTCCATAACTATGAATATAGGTTGCCATAATAAAGATGAACAGTATCTGACAGTTACAAAATAAATAAGTCTATCCATCCATCCATCATCCAATCCTACATTACCCCATGAGGAGCGTAGGAACCCAGGGCTAAGTAAGTTGGTCCTGACATTTTAAGATGAGAGTGACCAGCCTCACTCATCCCTGTGTGGCATTACGTGAGCAAAACCCCAACCACCCCTTGGATAAATAAGTAAATACATAAATAGCTAGTTTTCCTTTACATATGCAAATACATACACACATTTTCTTTGGTCAGGGAGTGGAGGCTCAGGGAAAGTTTCTTGGGCTCGGATCTACAGTACTAACAAACTATTCTCTCTTGTAACTCGGAATAAAATTTGTAGAAAAAACAAGTTTTAGCAATTTTCTTTTTTGGGGGGGCCTTCCTTCAATACACTCCCTGTCCTTCCCTCGTAAAAAAGTTACAAGAGGGACTCAACTGTAAATACGAAACTCCACCCCAAGCTTGACCACACATCGTACAAAGCCTTAGCTCTGAGCACACACAAAAGATATGCTGTGATTGTAAAACTGGTTTCCCTCCAAATTTTAAAGAATAGATGGGAATGTAAGCAGAATGTGAGCTGAAGAGAATAGGCACTGTAAATCAGAATTAATATTCCAACAATGTGTAAAGTATATAACATCCAGTAACCTCAAACACCAAGAAGATAGTGATCAGGGGCCAGAGTCAGGAACATTCCTGCACAATTGTGCAAGAGTTTGTAGACTTGATCTAAAATCTGACTCAACACCTACAAGGTATGATACGTTGTGACTTGCCTTGTACTTACTCTATGTATAAAATGATGACAAGCTTCCTCTTGGGGAAATTCTCATACGGAAGATGACTGGTAAAGTTTATATTTCCTGTGGACTTTAAGCTTAAAAAAAAGTTTCAAAAGCAGCATCTGTACTCTAATTAGAAAAAAAGATATTTTGAGATGTGAAATATTTGTAACAATGTTAGAGTCTCAGCTTAGATTTTGACTATGTACCAGAGGCTGAAAGTTTCCTGCCTGAGAATGATGGCTGTGTGGCATTATCAACATAAAGCCACATTTCACTTACAGTAGTATCATACCTCGCAGGGTCAATGGCAACCATCCATGTACTACTTT
Source organism: Coenobita brevimanus (assembly GCF_032717465.1). Classification (NCBI taxonomy): domain Eukaryota; kingdom Metazoa; phylum Arthropoda; class Malacostraca; order Decapoda; family Coenobitidae; genus Coenobita; species Coenobita brevimanus. The sequence goes on from NC_137050.1 coordinate 3,227,950, forward strand.
GTAATTCACATTTTCAAATAATCATCATCATCATCATCCAGACCTCCTTTCCTGCCCTATGGCAGGGTGAGGAGTGGCAATGTCCAGACCGCCACATTTTCTAATACATTTATAAATTCATTAAATATCTGTAAACTGCTTAGTCACTCCAACTGCAGTCTTTCATATTGTAGCAGCATATTTCAACCACATCCCTGAAATGATTCACTATTTATCTTGCCATCTTTACATTATTTCATTCAGCCTAAGAAAGATATATAAACAGAGGTTAGATACATCCTTCATTAACATATTCATTATGAGATCTCCCTCCTAAGCCAAATAAAATAATATGGAGGAAGGAAGAGTAAAATTTGTCACTGGATTGACGGTGTTAAGGTTCTCTGTAATAATGCTTGATTGTACTTAAATCTCCAGCACTGGATAATGTCTCACTGCAACTCATGCTTACTCTCTTAGTGACAGCAGTATCTTACTACTCTGGGATACAAGACCACTACTTCACACCAGGTATTATGATATTTGTCTCAGCATCCCACAAATAAGCATGGAATGTTAAAAATGATAAGACAGATTTTTAACTTGTATAACCTGGATTCTATATTAGTACAGTTCTATGATGACATTCTTTCATGCAAAAATATACTGTATATACATATTCTGTTGCCTCTTTTTAATATCGTATTTGGATATTATAACATTAGTTGTAAAATAGAAATGTTCCACCAAAACTAAATGGAATGATATATAATGTCAAAGCTTCCACCACTCAGAAGTCATTCAATGCTTTCCCAATACACAAATAATATTATAATGCCCACCAAGCACTTGTGACTGCTTAGGTACAACTGCAGACACCTAAACCTACCACATTCCTATTGTTAGGCTCATGGTACTTGTAACTTACATCCATTTTCTGAGCACAGAAAGAGACTTATGTATGAACTAGCCAGAAACATCATATCATAGTAAATTCATTCATAAATCCTACATCTTCCTAATTCCAGAATGCCAAATACCTCCAGCCTAAGAGTTTGAGTGTAGCTATTAATTTCAGATGTCCACAGCTGTACAATACATTACCGAACAAATCAACACAAAGACTGAAGTGAAATTAAAAACAAATCATAAGAGAACATAACTCTCACTCTTCTGGGTTAAGACTAGAGCAGCAGCATCTCTGTCTCCCACCAGATGGGCCTTATTCAAATCTTCTAATGTCAATACACTAATAATCCTCTTATCCAATTAACAACACTGAGGCATGTACTCTAGTTGTTAACTCCTCTTAAATGATAGATTTTGCATATTAAACCAAATTTTCATGTGTGGTATGTACACCAATATGATATTGACAGTTTGCATTGAAAGCATAGAGGTTATTGGGGTGTTATTTGCAGAATAAATCACTAAAAATTATGCATCACAAAATCTCCAAAGCCACTGTATGACCATGAATGACAAAATATGCATGATAAAAAATATTACTCTGAGCACCAGGCTCTTTCTTAACTTCATTAAATAATTAAATTATCTGACTGTTGAAAAAATCTAATCATTTGCGGGACTAGAGATATGTGTGCTAAGGTTACTTTGGATGAATGTTTATAATAAATCTGAGACTAAACTCATGAATGCTCAATATTCTACAGTACACCTACCATACCAAACATAAATATGCTGCATTCATGATACACTGCTGGATATTTTTTCAACTGAATTTAGCAAATTCAGCTTCAAGCTACCTTCCATATAATGTATAAAAAATATTAAGCACTATTTTGACTAGGATATCTTGCTTCTAGAAGATGACTAGATATCTTAGAAAACTGAAACTTGAATAAGAGGATCACTACTGCACTCCTTATTTGTATACTGCATGACTCAAATGTACACAGAAACATACTCCTATCCTTTTGTCAATAAAGTGTGAATCAAAACTTGACAAGTTATAAATGAAGAGTTAACTTAAGCAATATTTCCCGATATACATATGGTGGTTAGAGTACTACTGTAGTGTCCATTCTTTTACCATAACTAAGACAATAAAAAAATTACTTTTAAAGAAGCAGACCTGAAGGGCTATACTAAGGACTTCATCCCTAAATTCCATATACAATTCTCTACAAAGAAACAAATATACTTTAAATGTGTATACTGGGTATGTGCTTTTAGAGCCAAAGTTGGCTACCATCACAGGTTACATCTATTGTCATTTTTAGCACCTATGTGTGCTTAATTACCACTTTGTATGACATCTGTGCGCTTACTTGAATTTTTTTTCATCTTTGTGCAAGAATATTCTTTGACACCCAAAATGCAATATCTATAAAATATGCTGGTAGGAAATCTTTTGACAGATATTTTAGATACTGAACAAAATATCGCACCGCTGATTAAGTTGTATCCTACAGGCAGTGCAGCCATACCACCACCTTAACTAAACCTCGTAATATTATGGAATTGTGCTGTCAATCAATCCAATGAAGCTCTCTTTTTAAGGGTGGTATTCTTAGCTAAACTCCTTATTTAGTGTGCATCTGTGTCCGATACATATTCACTGCCGAGATTGCTAAAAATGAATAATGATGTTATTTTTTGTTTCAGGCAGACCAAAATTTATATGGCTGGCATTTAAGGGGTGCTCTCAGATCATCCTGAGAGTATATGGAAGCTGGCAGTCTTACACATCCTGTAAGGCACAGCTACAAAACCAGTACCATTAACCCCTTCAATTAGGATACTTTTTATAGTTTATTCTTGCTGCTTCATGACAATATTAACCCAAGTTAAGAGAGACCTTGAACTGAATGGGTTAGTGAAAGCTACAGCTAATCTCTCCCAGTCTGAAAAGTCTCTCCTCAGCTAAATATAATTGTCTGGAGGTAGCAAAAATGAAATATAAAACATATCACTGGAATGAATGGGTTAAACAATGCATGAAATACAACATACAGGCCTAAAAGTTGTGAACTTATGCATAATGCTGGAAAGAGAACATCAGCATTATAATTATTTGCATAGCACTGAATATAAAAATAAACCATGCACATCAACAGCAAGCCTACTGTACATACAAAGAGCACATTGTGATTATCATTGCCACACATTGCACACAGGCACCTACTGTACATAATGACAAATGGAAACATCTGTAAGGACTGGCTTCTAATGGAAGAGAATAGTGATATAGTTATACAATTATGACATCCCATTTATATATATAGCTATGTAGTGTATACTTCTGCTACATCCTAGCAAATAAATTACCCAGTATAATTTTGGATAATTGGGTTCTTTTTAATTTTATACAACTATTTTACATCTGGATACTTCAAATTACCAGATTACGGTAGCCTTGAGCTTAAATAAATGAGGAATCTAGCTGGGTATCTAAGGATGGTCAACATCAGCTTTACCAAGAAGTTCCCACTGGCTGCATGCATGTGAATCTGGAGGGAGGGAGAGATGAAGGGATACTGGGAGCAGATGGATTTTAACTAAGGGAAGAATGCCCAGAAGGTAGGACTTTTGATTCATAAATTTCTATTAAAAATAAATACACATATAAATAAAACTTTCACTATATCTTTCCTACACTACAACCTAGAAATGAAATATTCACCTCTTATTAAAAAAATGAATATCACAAAGCACTCCTAAACTTTCCCTACATAACTCATTTCAAATAACACTTCTGTTTCATTCTTGCTGTCATTCTCTCTTTTCTACATAAATGCTTTTTATTTCTCAACCGTTTTCCTTTCCTTCCATATAAAGTACTGTATTCCAGTCCTTCACTTGTTCCTTCCCAATTCATATTTCTTAACTCCTTTCCTCTCCAACCATATAAATCTATCCCTTCATTTGTTCCTTCCCGCTTTATCCCCAAACTCATCCATATCACTCCTTCTTCATCTGGTTGTGTACGAGTGCCGTTGCCATGGACACCACTGCCCGATCTAGCCAGGTGACAGCACGAGGAAGAAGGAAGCCTCCGTCATAGTATCCCAGATGGCCTCCATGCTCAGTTTCAATGTACAATGCATTCTTGTGGTTCTCTGTGTAAGAGTAGAATGGAGATTAGCTTGGGAGGGGGTGATTAAAATAATCATCCTGACCTATCTATCTATCTATCTATTGCCAGACGCCTCAATCCCGTTTGGGGTGGCCACAAACAAATCGCCTCCAAGTCACCCAGTCCCCCACCATTTCACTCCCCTGCTCCCAACTCACACCCCCCTCTCTCATATACCTCTCCACCCCATCCCTCCATCTCATCCTCGGCCTCCCCCTCCCTCTTTCCCCCTTCACCTCACTCACATACACTCTCTTCGTCAGTCTTTCACCCTCCATCCTCTCCACATGGCCAAACCACCTCAGTGTGTTCCTCATAATGCTTCCTATCACATCCACATCCACACCACAACGCTCCTTTATATCCTCATTCGCCAGCCTGTCTCTCCATGTGACTCCACAGGCTCCTCTTAAATAACTCATTTCCACTGCCCTCACTCTTGACTTGTGTTCTTCCAACAACGTCCAAGCTTCACTTCTGTATGATAGAGTTGGTATCACAATACTGTCATGTAGTAACTTTTTCACTTCCATGCTCACTTCCCTGTTTCTTATCACTGCTTTCAAAGAACCAGCAACCTTTCTTCCCTGCTGTACCCTTTCAAGCACTTCACCCTCCAAACCTCCATCCTTACTCATCACACTACCCAAGTACTTAAACGTACTCACATTTTCCAATTCCCCACCATCCAACCTCGCTGTAAATTCACTGACTTCACCCCTCTCAAAGACCATCACTTTACTCTTCCCTACATTCACCTTTAGATTCCGTTTATTACACGCTCTCTCAAACTCATCCACCAAGCCTTGCAGCTCCCCTTCGTCTTCACTCAACAACACAGTATCATCTGCAAACAACAGTACAGGGAGTTTCCAAACACTATCCTCTCTCACCAGGGCCACTCCAACATCCACTACCCTACCTTGTACCTCTTTTATTACCCCATCCATGTACAGACTGAACAACCATGGAGACATGACATATCCCTGTTTCAACCCAACTTTCAAAGAGAAAAATTCACTTAGTTCACCATCCACACGCACTGCAGCCTTCGCACCATCGTACATACTCTTCACGGCATTCAACAACTTCCCATCTACTCCTGACCTCTTTTTTTTTTTTTTTCCACCCAAATATGAGGTACGGAAGGGCCCAGACAGCAAGCATCATAAATCATCATTATCCCAACCTCTTTTTCACCCAAAGAGGGGGTAAGAGAGGGGTCAAAGAGCAAGATAAAAGAAAAACACTATAGTGAAAACTAAATCACACCATGCCCAATGAAATAAGCCATCCCCCCCCTCCATACCCACACCCACACCCACCCACCCACACACACAACATTCAAGACCTCAGATTCCTGACTCTGACTCGGAGGTACCGGTATATCCTTCCATACTTATATGCTCACGAAAGTACAGAAAGCCTAGTCTTTTCAAAGATAGGGAAAAAAAAAAAAAAATGAGGATGGCCAGAATAAAAATGTCCTAGGATTGGAGGTGTTGGGTTAAAGCAAGTCCTTGTTATACAACTTCATTTTTAATGGGATATCATCTTCAAGGGTAGCCCTTTCCCTCCTCCTTTAATCCATCCATCATCCAATCCTACATTGCCCCATGAGGAGCATTGGAGCCCAGGGCTAGGCAGTTGGTCCCAACATTTAAGATGAAAGTAATCAGCCTCATTCATCTGTGAGTGGCATTACATGAGCAATCAACCCCAACCATCCCTTAGATATAAACCTTCACTGGCTCACAATTTCAGAAACAAGGTGCTTCACTCACAAAGACTTTATCAACTTTAGCAAACCCCTGTATTAAGGCCCTGAAGTTCTCATTTCAAGCCTACAGACCTGAGACTTTAATGGAGCTCCATATTAGGGAACCGAAGCCCTTGCATCTATCTAATGCTTTTGCACTTGTTAAACATACTTTTATGCTGTGAAATCCACTATAAATTCCAGAACCACTGCTGAATAAAGTTCCACTGCTACCTATAAACCTGATAAGCCAACTTCTCCCAAATTATAGTCCTAACTGAAAAACATTATGATCCTGTACAGTACTTTGGAACACAGTCCCAACTGAAAATGAGAACTGAATGTGCAAAACTGTATGAGTGAGTCCAAATCCCAATACTCACTGACAAAGTCTTGTGGTATGGAGAGCATGTCACAGTGGACTATAGGGTCATCTCGAGCATTAATGAAGATTGTTGGCACCTTGATGTTGGCCATGTAATGAACACAGCTATCATTGCGATACAGCTCCTCAACACTGCGGAACCCAGAGATTCGTCTGTGGAAGAAGAATTTGTTGCAAAACACAGTAGGGGTGTAAATAAGGAAGTAACCTTGGAGAAACATGCACAGTAAATTTAATCTTTTTTCTTTTTCAATATTTTAGCTATGCAGACTGGAATACTCAGAAATAATGTGGAGATGCACGAGCTGGGTCTTCAAGAGTAAAAGAACTTATGATAGTGTGCTGTGAGAGACTGGCATAACATCTATGAGATATGATAAACCAATAGACTAAGATGGTCTGAACATGCAGTGGACAGAGTAGGATGACTGAGTGAGGAGGGTCACATGGACTTTTTTTCATTGTGCCTATTTACATTAGTCTTCAATTAAAAATGTATGCTAGGTTTTATGCTCAACATTTTCATGCAATTTTTTTTTTTTTTTTATCATCATAAGCCAATGTTAGAAAACAGGCTTGATTAACTTCATTTTGTATGTCTTATTCTGGTTCAATATCAGGTCTGCTACTCATTCGCCTATGGTATACTAATGAATCCTTCAGTATTGTCATCGAAGTAGTAGTAGATACAAAACCAACATCAGATCCCTCACTTTCCTTTCTTTTTTTATATTAAAGCACTGTATGACCATCCAACAATTTTCTGAATGCCTCACCAATATCTAGTACATATATGTATATGTATATACAGTATATATATATATATATATAACTTAAATTTCCATCTATCAGTCCCTAAAAAAGATCAGTCAAGTCCGAGCTTCACTAGCATGAGTTTGACCACCACGTGCCCTAAGATTTAATTTCCATGGGTGGTTTGCTTTCTTTCCTTCTCCAGAGAATCTTAGCACTTCTTGCTCTGGAGCAGATCTTGAGTCTGCTGGATACTACAGGTCAAAGTCTGGAAGAACTTGCCACACTGAATTAGGTGGTGGTTTGAGCGAGTACAGTACCTAGCAGAACCAAGTCAGAAAATGTAGTACAGTATTCTTGTTTCTGCCTATAATCATTGTATAGTGTAGTTAAAGTAAAGCTGATGTTAGATTTCACCTGTGCAAATACCATTTCTGACACTTGTCGGAAATAAAAAACAATGGGGAAATATAATTTTTTAACTGAACCAGTTGGCGGCAAGGATGAGAGTCACATGATTTATTCAAGCTCCAACTACCCTTTGGATATAAAGTCTTACAGGAACATCAGGTTAAAATGCCTCAACTCACTAAACAATCTAATCTCATCTGGTTATGTGGTTACCACCCAATATAGCAAATGGTTCTGGTCTACAGGAAACTGTCTGGCTTGTCACCCACTGTAGAGTCACTCAAGGCAGTACTACACTGAATGAGTGGATAATGAGCACCACTACATGCAACACATAATGTACTGCAAGGAAAAAACTGGCCTGATACTGACCTGGTGTACACTTCATCAAGTTCAGGCAAGGTGGCAGCCGAGAGGACACGGCGCTCATCAATGTTGTGGCGCCGCTTTACTTCCTCTGTGAGCAGCTGATCCTTGTGGCGAATGATGACTGAGCGCATGTTTTCAGTCATGGAGAACAGGTAGATGCGGGCCAGGTTGTGCCACTCCAGCATATACTGCAGGCCTCTGAGTGGTATGGCAATACATTGTGGTTATGTCATTATCAATGTCATTCCAACTGGAACCACCACCACCATCACAGAGACAATGATAATACCAATGATGACAATGATGATGATGATGATGATGAGCCTCTGAGGGGGGAGATAATAGGTGGTGGTTACTTCATCATCATCACTGCTATCGGTATCATTATCACCATCACCATCACAGTGATAGCGGCAATAATGATGATGAAGATGATAAGTTAACTTTTTTATTATTTGTTTTGCTATCATGTCAATAAGAAATTTAGAGAAACATTGCCTATTAAAATTCTATTACTTTGTTACATGTACTATAGGCATTTAAGTGATAAATGCAGTTGCCATGGCTATACCTTTTCAGCTTAACTTGGTTCAGGTGTTTGTCCTTTTGTAGTCTATTTCACATAACTCAGTGGCAAGAAGACAGTAATATGGTTCTAAATCCTTTTCTAGCACTTCATCTTGACAAGCATCACACTCTATTGTTTATCTATTGTTGAAACTCGGCACTCAAAATAAACAGATGGTAATTTTAGTCAAGTTAAAGAAAGTATAGCCTACTTTTATGTGCTAAGGCTCCTGAGAAAGTAATGGCTGATAAAATAACTTACTCTGACTACAAATTACAGTAAATATTATGAAGTTTCTGTGGGGTAATGGTTGACAACTACATAAATATGGACAGGTGATTCTATGTATACTGGCTTCTGTAGGGATAATGTTTAAAAACTACCCAACTATGACTGGTGACTGCATTTACAGTACTTAAACCTCTGGGGAAATGGTAACTTTTTTTTCTTCTTTTAACGTGTCAGACTCTGGACAAAGGCTTCAGGGCCTATCCCAAGACCCGATAGTCCTCCTACAGGCCTCCTTATGTCACCAGCCAGCGCTAAAACCCACCATCCATATTAAATACATGCTAGGGCTGTCTCATATAGGACTGGCGCAATGGTCTTATCAGGGATATTTTTACGACATGTCGGCGGGTCTTCTGGAAGATCGGTAAAGTCTGATTTTTTATTAAACAAATCTAAAAACTGTTCCCTGCCCCTGCTGGGATTCAATCCTGGGTCCACTGGGACTGCAGGCTGCCTCTCTACCGATTCAGCCATCATTGTTCTAAGAGATAACATGTGCGTATGCCTCTGTGGATATTATGATTTGCAATTTCATTTACTGTGGTTGTTGATTTCATGTTCTGGGCCTTGGAGAGGGTAATGGTCGGTGATTATACAGTGTTCCCAAAGCCCAGCACCAAAGACACCATCAGTACTCGAAGATTAAAAATATAATAGTGTACAGTCTCAACCGATGGTCCTGATACTCACTTGTCAGCATCATAGCCCTGACAGATAGATATGGCCCCAACGATGCTGTGTGGCCTCTGTCTGTTCAGCTCCCCAAGGTACTTGGTCACTATGTTGCCCCCCATGCTGAACCCAACCAGCACCAGCCGAGACTCTGGGTAGCACTCGACATACTTGGTCAGCATCAGGTGCAGCTCATCAGACTGGCCTGCAAATAACAGCAACGTATATTATAGGTATGCCACACTTAACTTTCTCATAGTTGGGAATAGCTTTAGAATTCAATTCCAGCTAATGTCATATGATTTTGTTCAACTGAGAGTTGTAGGAGCCTGAGTATTAATTCTTGTACCAATAATTCTCTCATGGTTGAATAACTCTAGCATTCTAATTCAGTTCATGTCATAGTTTTATTCAGGTGAGAGTGCATCATAGAAACCTGAGTGTTAGCTTCTTTACTGCACATATATCAAGTCAAGAAGCCTGAGTGTGGGCTTCTTCACTGCATGGATATCATCACTGAAGCCCGAGTGATAGCTTCTTCACTACGCAGATTAAGTCATGGAAGCCTGAGTGTTAGCTTCTTCACAGTATAGATATCTTCTCTATTTTACTTCTATGCTGTTTTAATTCAGGGCAGATTTTCAAAGAGTCAGGCACAATCTCCATCCTTTCATGACAAGCGACAACACTATGCTAAATAAAACTGCCTGGTGGTAGCTGATGAAAATGAAAAAGACATCATACCGAAATTAAAATCATGACCATCATCCAACTCTTATTCCCACAATTATAAATTTTTGGGTAGGATACTAAAACATGAAAAAGCTACACACTAAGATAAAGAGAATTGTTATTGTATTAGTGCCTGGCCAAAAAGGACACATACCTCAATTAATTCATCATTGAAATATTTTTTATGACTTGCAGTACGAATAAGAATATACAATACTGTACTACAAGAATTCTGACCAGTTCATTGCACTGTTCAAGAGATCTTTGTTGTTACATTGAAGCTCTGTGTGTTTTGTGAGAGTGAGGTAGATGAGGCAAGTAGAGTGATGTACTGTGAGGAGTAGCATTACAATGGAGAAATACAGACTTGTTTGCAAAATGTACTGTATTTTGTTTTGGTACAAAGTAATGTAGCATTAGGTCAACATTGTAGCCTGTCAAGGTACACTTCTCTCTCTCTGGGAATGGGAGTTCCTGTGGTCTGAATTTCTGAAGGAAGGTCATGAAGGATACTGTAACTAACACCTAATACAAAACACCATCATTTACAACAAACAACAGTACTGTACATGATACCAAAACATAAGATGCTTTACCCACTGTACAAAATATATCTCTACTCCACGCAAAATTGTTTTATTACAAGATGCTGATTATTTACTACTCTACCTATGTTTCCTTCAGTGTTGCTCATGATTATTACAAAGTTGCTGTGAAGTTATTTATTTTTTTTTTTAAAGCCACTAACTCATAGGCCAGATACATATCTCATTTAATGCTGTTTCACAGAAAGTACAAGTAGCACTTTACAATATGCTATAGGTTACCTTTCACACAGTTTTGCTAATAAGGTAACAGTAAATTAAACAAAGATCATCTATCAAAGTTGTTATCACCTACAATGCTGATATGCCAATACCTCCAGTTAAGAGTAATTCAGTTGTTGTTGTTGTTGTTGTTGCTGGCCCAGGATCATATGGATTTAAATACTGATCCCATGGAAAGTGTTGTGATGTAATGGGCTCTTATAAGTACACTATACAGCCTTTACAGAAATACTTCTGAACACCATCTTGATCTATAAATGAGGATTATCTGTATCCAAGACTGCAGGGATTATGTTCTCACTGCTAGGGAGGCTTTCTGTTACTATTCCTTGCTGGCTGGTGTTGTCTATAACAGCATACCTGTACTTCCTCTTGTATGGTATTTAGGTACTGTATTATTAATATCAATAGAAATTGGCACAAATAATATACCAGAGAACACTTGTGCCATGAGATACCCAAAGAACTGCCACTTACTATATTCTGAATACCCTGGGACTGGTAAGCTTGATGTGGGGAAGGACTACCAGGTGTCTGAGGGCATTTAAAAGCAGGGCTTGCTTACACCATTGCACTAATATGAATATGCTGTAAGTGACAGCTGCCTGTATAATCACAATCTCATACCATATCTGAACACCCTGGGACTGGTGAGCTTGACGTGAGGAAGGACTCCCAGGTGGTTGAGGACGACACACCGATACCCAAGCGACCCAGCCAATGACACCAGTGAACGCACGTACGTACTCTCACTGCTGTTGGCAATCCCAGGGCAGACAGCTATTGTGTAGTCCTCTGTGAACAAAGTTACCTGGTGTTAGTCTGACTATATGCTAAAATAATGTCCAGGCAGTCAAAAGGTGGCTCAAGATAGTTTAAAACCCTCTGATTACTAAAACGTCCTTGAAAAGAAAATTGTCTAGTGTTAACCTTTATATAATACTGGAACCCACGTAGATTCATGGTAGTGTCAGTCATAATGAAGCATGTTTCACTTTCTGACTGTCAGAATTTCCCTGAGCTGAATAAAAGTGTATAGTGTTAGCCTGCATATGATATAAAATTCCATTTACAGCAGCAAAGAGGTTAATTTTTCATTACAGTGATATACAATATGCTTCCCTTCCTTATGCACTCATACAAAATTTCACCAATATACTCTACAGAGTTACAGTTCGCATTAAATATTTCATATTTTGCAGCGTTTTGTATTAATGCTCGCTTCAGTATTAATGAACTATCCTTAAAATTCTGAGAGACTGATTCTAGACAATGAGTCCTAGACGCTGGTTAAAATAGCAGTTGAGGTTTATTATAAGCCTGTAATTATAGATGAGGGAGGAGATTACAGTAATTTATGAATGTAGGTAATGGTGACTGACAGCCAGAAACTTGGTAATCTATGAATATTATACCTAGGGCTACTTGAGGCTGATTATTAATCCCTTGAGCATGAGGACAATATTTGTCCTTTATTTCATTCCTCCTCACTCCATATTTTATAAGACTTTGATCCTCTTGGCTGTGAAAAGGTTAGAGAAGGGTTCATTTACTCTCCGCATTGAAAACTCTTCAAAGTTTGACAAGATCATCTTTAGACAGCAAGACAACAATAAAAATTACATCCTTGGACTGAAGGAATTAAGAGGGAGAGGATGGGTGGGTTGAACAGAGAAGGTAGGTGGTGGCATAATTGGAGGTACACTTGGCCTGTCATCTAGAGGTTATGGGTTTGACTACCAGGCCAACTGTGCCACCTTTGGCTAGAGTCTTCTTTACATTGGACTGTTCACATAGAGAATTGAAACAGGGACTAAAAAAAAAAAATAGTGCTGCACAGTTTGAGGTAATGTTTGTGTGCTTTCCTTGTCAGTCATGTTTCGGCTGAGGATGTAGGTTGGGTACAGTGGATAATCAAAGCTTTACTGATTAAGAAAAGCACCCAAACGTTCCCCCAGATATGCTACGCTACTATCATTTTATACTCAGATCTCTATTTCCAGCTGTAGGCAGAAAATGTAAAGACTATCCAAAGGTTGCACTGTAGTAAGCTCAGGAACTAAATCTATGATCTCTTGGTTATGAGCAGTATGCAAATTTTATCATTATTATTCATCGTATTGTTTGTATCATTTATAAAGGCTCCAGTGTGCTTGCATGCATTAGCCTTGGTCACTTAATGGTGGCTCTCCACACTGCTCAGTCTCTGGTAGCCTCCCTGTTCAGTCCCTTATCCCTGAGGTCACACACTATGACCTCATCCCGGGTCTATTTCAGTCTGCCTCTTGCAACCCTACCCCCGACGTTCAAACTTCTCACTTTCCACACCCAAATGTATCATCATTCATAATTTATTAATACAGTACTGTCAACTTTTTTACCCATTCCAATTTCATCTTCCTTGTCCTCCCTTGACCCCTTTCCTCTTTCTGTCATTTTCCTCCTTTTCCCCCCTTTATGCCCTTTATTCTTTCTTACCATCTTGCCCCGAAGTCCCAGTTGGATCATAAATATCCCAGGTGACTGTGGCACCATCCTCCTGTCGTGAAGCACAACGCCGAGGGACGACATTGGGGCAGTGTGTTCGGCCTACTGTTGCATGTACTATTGTCTGCAGGTGCCCTGAGCTACCCCACAAACGCACCGGCACATACCTGGGGAATATGATGGATTTATAATATGGTGCTTAGAGAATGGGATGAAGAGTTTGAATACAATAATATACACAAAATATGCGATGGTAAGGTAAGTTGGAAGGTAGGGCATATGAAGTGAATTACTGTAAAGGAATACAGGAGGGTGAAGGAAAAGCATGGCGAGGAGGAGTAGGAAGAACAGGAATAAAAGGAGAGGAAAAGGAATAAAACGAGGTAAAGGAACTGGAGGAGGTGGATGAACAGTTATCAGGGGACGACACAGAGGCAATGTGTGTGCTGTGCCTGGTGCAGCCAACCATTGTATGCACTATCATCTACAGGAGCCCTGACTCATCAAATGCATTGGCATGTATGGGTATGTGTACTGTATTTGGTGGATAGGGTGGAACAGAATAGGTAGTTTAAGACAGTGCTAATATGTGGGTCACGAAAAGTAAAAGTTGCAAAAATAATACTGATTTGAGGATGGGGATGAAAAGACAGAAGAGAAGATTGAAGAGCAAGAGTGAGAGGAAGATAATGGGAAGGAGGGGCCATGGAATAAACAAGGGAAGAGAAAGGGGGTCAGAGTCTAACTAGAAAGGGAGAAGGAGTAGCAATAGTTAGAGGAGGTGAACAAAGATGGTGGGATATCAACTTATCTATGAAACAAAATTTACTTAAGATGAAAATTTACATGATAACAGTCAATTTACACACACTAGCTACAGGATTTGCCTCTTGCTGGTCTAGTGGTACAAGACATCAACAACAGTGAAAGTTGTGCACAGTCTTTCACAACCCTCAGAGGTGGCTGATGGGTTTTCTATCATGCACTGCTACCAGAGACTCAAGCTGGTCACCTAGTCTTAAATTGTTCTGCTGAATCAAGGTAGCCTAACCTTGGGACCCTACACATTACAAGGAGTAACAGACAATAGGACAGATTTCATTTACATTTATTTAGAGTTGTTTAACTGGTTGTCCACAGCGAAATTTGAGAAATATTTCGAAGGCATAAATGGCAAGTAATTGGAGCTGTGGCCCATCTGTGTTTTGGAATATCATTCATGGGGGCTGGAATTGAGTTGGGATGATGATGATGATAACTGTAGTAGCTATGATTTTTTCATACCTTTAGAAAATGGAACATAAAGCTTTGAGATGGGCATCTGTATGCTTTTGTATAAAAAAAAAAAAAAGGGGGGGGGATATAGCTAGTTTCCAAACAATAGCCTAAGTGGGTGAATCTCTCTCCTTCTCTCATATGGGCAAAGATGGGACAGATACACAGAAATGGTGATGGACTTTCCCACCATTTTTTCCCGCCAGAGAGGGTCCTCCCTTACCTAGAAATTCAGTTCATTTTTCCTCCCTCATTTCTCTCTGTTGCTGCCCACGCACCTCTCTCTCTCTCTCTCTCTCTCTCTTTTCCCACGCTTTTCTTCACTACCCTCCTCCTCACACTCTATCCCTTATCCCCCCCCTCTCTCTCTTTTCCTCTCTCTTCCATCCTTCCTTTCTCCCTCCCACCCTTCCTTCCTCCCTATCCCTCACTCTCCCCTCCCCTCCCCCCTTCTATATCCCTCCCTCGTATCCCCTCTACCCCTCCCCTCCCCCTCTTCTCTCTCTATCCCTCCCCTCCCCATCCAACTATTACTCCTACGCGCCTCTCCTTCCCTACCTCCCCTCTCTCTCTCTTCAACTCCTCCCACACACACCTCTCTCACTCTTTCTCTACTGGCCGATCCTTTCCGCATCTCTCTCTCTCTCTCTAAGCCGCTTACCTTCTCTTAACTCGCCCTCTTTTCACAGTCTTTCAACACCTTCATTTCTAAGATGTCTTTTTAGATTCAGTAATTCCCACGGCATCAAGGGGTCAAGAGTCAATCTCCACTATACTCTTTTTACTCTAACTTGGCCTAAAATTGCCACCTGTCCAGCTTGAGTGGGCTGACAGAAGAATTTAATGCTAGTCATGATGAAGTGCTATGGAAAGAATGCAGAGCTGTAGCATTTTTTTTTTCTTTTTTAGAGCTGCGTGATACATGCCGCTGAAGGACAAAAAGATCTGGAACACGTTACGGCGAAAAGAATATAATACTCAGCACGACGACACCATACATGACACTCATGCTCCTATGACTCGCCCTCGGCTGAATGAAACCGTCTGACATTATCTGGAAAAGTTCGAGAGTTACCACGATCGTGGAGGGGTAAATGATGACAATTTTAAATCAGGATCCTAAGACCAGCACGTTCGTTTTAAGTTATGGGGGAACCCCTTGGCCCATTTTAGCTCAGGTGATGGCCAAGTGTAATCAGACTAAAAGTCGATTTAGGAAGTAACCAAAGGACACTCATTCCTAGCTTTGCCTCGTCGAATTTCAAGCATCCAAGACTTCATATTCAGGGTGTGGAAGAGACCCTGTTCCGTCGGGTGAAGGCAGAATGCTCCTCAAGTGAAGGGATAGGACACCCACATCCATATAAAGGCTGACATCGCTATGGCCTAGTTTCCCTGTCCTCCATTCTCTGACCTAATTTTTCAGACGCAATCGTAATTCTCTCTCTCTCTCTCTCTCTCTCTCCTAAACCCATCGATCCAGCCAGCCCACCTCAAGGTCACTGGAGCACCCACCCCTCGGAAAGAGAGAGAGAGAGAGAGAGAGAGAGAGAGAGAGAGAGAGAGAGAGAGAGAGAGAGAGAGAGAGGCAGAAAAAAGAAATAAGTGAAAAGAGAAGAAACGAGAAAAGAGAAGAGACAAGAGAGAAAAGAGACAAGAAGAAAAGACAAGAAGAGAGAAAAGAGACAAGAAGAAGAAAGAAAAGACAAGAAGAGAGAAAAGAGACAAGAGAAAAGAGACGAGAAAAAGTGAGAAAAGAGACGAGGGGGGAGAGAGAGAGAGAGAGAGAGAGAGAGAGAGAGAGAGAGAGAGAGAGAGAGAGAGAGAGAGAGAGAGGAGGGAAGACGAAAAGGGAAGACTAACGTATAAGCATCAAGTGAAAGGTCAAACGGTGAGATGAAAAAACAGACAAACAAGGGAAGAGGGGGCAGGAAAGGAATGGGCAAGAGAGAAGACGAAGAAGAGGCGAGAGCAAAAACGATGATGAAAAGAGAAAGCTGAGATTATCAAGTGCTGAACGAAAGGTCAGGTTAGCTTGTAAAAGAAAGAAAAATAAGAAAGACGAAGAAAAGAAACAAGAAAAGAAGAGGAAAAAGGGGGGGGGGGAATAGAAACGAGTGAAAGGATAAAAAAAAAAAAAAGCTGTAGATATTCGTGAAAATCAAAGGCAGAAATGCTCATGTGTACAGCAGGGATTTAGATGGTAAACATATGACACACACTCACAAAGGCGATTCTCAGAAAACTAAGCGAAAGAAAACACAGAGACATTCAATAGAGAGCATACCTCAATGACGCTTTGAATACTTTTTTTAATTCGTTTCTGGGACGTTCAGAGCTGGATTGGTTAGATGCAGCCTTCATTAATTCCATACCTAAAAGATTTCAACGTGAATACAATAGAACTTAAAATTTGTCAAGTATCCTCCACTAGTATTACAGCAATTCAGCAGACAGACAGAAAGACGGACGGACCGACAGGCAGAAAGGCGGACAGACAAACAAAGACTGGCATAGACAGTGGCAGCTTAAGGAAACTGGCAGACATTAAAGCAGATTGACAGACAGATGAATGAACAGACAGACAGACGGACAGTTGGATGGGCTGATGAATGGATGGATAAGACAGACAGGCAGATAGACAGATGGACGAACAGAAAAAATGGAGAAATACAGATGCTCATGCATATTTGGCAACGAAGGCAGTTTGACAAACATTATAAAGGTCAGTAAACATTGACTTGCACGACATTATAAAGCAAGCGCAAACACTAGCATGATAAACTAAACATTAATACAACAGCTTCAGTAAACATTGATAAACTCAGGAGAAAAAAAATACTGACATGAGTAAACATATTAGCACGTAAACATAAAACTAAACAACAAACCCAGGAATAAACATTGGCAAACGAGTAACCATACTGGCATGTAACAGGAAACAAAAGTAAACACTGATAAACTCCATAGTAAACATATTGACAAACATGACAATAACTTATCAACAGAGAAAAGTGTACTGATTCAGGGTAGCAGTTTTGGCAGCGTAACATCTCTACGTAAAAATATTGACAGCATAACGAGTAAACGTAATTACTAATACACACCAGTATACACACTGACGAATGCTACTGTAAACATGACTAATACACTAGAGAAAATGTAACACACACAAACACACACACACACACACACACACACACACACACACACACACACACACACACCAATGACAGAGAACCTATCCCTAAAACAATAATAGTTACCGACAAAAAAAAAAAAATGAGACCAATGTGACAACCAACGTCCTGTAAAATAGCCTCCAACCCAGTCAATACGACGATGCCTTTTCTCCTTGCTTTTACCAGACGCTCTTGGGCAGCTGATGGAGACTTCTCGCACGGGAAAAAGAAAGAAAAAAAATAGTGTATCCATGAATCCCTTCTGTGCAATGAATTTTTTGTTATTATTATTATTATTATTATTATTATGGTTACCGAAATGATTTTATTCTGAGCAAAATGTTCTGTAGTGAAGTTCATCCATGCTTGCTGAAAATCTTCCTAAAAGAAGGGGCAGTCCACTGCAAACAAACAAACAAACAAATAAATAGAATATACTTTAATGTATTCAGATATGACCTAACTCAATCATCAAATAAATATATAATTAAAAATAAAGAAAAAAATGTTCCCCTTCAAGCTGGAAAAAACTGGATCTGAGCGAATTTTCTCATTATGTATCATCGTGTTCAGAAACCACATTCAGGCAGGTGTGGCAATTTCACTCAACCCCTTCAGTATGATGGGTTCTTTGTTTATTCTCTCTCTCTCTCCCCACCACCAGACGATTTCATGCACCTTGAGGAAAGATCTTTCTATCTCGTCTGTCAGTCTCTTTCTGTGTCTGTTTGGCTCTGAGCCGAGTTTATGCGTATATATCAGACTGTTCCTCTGCCTATCATAGTATATCCCCTAATTAGATCTACAGTATATTTCCGAAGCCCAAGGATACGGTATACTGTATATAATGTACTTCAGTTAGATTAGACATTAGGTTAGGTTAGGTTAGGTTAGGATAGGTTAGGCTATGTTAGACTGCACGAATTTGCCGGATGTAACACTAAACATACATTCTTACGTCCGAAAATGTTACCGAGTCATGTTCCTATCACACACTCTGAGCTGGAATCCCGCTTGCCGGCCTCACAAAAACGAGGCAGGTTATTCACACCGCCTAACCCCCTCCTCTCTTACATCCTTCCCTCCCTCTCCTGCCCCTCCCCAGTATCTATCCACTCGTCGCTGTGTTCAGATAGGACCTATAAACAACTTTTTATTTCATTTTATTTACTTTTAAGTACGTACTGACAGAGAGAGAGAGAGAGAGAGAGAGAGAGAGAGAGAGAGAGAGAGAGAGAGAGAGAGAGAGAGAGTCCCGCTTCAGCTCTGGCTGTAACTATAAACTTCCTTTCTGTGGTCTACTGGGAGTGTTTACTAGCCAGTCACGTTCTGCCGTCTAGTCATGGGAAGAAGTCTAGATAGTTTCCATGCCAGTTACGCTTGCGGGTCTTATTCTCGGGGAAAACTGGGACTCAGAAAAAACTGACTTCCTGGCTTAATGACTAGCAAGGTCGACAGGAATACAAAGCTTTCTTCTTTTTTTCCCCCTTTAGTTACGACTGCAAATTTTAACTCTTGGGGCCTGGGAATAACTTGTATTAAACCACTTATCCCTGTTTAAGACACACGTATGCCTATGGTCAAGAAGTAGACAGGCTTGAAAGTAGAAGTCTGTTTTGTTTGAGGGAGAAGACGGATGTGTAAGCTACCTGCTTGAGTTCAGGCAGTAACTATAAACTAACCTTATTCCGCCGGTGTGACTTTGGTAAATGTGTGTGTGTGTGTGTGTGTGTGTGTGTGTGTGTGTGAGAGAGAGAGAATATCTACCGGTATACATAATTCTTGCAACCTCCACACGATTCTATTAAACTTAAAAAAAAAAAAAATCTCATAATGAAGGGCTTAAAGATGGTTGCATCTAAACCCTCCAGTTCGTAGTCTCTCTGGAACTTATTAAAACACACACAAAAAGGAGAAAGACGTCACCGTACTGAGGGGGTTACCAGTACTGCATCTTCCCACGGACTAGAATAAAAGTACTTAAGAGAACAAGGACAAGTAGTATTTCTAACCCCCCGAGTAAGTTGTTTAGTCTCTTCTCCCTGACTACTTTCTTGAGTTTGAGAGAGACTTTTTAATTGTAACTATTATGTCCCGCTTTTTGAGCAAATTATCTTAATTGCCCTGCTTTTAGAAAATTACTATTGCATTAGATATAATATGACCTTCTTTTATGAAATTAGGATGAATTAGAAAAATTATGCATAATTCTAACCAAATGAAATACCGAATTAATATAAAATCTGTAATACTCACTAGCTGGTAACTTTGGTCAACCTGTTCACTGTACCGTACGGTATGTTCGGAGTTCTTATGGGACGTTAGTGTTTGATCAGCAGCCTCAGGTTGAGATGTCGCGCAGCAGCGGTCTCTGTCACATTAGTCAATACACACACACACACACACACACGTGCACGCGCGCGCTAGTGTCCCGCTTTTAGCTCCAATAAATCTGGTCACCTTAAGTATGAACGAAATGTAAAAGACGATATCGTACTGAAGGGGCTAAAGAACCAGGTAGTGTGTTTCAGGCTGATCCTACAAACATGGAGATTGCCTTCCGCAGTTTCTTATAAGGCAGACCGGAAACACCCTACATGAATAATTACTGAGCGTGGTGTGGGTACGCGCCCCTCAGTATCTTTCTATGATGCGTTTGCTTTCACCTGACGGAACTGGGTCACAACAACATCCTAAATACAAAGTCGTGGCTGCGTAAAATTTGATCAGCGTTTGTCATGAGGTAGGTGCATCAGTTACCAAAGAGTCCTCCCCTCAGTCTGACTACACCTGGCCACTAACAGATGAGAGGAGTTATGGATTTTTCAGCCTAGGGCAAATGATCTATAACTGGGTTGTTAGGTTACAAGATAATTATGCTCATCCACTCCCTTTACATCTTCACTACGATGTACTAAATTTTATTATTTCTATCTACTACTTCTATTATTTTTTCCTGATAAGATTTTATTTAGATTAAGGACCTCTCCTACTCAGGGTAATCAGAGCAATGCCCTTCAGACTGTGGAAGTTGGAAGAATTCAGTACAGAAGACACCATCATACTCAACCGGTTAATAAGGTCACAGGAGCTTCACGCAGACCCTAATGATATAAAATTAAACTGGGTGTCCATCCATAGCGTTCCTCTTCATTCAGCAGGACGTTTATCAATGACTACCCAGCATTATTTACTCATTTCCTACTCCCATTACCATACCCACAACCACACCAACAGACTGAACCGCCTCCACAACACACAATGCTAAGTACGTTTCTAGTGTGGCGTTATCTATGGACCACCCAGTACTTCAGAATTTCTTGTATTGACCAACAGCCTTATGACTTGCTTGGCGTGGCGTGGGCAGATCTTCCAGTGTCCTTCTAGTTGCTCATTTAGGCTACCCAGGTGACTCTCTGTTCCCATACACTTAAGATGCTCCCAGGCACTTCACTTCAAGGACCGCCACCCTGACAATCATCACTATTATCGACACCACAACCATCGACACTACAAACCTCACAGCTATCACATCAACCAGCACAACCATATATAACATCATCACATCCGTAACTGTTATATCCATCATCATCATCAGTACTGGTAGGCTAAGAAAACCCTCCACAAATAATAATAATAATCGCATCACCAATTACAGTTACCACAACCAACTACTATCAATTTTACCACACTTAAACTTACAACTACCCCACTGACAATTAAAACACCCACAACGCCCACAACTAATCCTATCACACCTTCCAAAACAACCTGATCCACTACAACTACAACCACCGCAACTGTACCAAACACTCACAACCATACCCACACATCACAATTACCACAACAAAGTACTCCATTCACAACCACACCCACCGCTACCACAACTACCACAACAACCACCACAACTACAAGACCAGTTTAAGTTTTGGTAAACAATGTCAGGTTTCACCACACTGATTCTGTGCATATAAAGTGCATGCCCTTGATTCTCTCTCTCACTCTCTCTCTCTCTCTCTCTCTCACACACACACACACACACACACACACACACACACACACACACACACACACACACACGTAGTAGCTACCCGGTACTATAATTCAGCTACCGCCAGACAAATCTAACTGATCGTCAATCCTAGGCTCCTAATCATGTTTATCCCGTCACCATTAATCCTTCTATGGTCGGGGCAACTCTGGTCGTCTAAATTTACTCCATTCAACGTCATACAACTTACCTGGGTGAGTCATAGGAGCCAGAGAGTTGAATAATACCGCATCGTCCCTGATCGAAAACCCTCTTCTTAGATTAATAAAACTATCTGGAGACAAATTAAAATAAAAGGCGTCAAGATAGGGGTTAAGATGTAATATGCAAAATAATTCTATAACGATGGTGTTAAGAGTCTCCCAAGCCCACCGGCAAGACCCCATTGCCAATGAAAGCTTGGCGTCAGTGATGGTGGTGGTTGTCATCTGATATGGGCTATCATCTAACCTGCTTTCTCTCTCTCTCTAATACAGTATACTCTCTCTCTCTCTCTCTCTCTCTCTCTAATACAGTATACTATCACCAAGGAATTATATTGAACCAAGGAAGAATCTCTATTTGTGAAGGGATTAACTAAGGATATATAACCCTCACAATTTCACCCTTTCCATGCGAAAATATATTTTTTTTCAACTTAATTCTTGTTTCTCCCAGACAATTTTTTCGATAGGATAGAGTTTATGATCCGGGGGATGTGTATAGAGCCTACCTTAACCCTTTCATTACTGAAGGGGCTCTATTATGATGAACAAAATCGTCTGGTAATAGCTAGAATAGAGAATTAATGCGTAATCTGAAGAAGTTATAGAGCCGTCCATTACCCAACCCAACCCAATCTAATCCAACTAAATCCAATCCAGACTAACCCAACCCAATTCAACCTAACCCAACCCAATCGAACCTAATCCAACCCATCCCACCTGATCCCTCTGCTCCTACTCGACTTAAAGCTTACGTTCTGACAGGAAGCGGAAGTAGACCAGATACGCACTCCAAAAACGCGAACTTTACATTTCTGAAGCGTTGCGATCTCTCTACTCTCTCCTCTCTCCCTTTCCTCTCCTCCCCCTTCTCTTCCTCTCTTCTCCCTCCCATTCTCTCTTCCTTTTCCTCCAGGTGTTTCTATTGGCTGTTTCCTCCCCTCTCCTCTTTCCCCTCGACCTCACTTTTGTTTTCCTTTCTTCGTTTTATCTATTCAGTCTTTCTCTCCACATCCACACACCCAAACACTCCACACCACACACATCCATACCCCCCACACACCCACAGTCACTCCCCACCAAACCCCCCTACACAACTATCTCCTATCAAACGCATCGAACTTTGGTACCTGACAGGGGAGTTTTTAACCTTATCATTATCTACTGTCGCTACCGAACAAAGTCCACAGATACGCGGTACAGACCACTCCTAAGAACGTGATAGTTTATATCTTCTTAACCTCTTCAGCACATTTTTTTTTTACTTAGCAGTCTAGTGGTGAACAAAGGCCTTATCTAACCCCTCCAATTTGAAAGTTTCAAAAATTACAAAAAAAAAAAAAAAAAAAATCGTCCGAATAAACAAATGTCAAATCAAATCGTGTGTACAGCCTCTTCAGTACGATGGGCCTGGACTCCAAGGATAAATACAATCGTCAGGCGGCAGCAAGAGTAAATTATAAGCCGTCATCATTACTTATACTCCTTCAACTCTAACTTGGCCTAAAATTGCAATCTCCAAATCTCGAATACTGAGCCGTAACAAGAGATTAACACTAGAGCATGGGCTTATCACGAGGAAGTGAGTGGAAAGGATGTAGTCATAGCACAGTCTTGTTGCAGAACTACGTGAAATAAGCTACAAAAGGACAAAAACCTGAGCCAAGTGACGGTAAAAGCACTATAGTTAAAAATTACTTGTTAAACACTACGGTAACCTTAGTAACACAACGTAGTTTATTGATGACCTAACCACCTTCGTTACCATGGATGTTTTGCATTCTACTATAGTTGGTGTTCTATGTAGGTTATATTTCGTTGCGCCTCCTCCTTAGCGATTTAAAGCTATCGATGATCTTTTCGTCAAATTACGACCTATAATTCATCTCCCGTTTATTCTGACACACACACACACACACACACACACACACACGAGGCGTTTACTGTTTAGGTACAATAATTTCGGTCAGAGTAGGAATCTTAAAACCCCTTCAGTACTATGACGCCCTTAATGATTTTTGCTACCGAAACAATTTTACTCAGATCAGGAAAAAAAAAAAAAAAACTCGCAGAAATGGAGTTTGGAAATTATCTTCACAAACGTCGATGGTCTTTTTAATGTAATTCTTCCAACGGACATTACGATTTGTCATTTTAGTGACTCCAGTGCGATAACGTCTTTTAATTAGTGATTGTCTGTCCAACATTTTCCCCTACGAGCACCTGGGTATAAGTGAATATACAAACAAATGTTACTGGATGGTTCTGCCATAATCGCCCTTTCGTGACTTCATCAGCCTAATTCCTTTTACAAGAGGTCGCCCCAAGCGGATTAGATTATAGCCTACAGTAATTGTCTGATGAGAGAATAATTAAAAGGCATCATTATACTATCACAGGATCAAACATGGCCATTACAACACTTCCCCTTAATATGCAATGCTATATCGACCTTTCTTGCGTACCTGACCGCTATCAATCTCCCTCAGAGTTCACATACCCATTCTAACCATATCTATTAGAAAAGCCTCTCCAAAGCCAAATAAACCGTTCTGGATAACAGGAAGAATTGCTAAAATATTAAAAACGTCATTAAAGTAGGGGAATTAGTGAAGCAGGCCAACGTTCTGCCAACACAAGCAAGGCTAAAGTCATTATCACGAGTTCGATAATAATTAAATAATCATCTGTTCGGGTCCCACCACCAGCCAACGGAGAGGGTATCTGCATGCTCTTTATTATGAACCATTATGTAATCTCACGCGGACAAAAAAGTGGTACAGGAGCGGGGTTGTGAAGTTAGCGCTTTTGGGAACTGGTCTGTGTACTCATATTCAGCTAGCGCCAAATGTCCTTGGATAGCGATGTAGTTAATAGCGGTTTTTTAGGAATTGCTCGATTTTATGGGCATATTCTTGAGATTTTGCCATTTTCTGGAGATACTGGCACTTTTGAAATTGTTGCCAATTTAACACATTTCCTAGATTAAGCAACGTAGCAGCCCTGTAGCGCTGCGCCTCCTGAGAGCAAGTTCAGTGTCTTTCTTGACTATTTTGGCAACGCTTCTGCGGGGAAGCGTTGCCGTGGTAGTATACAAATACGGCTACAACTCTCCTATCAGAAGGTCCAGTTCAGTTTCAAACATTCTAGTAAGCCACACCGTCAAATACAGAACACAGGGGAGTAAAATGACAGGAAGTGAGATAATGAACCGAAAAACAAAAATATCCAATTCAACTCCATGGGTATATGGCATTCCACTCCTTCCTTGCCAACACTACCCGGCTGAGTTGCCAACTTTATTAATTGTCTAATTTTTATACGCCCCGTTCCCCATAACACTAATATTTACTAAGATTATTTAATCACCTAATCCTAATGCACAAATATCTTGACGACGGATAACAAATTAAATGATAAATATACGAGAACAATTTGGTTTGTTTAACCCTAGCAACATTTTACTATGGGTGTTGCTAGTACCACGTTTACTGTTTAAAGATGTTGCTAATGCTGCTCCTGTTTTTATTGGTAGTCAAGGTCGCAGACTCACAACTATACCTCGTGTTGTACAAGAGATAATATATATTATGTGCAGTTGTAGTAAATGGTCGTGGTTTTCCTATAAAAATGTGTGTGTGTGTGTGTGTGTGTGTGTGTGTGTGTGTAGTATCGTCGAGGCTATTGTTTTTGTTGAAGTTATTGTTATCTTAGTTCTGGGTGTTGAGTGAAAGACCCAACTCAACACCAAGGACCAAGTTATTGTTATCTGCATCATCTGTTATTGTTGCAAGGGTGGTACAATAGTTCTGCTGACAACAAAGGACTGATAAGTGGCCTGATAATGGCAAGGAAAAAATCTCGAATATGGGAGAGAGAGAGAGCACATCCTCGTTTTCGTCTCTGGCACAGCGTCCAGTAGCAGCAACAACAACGTGAGGGTGTGGGAGGAGGGTTACATAACACTACCCCACATGGTTTCGAATCCCTTTGATAATTCCACGAGTAACGTTGCCTAAGCGGGTTCTGAACACAATTGTCTGCTTAATCCCTTCTCCCATTGTACTATCACGATCAAAGTTCGCTGATATTTCTCTGACGGATGTGGGGATGGAAAATGTTTAAATTATATGAAAAATTTGACGAGTCAGTGAAAACAAAATGAATGTGAGAGGGATATTATCTGGCGTAGGGTAGAAAATGAGAAAGATTGGTAAACAGAAATGCTATTTATACATTCATATGGTAAAAGTATGGTATGTGTGATATATTTGAAATTTGTATGCCACGTTATACGACTTATTTAGAATGCAATATATAGAATGAAGGCTATGTTCATGCACCTACGAGTGTGTGTGTGTGTGTGTGTGTGTGTGTGTGTGTGTGTGTGTGTGTGTGTGCAAAGCCTATTAATAAAGAGTTCTCATGTAATATTAAGCTGCGTGCGTGTGTTTGCATTAATGTTGGGAGGAGGCTACCGTGCACATGACTGTCATGTGCAAAAGAGGTGTCAGACGGATGACGCACATGCATGCATACACCAGTTTACACACACACACACACACACACACACACACACACACGAGAGCCCATGCAGTTTACAATGCTAGAGAGAGAGAGTACTAACATGGGACTCCACGTGTGATCTCTGTGTTCCTATGCTAGTACTATGTAGAGGTCAAGGAAGGTTATATAATGTAAACCATGTCCTGTCTCTCTCTCTCTCCCTCAGTAAACAGTGGAGTGATGAATACGGACAAAAGGACAAAAAAGGAACTGGGAGGGAGAGAGGAATGTATAACAACAACAATAATAATAATAATAATAATAATAATGGCATAATATTCTTATAAAAGAGGAGGATCTAGAAACAGGAAAAAAAGAAAAAAACAGGAAACTACTGACTGAACAGCTACCGAGCGGAAATGAATCACACCATCATTCATCATTCAAGACTTCCACGTGCTCCGTTAACTGGCAAGGAAAATATGGGAGATTATAGAGTGAGTTATGAGGGAGGGGTATGAGAAGGAAGGAGAGAGGTGTGTGAGGGGGACAGAGGGAGGTAAGAGGGAATGGAGAGAGGGAGAGAAGGAAAAGGGTAGTGGAGAATGTAGGAGAGGAAAGGATGGGAAGAAAAGAGGAGAGGGAGAAAAAAAAGTGAATAGCCAAGGGGAGAGGAACAGGGAAAGAAAGCGAGGTGAGTGAGGAAGGAGACAGAAGAATAAAAAGGTAAGTTAAGAATTGAAGGATGTGAGGTAAGAGGGGGGAGGGGATAGGACAGGGAGGAGAAAGCCAAGGATGAGGAGAGAAGGAAGATGTGGAGAGGACGGGAGAGGAGGAGGAGGTGGGGTGACAGAACTGGAGGGAGAGATTGAAAAGGTGCAAAGGGTATGCTGGAAAGAGGGGAAGAGGTGACAGGTTGGAAAAAAAAATATCAGGAACTAGAAAATGAGAGAGAGAGAGAGAGAGAGAGAGAGAGAGAGAGAGAGAGAGAGAGAGAAAAAAAAATATCAGGAACTAGAAAATGAGAGAGAGAGAGAGAGAGAGAGAGAGAGAGAGAGAGAGAGAGAGAGAGAGAGAGAGAGAGAGATTATGCAACCTGTCCAATCAAAGGGGCGAGTGAAAAGATCAAGTATTATATAATGGAGGTGGCAGGTGAGAAAACGAAGAAGGGCTGCTTGTCTTATGTAACTTGATACATGGACAGACAGACAGTGATAGATATAAACAGATATAAAGCAAGAAGACAACAGATGGGATGCCAGCAACATTTAGAGTCACTACAGATAAATGGGCCAAGTCTATTCCCAGATGGATGGATGAATAGATGGATGGATGGATGGAATGATACTCGTTGACCGATACACTGATAGATAAGTGGACAGACACAGAGCGAGACTGATAAAAAGACATGAAGATATAGTGTGGTAGATACAGATATGGTATGGATATATGATAGACTGACAAACAAGTGGACAGACAGACAAAAACAGACAGGCGGATATGGTTTGCTAGACAGAGATAATACTGGCAGGGAACATACGAAAAGGGGTAAGTAAAATTATAATGAGGGTACATGAAAGGTATACAAGTACATTCAACATTCTCAACCATACTCCTACTGATAGCTTTAGTTTTTTATACAGAGAGACAGGAAGACACACAGAGCTGAAGTGAAGTATGTGTGGCAGGTGGTGTACACAGCTGCTGGTGGTGGTAGTGGTGGAGTAATATGATACGGTATGTTAAGGAGATTGTACATGCAACACCTCCAGCTTCACAACAAACATTTGCATACCATATACTTACACACACACACACACACACACACACACACACACACACACACACAAATGAACAAAGGGGACAAACATCATTTATCATCATCACCACCACCACCACCCACAGAAGATGGAATGCTGATATGGAAAGGTGCATCCAGTACCTGTATGTATCAACAGATAGGCTAGATAAGTACAAAAATATAAGACGATGTAAAGGGAGGAGCAGGTAGGCCTATGGGGGAAGAAGGAAATACGGGGATGATGGGTGTAGTCAATAACATAACGTCCCTGCGTCAGTATGTAATTATAGATAGATAAATGGATGGACGGATGGATGAACAGATGGATGGATGGATAGACGAAGGCACGATGGATACAAAGAAAAGCAAACATGGTGGTGGGAGGAAATATGGGACGTAAAGGGTATAACTAAAAACATAACCACTATAAGCGAGTAAAGTATTTATAGACAGATGGGTGGATGGATAGACGGACGGATAGGGGTAGACAAATAGTAATTGCAGATACAAGAAAAGCAGGCATGGTGGCAGAAGAAAGTATGGCACGTGAAGGGGACAGCCAACAAAACGTCATTATATGCGTCAGTCTGTATTTATAGATGGATGGATGAATCCAGGAAGGGAAGGTGGATCAGTGATACCGTGTTCGCCTCTCAATCTGCTTAAAATCTGGGGTTCGAAAACTAACCAAGACAGACATTTAACCTCTTTAAACCGATCACGTATTTTACATTCGGTATATTCCTGCTGTGTATAAGATTTTACTTTTTTTTTTTTTCTAACTGAAGGGACTAAATTGAGCCTTCATTAACCCTTCAGTACGAGACCTTTCTAGAGTTTAATAAGGTCGTCTGTAAATAACTAGAATAAAATGGAAAATACGTCACCGGATTGATGGGGTTTAGGTGGGTGTTGGTAGTGTGTCCTTGTACAGGTGTTGGAGAGGGGCGCCTTCATGTGGTGGCATCAATATAACTGGGAGGAAGAGCTGTCCGGCTATACAAACTTTCCTCATTCCTTTCCCTATCCCTCCGACAGGAAAATGATGGAGGGCAGCTCTAGCCTCCAGTCCACAGCGTTCACTTTCAGATAAGCCTGGGGTTGCAACTACTACTACTACTACTGCTACCCTTGCATATATTTATACACTGCCGGTTCTACTGATGACGAACGCAGGCCTTGACACACAAACGTTGCCAATAAAACACTTCATCTGTCTGTACATGCACCGTTCTCACTATAGACATCCCTTCCCAATTCGTATTTGGCCAGCATGTGGACAGGTTAACTCAGGCTATCACTCTCCCTCCACAAAGAAAGTCTGGTCCTTAAGCAGATCTCATATGAACTGACACAATGTGGATAAATACAAAATAGAAATAGAATGAAGAGTGGTGATGGGAGGAATATAGACATCAAGGATATTCATAACGTCACTACAAGCATGTGTATGGAATGACAAAAAGGTCAGCAAAAAATAAAAATAAATACACACACACACACACACACACACACACACACACACACACACACACACACACACACACACACACACACACAGAATGGTAAGCGATTAGGGTAGTGCTCAAGGGATTTTCTGAGACACCAACAGAGACAGAGCGAGCGATGAGAAGTTTTTTTCTACATTGTTTACGAATGATCAGAACATGACACTATCCACAAGGGGTCAGGGATAAAGGCTACATTTTTATCAGTCCTTATCATGAAAGGGGCTCGCGATATGCAAATAGATGAGGCAATATATACGGCAATTTTATAGGTATGGACAGAGATATGAGAGAGAGAGAGAGAGAGAGAGAAATACGTAGTTTTCCTAAGCTTTCTTCGTATCAGGCAAAGGTTACAATGAAGTGCAAACGGTGGGAAAGATAGACGATAAGAAATAACAACTTTAGCCTTCCTATTTGTTTTTTTATCTCTAGGACAAAGGTCACACAGATAGCTTGTAATTGAAGGGGTGGTAATGATAGGACGGTGTGAATCGTCACTTTCACCTGTTTTCTTTGGAGAGAGAGAGAGAGAGAGAGAGAGAGAGAGAGAGAGAGAGAGAGAGAGAGAGAAGGTTAATTTAAGCAGCAGCAGTATGACTCTCTCTCTCTCGTGTGTGTGTGTGTGTGTGTGTGTGTGTGTGTGTGTGTGTGTGTGTGTGTGTGTGTGTGTGTGTGTGTGTGTGTGTGTGTGTGTGTGTGTGCGTGGGCGAGTGTTACCATGAAAAGGTGTAAACAGTGAACCTCCACTACATTCCTTCCTCCCTGTGCTCCCTGTCTCTTGCTCTCTTGCCTCTGCCACACCATTCCTCTCTTTTACTTTGATCTTGCTTCTTTTGCCTCTGTTTCATCATACCTTTCTTTTACTTAGATCTCCGCTCTTTTCATTTCCTCCAGTTTCCTTCCTTGCACTCCCTCCTCCCCTCTTGCCTTCCTTCCTTCCTTTTATTCCACTGTTCCCTTCTGCTTTCCTTCCTTCCTTCCTTTCCCTCGTCCCTTCCTTCTTCCTTGGTGCCTTACTCCAATTATTTCATTTCTGTTAACTTCCATTTTCTCCTCTCTTCCTTTCTCCTCCGTCCACTTCCCTCCTGTCCTTCCTTATTTCCTTCCTTCCATCCATCCAGCCTTTCCTTCTGCTTCCTTTCCTTTATCCCTCTCTCCACCCTCCCTCTCATTCTGTTCCCTTCCTCTCTCTCTCTCTCTCTCTCTCTCTCTCTCTCTCCCTCCCTCCCTCCCTCCCTCCCTCTCTCTCTCTCAGTTACTTACCTACCTTCAGCCCTCCCTCTCCCTTTCCATCAACCATTCTATCAATCAATCTTTTCACCTATTATCACTATCTGGCTGCCTACCTGTCGAGCGGCCAAATATAAAAGGAAAGATGTCCGTCTGTCAAATGCGAGAGTTCCTGTTAGTAAAGAGAGTGATCGATAGCTGGCTCTTACACGCAATACTACTAACACCTAATTGTACCTACCTACCTACTTACCTACCTACTTACCGTCCTTTATCCTACATATCTACTTTCCTTTCTGCCACCTCTCTTTTCTTTGAATCCACCAACCTTCCCTTCTTTTCCTTTGCTTCCTCCCTTCCTTTCCTTTTCCTTTTTTTTACTACCTTTCTTCTCTTCCTTTTTCCCTCCTACCATTCCTTTCTGCCTTTATACCTACCATTCTTTTCTTCCTCTCTCCCATCCATCTTTCCTTTCTCTCCTGCTTCTTACCATCAATCTTTTCTCCCACCTTCCTTCCATCTTTCCTTTACCTACCAACTCCCCCTCTTTCCTATCTCCTTAAGTCCGGTGTCAGTCAAGAGTGTTCCGGCTGGTAAGAAGAGTGATCGATAGCTGTTTTTCACGCTAGACTACTTACACTCTCCTCTTTATACCTACCTACGTGCCTCCCTACCTTTACTCCTTTCTTTATTCACTTTCCTTCATTTTTATACCTTCAATATTCCTTTTTTTCCTTCCTTATTTATTCCTACTTACTCCCCTTCCTTCATTTAATCGTACCTACCTTCCCTCATTCCTTTCTTCGTATATTACCTACCATTCTACAAACCCTCCCTCCCTCTTCCTTCCTTTCTTCCAACCTTCCTTTCTTCCTCCCATCCTTCCTTCCTACTTACCTACCAACCTTCTTCCTTTCCTCCTTCCTTCTTTCCTTCATCTCATTCATTACAGCTGTTTACTTACAAGCCTTCACACCATCCTTCACAACCTTCTGTTCCCACTCACCTACCTTCCCCCTCCTTCCCTTTCACCCTACCTATCCACCCGTCTGCCTATCAATCTATCACTATCTACGGTAACTACCCAACTATCTGTATCTTTACCTATCTATCCATATCTACATCTCTCCGTCTGTCTATCCCTCTACCTGTTGGACAGCCAAATACAGGATGACGTGGATGTCCAATTTCACTCTGGAAGTTTCGGCAAGGTAAGTAGAGTGATCGATACCTGCTCTTTCACGCCACGCCACTCATACCGGACCCTTTATAGCCTTACCTGCACTCCTTCCTTATCTACCTGGCTTACCTTTCTACCACCTCTCTCTCTCTCTCTCTCTTTCCTTCTGTCCTTCTTATCTACGGGACTTAGCTACCAACCAATCCTTTCTCCCTTTGTCCTCTGCAGTCTACCTACCAACCCTCCATACTTCCTCCCAAAGTCCCATCCTCTTTCCTTCTCACATTTCTTCCTACCTACCATACTTACCTACCTACCTACCAACTAACTTCCCTCCCACTCACTCCATACCACTACCATCCTTTTATACCTACCTACCAACGCACCCCCCTCCTTTCCCACGCCGCCCTACTCCGCTATTCCTCCCTTCCTTCCCACACCATTCAATCTTCAAAACTAGTTTTTTTTTTTTTTTTTTTTTTTATGTGTCCGACTTCTGGGCATAGGCTTCACAGCCTGCTCTCAAAGCCCAGTAGTTCTCCTACATACCATACACCTCTCTACATGTCACCACTTCGGCGCTAACACCCACCGTCCATATTGAATACATGCTAGGGCTGTCTCATACAGGACTGGTGTATTGGTATTAGCGGGGGTACTTTTATGACATGTCGGCGGGTTATCTGGTAGATCAGGAAAGTCTGCTTTTATGAAATTCAAATCCTTAAACTGTTCCCTGCCCCAGCCGGGATTCGAACCTGGGTCCATCAAGACTGCAGACCGCCTCTCTACCGATTCAGCCCCCGCTCGCAGGGGTCCTTTCCTAAGCTTGCACATGTTCGGACTCTGCCAGTTTATAACGATGTATATACAGACTATGACGCAAAGAAAAAAAAAAGTCATTACATCCCTGCCTCACCACCCACCCAACCCCTGCCTCACCCTCACCCATTCTTTGCCTCACCCCCACCCATCGCCTGCCTACCCCTCACCCATTCCCTACCTCACCCTTCACCATGCCTCACCCACACCCTGCCTATCCTCTCACACTAATACTAGGCAACTTCCCCTATCTCCTTTAACAAAAGAGGTAGCCTTTTTTTATCCCCATAGCTGAAATCTCTCTCTCTCTCTCTCTCTCTCTCTCGCACCCCAAGATGTAGAGATAATGCAACGCTTCGCCCTTTCAACCCTTCAATTATATCCTGTCTTCTTGACCCTTGCCCTACTGATAAGATAAAAGATAAAAAATAATAATGCTATGACCCCTCTTATCATCCCATCTCTTATCAAATATCTAACTCTAAAAAAAACATACCCTGTCTATTACTTCCCTAGATATGGTACCTATTACATGACTCTCTCTCTCTCTCTCTCTCTCTCTCTCTCATAAGGTACGGTATAATAGGAGTGACCTTCACTTTGATCCCCACTGGATAGGGTCATGTTTTGCTCTCTCTCTCTCTCTCAACACTAGCCAGAAATACTACCATCATTCCAACATTTCATCACAATCATTACCATCATCACAGTCGACATACAATATCTCTTATTATCATCACCTTCATTATTTACCTAAAAACACTATCACTATCATCGTCATCATCATTATCAAATACTATTAGTATCTCTAGACAATTACTCCAAACCACCACCACCACCACCACCACCACCATCAACATCATGGACTATCACTATCATTCTCTACTAACACTATACACCAAGCTATTATCATCACAAACAGAACTATCACCACCACCAACATCACCACTACCATCGCTCCCTCACTATCATCATCAGCAGCAGCAACCTTTCAATGTCATTCTCTAAGATCATTATTACTCACCACCAATACCACCACTACCATGATCACTACCATCATCACCACTACCACCACCATCGCTCCTTCACCATCACTGTATTCAACTTCTCAACCACCACCATCACCATTCCTCCCTTCACCACCATCATCACGAAGAACATGACCGCCATATCACCATTATTCATTCTAATTATTAGGCATTCTCCTAATCATCAACATTACCAGCACGAGATCCTCATTTGGCGCAATTATGAGTCAGGGAGAGAGAGAGAGAGAGAGAGAGAGAGAGAGAGAGAGAGAGAGAGAGAGAGAGAGAGAGAAATATGAAAGACAGGCGGCCTAGATATACACAGAAATAATAGGCTACAAGGAGTGGCACAGACAGAGATAGACTAGAACAGACAACATCGTTTACATAATTAAAGTATACAGAAATTAAGTATGTGGCCTAAAGAAAAAAAAAAAAAGAATAAGAAAAAACAGAGGGGTTGCAAAAAGAAATGGGTAAAAAAAAGCAGGGCATAGAGGGATATAGACTGGAAGAAAAAAAAGGCGACAATAGCGAGGTGAAAGGGAAAAAGACCCCCACTCGAAAAGAAGGGTAAGAGAAAGTTAATAATAATGATAATAATAATAATAATAAGGGACAATGAGATAAAGGCTAAAAAAGGCAGAGAAGAAACAAGAAAAAGGAGGGTGAAAGATGCTTGGGAAAAAAGGCTAGGAAAAAATAAAATGGCCATAAAAGTGGAACAAATTATACAGGAAAGAATTAAGGAAAAGAAACAGGTTAAAAAAAAAAAAAAAAGGTGAGTAATTAGAAAATGGTGAAAAACAGGTGGAAAATGGAGGTAAAATGACTGAAAAATAATAGAAAATCGACCCCTAAAAGAAGAGGTTGGGGAAAATAGCCGGCCCTATCACAGTATTGAAATGCGGTACTGGTGCCCTTCCTAAGTTTAGACTCACTCTCTCTCTCTCTCTCTCTCTCTCTCTCTCTCTCCATACCTATTGTACAGATCTGATATGGAACACTTGTACACACACACACACACACACACACACACACACACACACACACACACACACACACACACATTACCGAGAGAAACGAGAACGAGGATATATTTGCCTTTAGATCAATATCCACTGAGAGAGAGAGAGAGAGAGAGAGAGAGAGAGAGAGAGAGAGAGAGAGAGAGAGAGAGAGAGAGAGAGAGAGCGGCACCGTATCTCACAGAAAAGTCTCAAAGGAAACCCATTATAAATTTTTAGGTATCACGAACAAAGACCGAAGCAAAATCAACGGAGGGAAAATTTCACTGCATAACAACCACCACCATCACACCTACCACCATCAGAGCTACCACACCTAGGCCTACCATAACACCATAACTTCCACCAACGCCATAATCACCATCATCCTTATCTACCTACACCACTGTGGCTACTACCATCCTCACCTACCACCATCTACCACAACTACTACCATCCTCACCTACCACCATCATCCACAACTACTACCATCCTCACCTACCACCATCATCCACAACTACTACCATCCTCACCTACCACCATAACCACAACGACAGTACTATCATCCTCACCTACCATCATCATCCGCACCTACCACCACCATCACAACTACTATCATCCTCACCTACCACCATCTACCACAACTACTATCATCCTTACCTACCACCATCTACCACCATCTCCATGCAGAATCCACCAATAACAGGCTATCATGACGTCGTAATAACACTTGTGCTTATGTGTGGTGGTGGGGGGGGGGATAGTGGAATGTGTGCGTGGTGGGGTTGTGTGCGCGTACGTCATGCATGCAAGAATGTATATACGGTGTGTGTGTGTGTGTGTGTGTGTGTGTGTGTGTGTGTGTGTGTGTGTGTGTGTGTGTGTGTGTGTGTGTGTCAGTCAGTCAGTGTTAGCGCGCGCGCAGAGAGAGAGAGAGAGAGAGAGAGAGAGAGAGAGAGAGAGAGAGAGAGAGAAAACCAATAACCTTACCGACCATCTGTCTATCGATCCACTTCTACAGCATCCTCATCTCTCTCTCTCTCTCTCTCCGCTACTGATAGTGATCTAAAATTTAGCAATTATCTATCCCCCATCTCTCTCCCCTTTTTGTTTTTGTCCTAATTCCATAATTCTACATGGCATGATTAAACTTTAAATACAATGTCGCTATCTCACCCCTGTCCCTCTCTCTCTCTCCTTCAAACCTCTCACACTTCCTCTTCGCTCTCGAAATATGACTTCCGGGTCTGAAACAAAAGTTGGGTGACACAGGAGAGAGAGAGAGAGAGAGAGAGAGAGAGAGAGAGAGAGAGAGAGAGAGAGAGAGAGAGAGAGAGAGAAATCGTTGCAAATAAATCATAAACTTAAACTGCCCTCTGAAATTATCCTGAAAACTGCCACATGGTATATTTCATTACCCATATGATAAATACTACAGGTTAGGCAACAGCTATTTACTTGAAGGGGGTAACAGACTATGCTAAGCTAGTTAGGGCAACGAAAAGCTCTAAGTAAACGGTAGGGGTAACACCGGAAAAAGTGCTAAAGGAAAAGGGTATGTAATCCAGCTGTAAACAGGTATATGTAAAATTGTATACGGTATCGTCTATATGCCTTTACTAAGCTCTCTTTTAAGGTTAACATTTACATATTTACGGTACACAGCCAACATCGATGACAAAATAATCTTATACCAAAAATAATATGTAAATGTGCATGTGAAAGGCAAATTATTATGAAGGGCAGCAGCTATGTCGCGCCGAAATGAGAAGTAAATACAAGCTATACGAGAAGTAAATATTGGCTATAATGAAATGCAAATAAAGTCTTCACTCTAGATAGCAATTTGGCATAATACTAAGGACACAGAATATATATATGAAAGCAAACTGGTAGAGTATGAAAGGATGTAGATAAACCAATACAAAGTTGAACAGGTTGACTGGAATTATTCTGGAACGGGATGAAAACTGCAACCGAGACAAATCTATAAAGCTAACTACAACAGAATTAAGAACTACAGCTGTTGACCGGAATGGGTTGAAGAACTGCTAATAAAAATAAGAATAGTTAGGATGGCATGAAGAGCACCGAAGCAAGAATAAGAATGAAAAGCTGATGATAAACACACGTAGATGACCTAAAGTTATAAAGCTGCCTGGAAAATAATGATGGAAGGGACCTAAGGCAAGAGAAACTGTGAAGATGACAGATTAACCGCAACGTAAAAGAAAAAAAAAAAAAGTCCTTGTGCGAGAATTAAGGTCTGAAGCTAAACCAGGATAAAATTGAAGAGGTGATTGGGTTTACTGAAGGATTATTCTAGCAAAGATAAGGCTGATGAGAGGCGTAACTTAGTCTAATAATCCGCACCTAAGTTTGTTAACAAAAAAAATGGGTTGAATTTATATAACTGCAGCTGCGCCATAATAAGCTAAACAAACCGTAACATGGAACGTTGTGATGGACTAAAGATAAGCCTGGATTAAACTGGGTTATACATACGGTCATGTCATGAGGAAAATCTGAATGTAATTAAAGAATGCAACTGGTCATGAGGTAGATAAACTAACTAGGATGTAATAAGTAGGAATAAGTAAAGCAGACATCCAGTACACACACACACACACACACACACACACACACACACACACACACCAGATTGCAGTGGAATGCAAGAATAGGCTTAACCCTTTCAGAATAACCCTGAGAGAGAAAGTTGGAGTGGAATGCAAGAATAGGCTTAACCCTTTCAGAATAACCCTGAGAGAGAGAGAGAGAGAGAGAGAGAGAGAGAGAGAGAGAGAGAGAGAGAGAGAGAGAGAGAGAGAGAGAGAATGTAGCAAAAAACGAAAATAAAGCCACTATAGTATAAGGTCATGAACAAACCTTATTGGATCGTATGCTCGTGGCTTTAGGAGGCTCCCTAGTATTTCCGCTTTACTAATTCGCCCTCATCAAAACAATGACGAATCTTTATTCTTACCAACTCCTGTCAATTTCTTTCAATCCTGGAAAGATTTAACAGCGATGGAGTTGGTGAAAATTGGCTGATAATTGATACCTGATGCTGACTGGTGACTGATAGACAAATACAGAGCCACTTATATAAGGTAGGCGAAGTTAGTCTAAATACATAACGAACTAAGCTACGGTACCTTCTAATTATAAAAAAGCTGCTTAAAAGGCGTGTAACCTAAATGTGCAGAGTATACATTACACAAAGAAAACTCATACAAGGGGGGGTAAGCTGGTTCGAGTGACTTCCGGTGTGTGTGTGTGTGTGTGTGTGTGTGTGTGTGTGTGTGTGTGTGTGTGTGTGTGTGTGTGTGCGCGCGCGCATTATTAAGTGTTGCCGCGATCCCAGGAGCTCCCGATGACATTTAAACTCAGGTCACAAACAAAACTCTCTCTCTCTCTCTCTCTCTCTCGACCACAAGGCAGCTTTAACATTCCCCAGATCATGGACACACCTTTATCCTTCAATCTAGCCATCAAAGGACTATTTAACAACGCAGACACACCTGTACTGAGAACGCACGTAAAGGTGTGTAATGTTTGCTAACCCACTGAGCATTCTCAATTTTATTCTTGCAATTTTCTGACGATTTTACTAAGCTTGAGTACTTTCTAAGCTGAAGGGATTAGATACAGGCTTAACTAACCTTCACTACATTGTTTCCCTAAGGCTCAATAAAATCGTCTGGATAAGAATGTAAAAATAAAGAAAAAGAATAATGTCAGCAGATGGAAAGGGCCTAAAGGACGAATCCATTCAGTACGATTATTTTTTTTATCTAGTACCTTCAAACGATTGATGAAGAGAGCTTCAGACGATTTTATTCATCTCAGCCTTTGTTGTGAAGAAGTTTGAAGCAATTCCATTAACCTTCCAAGAACTAAGACAGTGACTCATTATCCGTTAATACGATGACTAAAATTCTTGCCAGTTGCCACATGCACACGATATATAGCGACAAAGGCCCGTATTCCCGTCGGTTAAAGAAGCTCCCAAATACCTTTTCCTATGTGAATTATTCTACTTATTACTCCTTACTATGCTCTTATGTCATTTAAATTATTCTAATACCATCATTTTCAACAATAAATAACATAGAAGTTGGCAATAAGCAGTCGTACCGGAAAATAAACTGCAATGGAAGACGTGCTAGGGAGCTTCATTAACCAACATGAATAATGACATAAGGAATCTAATCCAGTAGGGAACGGGTTAAAGACAGCAGTTCGGAAAATCTCGTATGCGTTAAATATCAATCGACAAGCAGAAAAAATAAACGTCATCAGAGTGAAAGGGTGAAGGAGTCAGTAACGATGGATGTAGTTCACCTTAAAAATATAAATAAATAAAGATAAATAACCCGGTGGTGTAAAATAAATTGCTGTTAGCACGAATAAAACTTGCAACAGCATCACAACCACTAAAAAGGGTAATTAACGCTGTCTGAAGGTTTGCATATGTTGAAAGAAGGCTTGCATAATGATTGCAAGCTTTCGTGCTGGTTAGTGTGTGCAATGTTACCTTAAAGATACCAGTATGTAGACTATAGCGCTGACTGACAATATGCTTAATGGTGAGATAAAATGGTGGGCAGGCTAAAAGAAATTATGGATAAAAGAGATAGCTAATAATTTTGAAGGTGTGCATAATGCTGGTTTAAGGTAGCATAATGTTGGTTGAAGGTACGCATGCATAATGTTGACTGAAAGTATGCATGCATAATGTTGACTGAAAGTATGCATGTTAGCTGAAAGTATGCATAATGTTGGTTGAAAGTATGTATAATGCTGGTTGAAGGTATGCATAATGTTGTTTGAAGGTATGCATAATGCTGGTTGAAGGTATGCATAATGTTGGTTGAAGGTATGCATAATGTTGGATGAAGGTATGCATAATGTTGGATGAAGGTATGCATAATGTTGGATGAAGGCATGCATAATATTGGTTGAAGGCATGCATAATATTGGTTGAAGGCATGCATAATGTTGGTTGAAGGCATGCATAATGTTGGTTGAAGGCATGCATAATGTTGGTTGAAGGCATGCATAATGTTGGTTGAGGGTATGCATAATGTTGGTTGAGGGTATGCATAATGTTGTTTGAAGGTATGCATAATGTTGGTTGAAGGCATGCATAATGTTGGTTGAAGGCATGCATAATGTTGGTTGAAGGCATGCATAATGTTGGTTGAAGGCATGCATAATGTTGGTTGAAGGCATGCATAATGTTGGTTGAAGGCATGCATAATGTTGGTTGAAGGCATGCATAATGTTGGTTGAAGGCATGCATAATGTTGGTTGAAGGCATGCATAATGTTGGTTGAGGGTATGCATAATGTTGTTTGAAGGTATGCATAATGTTGGTTGAAGGTATGCATAATGTTGGTTGAAGATATGCATAATGTTGGTTGAAGGTATGCATAATGTTGGTTGGAGTTATGCATAATGTTGGTTGGAGTTATGCATAATGTTGGTTGAAGGTATACCGGTACATGATGTTTATCGATGGGATGCAAAATGCTGATTGGAGATTTGCACATGTCGACATACATTCATAACACCGGTCAATATCTTTCACAAGAATGGTTTCGACTTTAATGCCGAGAAGGCTTGCATGCTTATTGCTTGAAGTCCATTATTATTATTATTATTATTATTATTATTTTGAGACTGTTGGCTAAAAAGGATACTACTGGATGATTAGGGGATAAATATGGTTGCTCAAGTTACCCATATAACATCAAGTACAACATACACGGAAAAGCTACTGATACTGACCGGAGAGGTTGCGATTGTTGGATTTAGGGACGTATTCTTACAATTTATTTTGCTATTAATAAACTACTTTCTTCATCTGTGGAAGGACAGCTCTCACTGTTTGATAATACTGGTTGAAGACACTATTACCAGCAGCTATATCTCACCGACGCTACCTTCATTGTTAATATCTACCTCCAAAACTATTGGGAATGGAAATTAT
Organism: Coenobita brevimanus; assembly: GCF_032717465.1. Classification (NCBI taxonomy): domain Eukaryota; kingdom Metazoa; phylum Arthropoda; class Malacostraca; order Decapoda; family Coenobitidae; genus Coenobita; species Coenobita brevimanus. The sequence goes on from NC_137050.1 coordinate 3,269,076, forward strand.
GCCGGTAAATAATAACAGTAGTTGATGAGTAGAATTTTGGTTCGGGAGGGCGTTGTTTGGGGTAAGGACACAAACTGGGCCGCCGAAGATCAATGTCCTACTGTGCACAAAAGCATCTTGGGGCGGGATGCTGGGAGCCCGTTTTCCCTTGATCCTTCACATTCAGCATCCCGGTATAAGTATTAGAATATCACCGTGGAAATACTCAAAGAATTTTATATCTTAGCATTTTTCAGTATGCTAAACTTTGGGAAGGATTAGTAATAACGAACAGGGGAAAAACACTTTACATCTCTCAAGCAATGACCTTTAAATGTCACTATCTAACACGGTAAAGACAAAGACCATCTTATTTATGGAATATATTTCCAATACACTTTTTGGTCTTTAACTGAAGTGGTATTATTACAATTTTCAATACTGCTGACGGAGAAAGCTGAAACTCGGTATTATATAGGACACACGATCCCGATCCTATATGTAGTGGTTTTTAAATAAGCATATGGTTGGTAGACACAGACTGCACTTTGGAATACATGGATGTAGGGTGGCAAGTTATATGTGACGTAATTATGGTACAGCAAAGGAGTGCCGCTTGAGAGAGAGAGAGGAAACCCACCCCTTCGCTCAGTTTATACCGTACCCTCCTGTATTACTCGGTTTACTCACGTTTCGTTGAGCTGCGGACAGTGTTTGAGGATGAGTTCAAGGAATTTGGAGTCACTACATAATAGCCGTGGTGGTCTAGGTGGACTGGTGACGTTCAGGAACTTGAAGATGAGACAGACGATGAGAAAGACGGCGAAGACCACGACCGCAGACATCCTCTCCTCTTCCCGGCCGGCGCCACACTGAAGATGACGTCACCGGGTTTGACAGACGCCCCCTCGGAAATACGTTGCCGGACTGTGTATTAACTGCAGTACGATTATGATACGAGCTGTGTAATAGCATTTTGTAATAATTATCTGAAAATGGACACACTCAGCTAAATTTGTCTCTGTATTCTTATATTAATGTAAAACATGTACAGTAGCCTATAGCAATAACCATATAGCCTACACTTTTAATTCTTAATATAACGGAGAAACTGGCACGTTTTTGCAACGGCACTTCTCACTGCATGAACAATATCATAGCATCCGGCATTTGTTGCCAGTATCTGCGGCGAAACAATGATGCGTGAACGATTCTGATACTACTGTGTATTCGAGCTAACACCTGGCGCTTTTATTTAGCAGGAAAATCATAACCATACACTAACGAGAAGGAATCCTAGCAGTGATGGGCAAGGGGATGATTCAGGCAGTCTACATCGCTCAACGAAAATACTAGATGCCATGAGCTTGTGCTCACTTCATTGCAGTTATTATTATTCGTGGTAGCCTACATGGCTGGGGTGGCATGAAGGAAGCTTCCAAATTTGCGATTCTCTGTTGTAACTTAATTTTATTTTTGCAGGAAGGAATGGGAAGCCCAAAATCTCTCTATGTAAGCTTGTTAATAGATATATACCAGTCTTAGATTGATAAACTTTAATTTCGATCTTTTTCTTTTTCTTTTTTTTAATCAAAGGGAGAAAGGAATTTTCATACCTCTAATCCTCCCAGCTGTTATAACTTGTGTATAAAAGGGACTTTGTAAGTTTCTGTAGCCCAGAGAACACGGTATACCTCGGATATTTTTTGTTCCTTTCTATAAATGGTAATGTTTTCACATGGGATTCGTGGTTCTCACTGTACCGAGCTCAACATTTGACTTGATCGTTCTTTTGAGCTGGATGAGGCTTGTTGGGTTTACTCGTCATACGGTGAAGTTGGATGTGTCCGTCAGTTCATGTTATAATAGAGTGGAATTTGTAGGCCAATATAATCTATGTAAATTGCATTAATAAATATATTATATAGACTATACTTATCTTCATTCATAGACGTGTGTATCCTCTGGTTACGTTTATAGACCCAAATGTTAGATCGCTCCTTTACTGTAGAATTGCCTTATGTGGTTGCCTAGATCATTTCTCCATACTAAAGTATTCTAACATTACAGTCTTACATACTTGCGTAGATCACTTCCATATAATAGAATTCGATTTACACATCTTTACACAGTTGATTTTTTGGTTACTTATTCCATGCTGCAGCCTTAGTTGTTAGATTACTTTCCTTTTTATGGAATTCTGGTATTCGTATAGCTTTCTACAGATGTCTGCCATTACTCCGTACTACTGAAAAATGGGAGAAATGGCGTTCCCCCGAGCTAGACCCTGTATTGGATCATATAGCCCCGCTAGGTTACAGGAGCGCGCTACCACTCCCGGCACGGCAGTCCCGGGCGAGGCTCGAACTCGCAATCCCCCGATTACGAGCTTGATGCTCTACCACTGAGCCACCGTGCCCCCTTTTCCATACTACTGAATAATTACTTTCTTTTCCATAAAAAAAAAAAAAAAAAATCTGACCCCCTGAACAATTCCCCACCTTTCCATAAATATAGCCTACCTAGTAGTAATTATCTATCTATCTATATATTGCCAGACGCCTCAATCCCGTTTGGGGTGGCCACAAACAAATCGCCTCCAAGTCGCCCTGTCCCCAGCCATTTCACTGCTCTGCTCCCAACTCACACCCCCCTCTCTCATATACCTCTCCACCCCATCCCTCCATCTCATCCTCGGCCTCTCCCTCCCTCTTCCCCCCTCCACCTCACTCACATATACTCTCTTCGTCAGTCTTTCACCCTCCATCCTCTCCACATGGCCAAACCACCTCAGTGTGTTCCTCATAACGCTTCCTATCACATCCACATCCACACCACAACGCTCCTTTATATCCTCATTCGTCAGCCTGTCTCTCCATGTGACTCCACAGGCTTCTCTTAAATAACTCATTTCCACTGCTCTCACTCTTGACTTGTGTCCTTCCAACAACGTCCAAGCTTCACTTCCATACGTTAGAGTTGGTATCACAATACTGTCATGTAGTAACTTTTTCACTTCCATGCTCACTTCCCTGTTTCTTATCACTGCTTTCAAAGAACCAGCAACCTTTCTTCCCTGCTGTACCCTTTCAAGCACTTCACCCTCCAAACCTCCATCCTTACTCATCACACTACCCAAGTACTTAAACGTACTCACATTTTCCAATTCCTCACCATCCAACCTCGCTGTACATTCACTGACTTCACCTCTCTCAAAGACCATCACTTTACTCTTCCCTGCATTCACCTTTAGATTCCGTTTCTTACACACTCCCCCAAACTCATCCACCAAGCCTTGCAGCTCCCCTTCGTCTTCACTCAACAACACAGTATCAGCTGCAAACAACAGTACAGGGAGTTTCCAAACACTATCCTCTCGCAACGGGGCCACTCCAACATCCACTACCCTACCTTGTACCTCTTTTATTACTCCATCCATGTACAGATTGAACAACCATGGAGACATGACACATCCCTGTTTCAACCCAACTTTCAAAGAGAAAAATTCACTTAGTTCACCATCCACACGCACTGCAGCCTTCGCACGATCGTACATACTCTTCATAGCATTCAACAACTTCCCATCTACTCCATATATTCTTAACACTTTCCACAATCCTTGTCTATCCACCCTGTCATATGCTTTCTCCAAATCCATGAAAACCGCATACAACTTCTTTCCCTTCTCTAGAAACTTTTCCACTAAAGATCTAAGAATGAGTATCTGATCTACACAACCTCTTCCCTTCCTAAAGTCTCCCTGTTCTTCTCCAACTAATTTCTCTGTTCTTTCTCTAACTCTGTCAATAAGTATCCTACCATACACTTTTCCTATTATACTAAGAAGACAAATGCCCCTATGATTACCACACACTTCTTTTTCCCCTTTTCCTTTGTACAAGGGAATAATTATACCTGACTTCCAATCCTCCGGGACTCTACCTTCCTCCCAGGCCAATCTACACATCTTCCACATCCATTCTACTACTATCTCTCCCCCATGCTTCAGCATTTCACCACACACTCCATCAATTCCTGGGGCTTTCCCCGATTTAACTTTCTTCATTGCTTCCACAGCTTCTATCCTACTGATTTCTTCCTGTCTTCTCACCTCCCTCCTTCTCCCAGCCATTCCCCAGCCACTTATACTCGCATTACTTCCATCCTCTATGTTCAACAATTCCTTAAAGTGTTCTCTCCATCTGCTCACTTTTTCTCCCTTCTCCACTAGTAATCTACCATTTTTATCTTTCACTCCCCTGCTAACTTCACTTCCATCCTGTCTTACTCTTTTCACCTCTTTCCAGAACATTTTCTTACAGTCCCTCCACTTTACACTCAAATACCTTCCAAATTCCTCATCCACTCTCTTCTTTCTCCCTCTTACTAATCTTTTCACCTCTCTCTTTCAACATATAACTCTCTCTTCCGCCTCTCAACTTCTTCCACGCCCCTGTTTCTCATCCATTCATTGTATGCTTTCTTCTTTTGTGTCACACCCTGTCTCACCTTACAATGTCATAAATAGCATAATCACTAATTGGCATATGGAATCCATTCAGTATCGTTAGCTTTGGAAATACTTTACGGGCTGCACACTATAATCTTAATAGGACGCTAAAGAGGCTCATCTCGAATGACGAAATCCATTATCTTGTATCTGAGCGGTTCTAGTGGACGTATATTGCGGGGAGGGGGGAAGGTATGACCACTGAATAGAGCTCAGTGGGTATGACAGACTCACCACACACGATATGCTTAGGTGAGGGGACCACAATTTTATTTGGACCAATGGATGATTAACCAGTGATGGATGGAAGAGGTTCCAACATCTCCATTACCTTTTCTTTCGGACCGGGATCAATACATTCTATAAAAACTGCCCCATCTTGTTGAACGCGAAACACCACTAACACCCGAATGCAGGGGGGGGGGAGGGGCTCGTGCAAGGAGAGAATAAAATCCCTAAATTTGTACCAAAGTTCCAGAGCATACACATATATTAAGGGTAGAGTTACACAAACAAGTAGTTGCTGTTCTTCAGTCTGTCTTCCTTTTCTCGGCAGCAGTCACTATGTTACTCATTACCATACATATTTTGCTTATATATTTACAGCATAGCCGCACAGCCTACGTCTTCCACAACCTAGCCGTGGACGCTAACAAATACACCACTCAAGCCAGTGTACAAGAAAACACTAGTGTGTACCCCTGAAGGACTTGTATAAAATAAATAAATAACGAAAAGTAGGGAAATTGAGAGACAGGGATAGAGTGGTGTCGTGTTGGGTTTTGGCTATCATTCACCGACCCCATACAGGACCAGCTGATTAGACGGTGCCAAGGTGGGCGGTGCGATATCTATAGGTGCGATGTCATCATCTCAGGCTGTGGCAAATGCTGCCATGCTGTACTTCTGTATTGCTCTGATACTATATACTTCTCACTCCTGTATGTAATGTACCTTGTAAATTCATTTACATTTTATAGCACATACTAAAGCTAATATTTGCTCAAGGGCGTGTGGCTACACTCACGAATTTATATAACCACTGACTGTATAAAACTGTATTTGCTTAAGGAGGCGTGTGGCAAGGCGCACCACCTTGCTTTGTTGTATAAGTACTCTGTATACCTTTACAACAATGAATATTCAGTCTCTCAGATCAACATAAATCGATCTTTTAAAACATCAGTTAAGCGATGGCGCGCCGCACACAACGCCATCCAGTGGCCGCCCAGTAAATTAACGTGGCGGTCGCGGGAGTTTCAAATGCCCTCTCGTGATTTTAGCCCGATTAAAGGTGTTGGACCATTGGTTATTGGAAGATCGATGGTGTACCTGTTATCATAATTTTAATAAATTTTCATCATAGTCATATATGCCTACTACACACCTTTCCAAAATTATATTAAATGTGTGAAGGTATCATCATTCATATTGAAATTATGTAAACCTCAGTTTACTGTCCATTACTTGTCTGTCTGCTGCTAGACGCCTTAATTCCATAAGAGGTACCAATAAACAATTGCCTCAATGTTCCCCTAACCTATGCCACTTGGTTGCCTTCCCTCCAACTCACATCCCCAACTCATTTATCTCTCCACTCCATCTCATCCTTGGTTTTCAACCCCTCACTCACTCTTACTCAGTCTCTTGTTCTCTATCCTCTCCACATGGCTAAAGCATCTCATCATTTCTCTTCTAATCATAGCAACATCACAATGTTTCCTGCATTAGTCTCTCTTCATACTCTCTAGGAACTAATATCCACTGCTCATTCTTGTCTTTCCAGCACAGTCCAAGCTTCACTTCCATGTCAGGGTGGGGAGAACAATAGTCATGCAGCAACTTGTTTACTTCAGTGCCCTTCCCTTTTCCTAATCACTTTCAATGAACCAACAACCTCTCTACCCTGCTTTATCTTTTCAAACAATGCATCCTCAAACTTCCATCCTCATCACAATAAATACTGGAATGCACTCACAGTCTTCGTTTTCTCACCATCTAGCCTCACTTTGCAAGCTGTGACTTCATTATTCAAACCCATAAGTTTACTCTTATCTACACCCAGTACTTAATGCTACATGCTGGGGGATGAAAACTAACAAGCACTTAGAAATCAGTATATTTTTTAAACAATTAATAAGTATATTTTTAAAACAATTAATTAAGACCTTTATTTCCAGGCTCACAGGCAACTTGTACAAAAAATTAATTTCACACTTAACTCCTTGAAAGTGAAGTATTTTTCTTGTATTTTTATCTTCATACAGTTGTATTCAGCTCTGGAAAGCTCTATTGTATTGAAGGGGTTAATTATGGGCATGTCTCCTGTGCTCCTCATGGGGCAACACTGCATTAGATAATGAATGAATGAATGAATAAACCTGCCAGTTTGAAGTTGATCTCCACAGCTGAAAAATGTCTGGACATTAAAAAAATAATGTTGATATTAACATGATACAAATAATATCCAAACAAATACAGTATTATACTGCAATATGTACACTAAGCACTATGGAAGAGGTGTGATGTAGTCTTTTATGCTCAGGAGAATTTGACCCCTCATTTCAGTCCCTTTTACAGAGTTTAATCTCTTCAATCTCGTGATGTACTAGTAATTTACTGAAAATTCTATTTAGCCAAAGGACAGACAGCAGGATGTAAAGGAATTCAAAAATGAGACTGTTCCTAACCCTGTTATTACAAATGGGTCTTTCCAGCAAAGCTTAATATAATTGTCTGGTGGCAGCAAAAACCAAATAAAATATTTACCATTGTGCTTAAGGGATTAATGTTTTTGTTAACTATTCTTCAATTAATCCCTGGCTTAATGCAAAAGACTCAGGTTCCAGCAGATGCGCATCTACAAGAACTGTAGGCATCACAGCAGAATGACAGGGTAAAATACTTGCACCAAATAATGACTTCCTTAATCACGAAACATTAACTTACGATTAACTTACACTGAATCACAGAATTGCATGGCACACTAATGTAACTGTAACAGTTCATGTAAGATCCACAGCAGGCCTGGATCTTCTCATGTAGAAGAACCATAGCAAAAAATGAACCTAACTCCATGCTAGTAAAGTACACAGGGAAAAGAGTGTTTCCAGTAAGAGTGATGCATCTACAGTAATGGCACATTTAAATTGTCTTCCATGGCTTGTATTCTGAGCCCTAGATTCAAAGCACATGCAGGGTGCTGCTCCCTAGACTCAAAGCAAATATGTACTACCATAAAATAAGCAAGCTGTCATCAAGCAACAGTAATGATATTCATTTCATTCATCATCTAATCCTGTGTTGCCCCATAAGAAGTACAGGGGCCCGGGGCTAGGCAAATTGGTCTTGATATTAAGATGAGGGTGGCCTGTCTCATTTATCCCTGAGTGGCATTAAGTAAGCAATAAACCCCAACCACCCTTTGGATATAAACCTGCCCAGGCTCAGTCCGATTGGAGTGCCTGAATTACCCACTACACCACCAGGTACCATAAATTGGTTATATGGTTATTGCCCAGCATAGTAAATGGTTTCCTGGTGTATAGGAAACAATCTTGCTTGTCACTTGGTGCAGAGTCACCTGAAGACAGGAGACAGAAGGAGATACACTGAATATATACTTACAGTAGAGAGACTAGTTTAAATTTTGTGTAGTACAAATGATTCCTTTAATCATACAAAATTATCATTTTTGGTTTTATGTCTGTTTTCAATCTGCATGTGACCAGTCTTTATATGGTCCAGCTGCATAAGGCCATTTGCACATAAATTTAAAATACTGTTAACGTGTATAATTAATGCAGAGGACATGAGATTGCTCCTCATGGGGGAAACATAGGATTAGATGATGAATGAATGAGAAAAAAACATATATTTTTACTCTGGCTAATGTCAGAGAATTTTACCCAAAGCAAATATCTCTCTCATCCAAGATGAATCACATAATAAACTATACATTAGGAAACTGTGCTACATTCATACTAAGGTCAAGGCACTCACTACAGGTTTTTATGCAAATGTCAATATTATTGTTACTATTATTGTCATCACCTTTCTAACCCTATATCCTTTTTTCAGTATGACTCTTGTAAAGAAGATATTCAGCTCAATACATCTGCTGTATGAAAGTCATTGACCTTCTGTCATCTATTACTATGGGTTATCAGCTCATCTTCCTGCTTAAGTGACAAGCTAACAGTGAAAGTCCTCTTCTTCCGCAGGGTGTTAAAAATCTCAGTGCTGCAGGAGATGGGAGGTGTGACTAGGAGATATACCATATGTGAAGTGTGGCATTGTGTAATGTGGTAAAGTATGTTGTGGCAGCATATAATGTTGCAGTGAGTGGTGTGGTAGTATATGGTGTGGTGATAGTACGTTTTGTTACAGTGTGTGGCGGGGCTGAAAGATCTAAGGGAGGTATGGTAGTGAGGGTGCTTTTGAAATGTGATAATGAAAGATGTGGCAGAGTGTGGTATGGCAGGGCAAGGTGTGTGTGTCAGGACTGGATGCAGTAGCTACAGAAATATCTGACACAGCACAGTTACTTTTCTAATGCCCTTTACTGGAATGTCAATAATCTCTTTCACACTGCCATATTTCATAATATACATATCATCATCATCATCATCATCATCATCATCATCCAGGCCTCTTTTCCCACTCTAGTATATATATAGTCATGCTAGATATGGCTGCCCACAGCTAACCATATACCAGTATACATTGTATCATATTGCTGTAAAAAGTACATCTACACCATTCCTTTCACTAAAATGGTGGTATTTATCTCTATCAATTTTATTTCTCTTGAATGGTGGTGATCATCTATCTCTCATTTTCTTTCTCTCAAATGTTAGTGTTCATCTTTCTCTTCATTTCATTGGAACCATGGTGATCATCTTTCTCTCCATTTCATTTGGATCATGGTGATAATCTCTCTTCACCTCTCTTAAGTTTCTTTCGCTCAGATGATGACACTCATCCTTCTCTTTCTCTCAGTGAGGACTATCCTCTCCAGGCAGCAGTGGTGATGGTGTGAGGGTCTAGGTGGAGCAAGATCCGGCCAAGGTTGCGGTCCTTCACCCCAACACTTACTGGATCGTGGCCCCTGAGGATGTGAAAGTCTTGTCAAATCAAAGTCAAATCAGATCAAGGATACCATGTTCCCTCTTAACCCCTTCAGTTTGATGACACAGTTTGAATTTCATTCTTGCTACCTTCAGACAACTTTATTCAGCTTACTGGAGACGTCCTGTAGTAAATCAGTTAAGGGAAGTTATGTCTATCTCCAGCTGAAACTGTCTCTCCTAAACTGAATGGATGTTGCAAGAATAAAAAAAAAATTGCATCACTGAACTGAAGAGGCAAGGGAATCTCCATATCAGAGGTTGCCCATGTTAAAGTTGATATTTTCTAAGACTTGAAACTAAACTAAGTGCCAAAACCAGCTCAATACTTCCTTACAGTTGCTGAAAAAGTTGGGAAAAAAAATATATAAGGTATTAAGATTTGCAGTTGGGTCTGGTTAGTACTTGGATGGGTGACTGCCTGGGAACACCAGATGCTGTTGGCATCCCTACGTCAAGTGGGGTTGGTGGAGGATTAGTGCCCCTCCCTGTAAAACAATTAACTCTAAGCCCTTGGCCACCCCGTCTGGGATACATGGCGTCTGGCAATGAATGAATGAATGAAGATTTGCAGCTAACAATGTGTGAGTCTTGGCCTAGACTTTGACTATTTATGTGTGGCTAAGTCATATTACAGTAATAAAAATGTATCAAACAAGAGCAGAACTAATATTTCCAGTCAAGAAACAACTAATTTCAATAAATAAATACCTTGTAATCATCCTAGCCCTGTTTCACACTACAAAATTGGGGTGGGTGGGTGGGTGGTTTAGATATACAGAGAGGAAAAGCATAAAAATAGAGGAACTATCAACACACTGCCCAGTTAAATGGGCCACACATGTTTTTTGTGAACTTACTTATTAAGGAAGACAGCAACGGTTGACTTATCAGGTCTTAAAAATGCAATATAACGCAGGCCATAACTTGGATCTTCTTTTGTCCATTCCTTCTCATTTCTTCTCTCATTGTGATTGTTGGGGTTTATCTTATTATCTTCCTCTGCTTTCTTTCTCTTGACAATTGTGTCTTTTGCTGTTGATATCCCATTTTCATTGTCTGAATATGCTATCTCACGCTTCATTATTTCAGCTCTTTCCAAATTCTTAATTTCAAACTCTTTTTCTAATTTGATGATGGCACTACCTCCACTCTGATCCATTCTCGCCTTGCTATAGTCCACCTCTATGTCCTCTTCTTCTGTCAACTGTTTCCTTGAGAGTCCTATATGCAAACTTCCCTCAGGCAAGAACTTGGTGAAATGGGCCAAGGCATAATACATGGGCTGCTTGTAGAATTCTCCTTTTGGCTGTGTGAGAGAGGACTTTTTTATAGTCAATCACTCAATTAAAATACCACCATGTTTCTTCTGAATCTCTTTAATGTGATGTGCAGCTTATGTACTTAATTCTTACAACTCCCCGATTATATTAGTTATGGTAGCTAAGTATTATACAAATAATAACTGAAAACCATCACTGTAACACTATAATTGTGATTGTTAACTTATGCATTTATTTTTGCTAATGCATGCTGATTCAAGTAAAAAAAAAAAAAAAAAAAAAAAAAACTTACTGCATTGACAATGATTGGTGAGTCAACAAAGTTTTGGACCCAGTTTGGTCCACCCTTGAGGTCAAGTGCCAGGTTCCAGTCAGTCCATCCTGTTACCCAGTGCTGTAATGCCTGTTGGGGGTAAAGAAATCCATCCATCATTCAACGCAGTCCTATACTGCCCTGAGACCCAGCAGTCCTCCAATGTGTATCAAACCTTATGTTGTCACTTCAGTGCTAATACCCACCATCTATAATGAATACAAAGTAGGTCTATCTCATCCAGGTCTGGTGCAATGATATTAATGGAGACTATTTTATGACCTGTCAAGGGATCTTGTGGAAGATTTGTAAAGTTTGCTTTAACAAATGCAAATCACCTGAATGTTCTCTGTTCCAGCCTTTGACTGAAATCATGTCCTTTAGGACAACATATCACTTTTCTAATTACTTTGCAATATGAAAAGATAGCATAGCAATGAGTTTTACCTCTATGATGTTAGCAGCATACGTCTCTGCCCGAACCCAAGAGCCCATTACTACCTTCAGTGGCTGCCATGGCCACTGGCCTGAGAAGTATGGAGTACAAGAGAAAGAGAGAAAAAAGGTCAATTATTAAAAATTCCTAAGAAAAGCAAAGGCAAGTACAGTACAAAACAACACAGGAAGGTCCAAGGTTTAAAGTCTATAATTTTCTCCCAAAGTATCAATACAGGCAGTACTCATTAAAAATCATTGTGTTTTGTGGCATATCGCATCTTATTCCACACTGTAAGAACTCTAAATTTTGAGAACTGATAAATCAAGCTTCTATGTAACATCGCAGCCTTAACAGAAAATCTTCAAGTAATTTACTCTGATCTTAACTGTACACACACACACACACACACACACACACACACACACACACACACACACACACACACAAAAGCCAACAACAATGAGGATTTATTGGATAGATACTACCTGTACATGCCTCAGTGTACAGCATGAAGAGGTCTGGATGACGGGTGTGAGTGAGTTCGAGGAGGGAAGGAGGGGTGATCCAGTCAGTGTACCAGTGTACCGCCACACCTGACACATACTGTGCCGCCACATTGTTTGACATCACCTGTAGGCAAAGGCAACAAGGAATAGGTATTACTATTATTATCATTATTATTACTAGGAGGCAGGTGGCAGCACTCACCATCCACTCACTCGATGTACTGCTGCTTTCGGGTAACTGCCCTTTTCTCTCTTCCTTCCTTCCTCTTCCATCTTTCTTTCCATCAGTCTTTCCCCTTCCTTCCATCTACGGGTGATCTACACTGAGTGACAAGCCAAATGGTTTCCAGTACACCAGGAAACCATTTGCTCCGCTGGATGGTAACAATATAACCAAATTACAGTGCTTGGTGGTTTAGTGAGTAATTAAGGTGCTCCAATCAGATTAAGCCTGGGCAGGTTTATATCCATGGGGTGGTTGGGGTTACTGCTCACATAATGACACTCAGGGATGAATAAGGCTGGTCACTCTCATCTTAAATGTCAGGATCAACCTGCCTTGCCCTGATCTCCTATGCTCCACACGGGACAACACAGGAGTGGATGATGGATGGATGGATTATGGTATTATTATTATTATTATTATTATTATTACTGTACATTATTATTATTATTACCATCTTCATTGCTACTGGTATCATCATTATCAACAGCAGCAGCAGGAGCACTATCATTTAATTTTCTGCTAAATAAATGACAGGGGTAGGATTAAGAAATAAAACAAAGTAAATGACCTATCAACAAAGTGTCCACTGAAACAGGTCACTTACCATCTGAAATGATGGGCAAGCTGGGAGGTGTGAAGGCAATTGTGTTTAAGGATTCAATTAAACTACATCAACTGCTACATACATTCCCAGTTAACTCCTTCAATTTGAGAATGTCTTTTATGCTCATGCTATTATCAGGCAATATGTCTCAACTTGAAGGAGATTTTCAAACAGATGTCATCTACAGCCTTCATTTACTCCTTCAATAAAAGATATCTCACTTATGTTAATAATACACTCAATCCTCGTAAATCGCGTGTTCATAAAGCACGGATTCGTAAAACACGGCTAAGTGGCCGTCAGAATGCCGGCAACCTTAAATCACTGTTAAGTCACGAAAATCACGGACCTAGACACCCAAGTGGGCCTTTCCCGAGGAGAACTGTAAACGCGGCATTCAAACTGAAAATCGCAACCCAACAACCAATCACCATGCATCCCTGGTGGCAAGTGTGCATACTAATGCTGCCATGTTGTTGTTGTTCTTGTCTCACCAGTCCGCACACTACAGACCATCGCCGTGGAGTACGAGAGCTATCTGCCGTTTTTGTGCAACTTCCCCCCGCCTCCTACCTGCCATGGACCCTCCCGACCGCCCGATGATACGCTCTAAGCAGTATGGCGTCAAGAAGCTGACGCCTTTGTCATACAGTCAACGTTTGGAGCTCATTCATCGTGTTGAGAAGGGAGAGAAGTTTTCAAAGCTGGCAAAAGAGTTTGGGAAGAACGAGTGCTGAAAGGTTCTAAGTTCTTCCCAACACCACCCCACTCTATTCACTTAAGCAATTTCGTCATAGGATTAAGGTGGGATCCCTTAACATTGCCTATTTCTATTTAATACATGCACTGAATATTCCTTAATTTGTATGTTTGTGTTTGATGGTGCCTAGATAGGCGTAGGCAGGGTGCTGTGGGGGCGGGTTGGCCAAAGTCCAGACCCAAATTAATTTTTCACATAAGAGTTATTATTCATAAATCACAGCAGTGGTCCAGGCCCAAATTGCTGCAATTTATGAGGATTGAGTGTACTTTTACACTGTACATAGGATGAACCGGATCCATTAATGTAAAATATAAATTTGTACCACTTATTTTTTTTAACCTTCATTCATGTCTTCAAAATTTTTTACTCCATCAAAGCAGGTAAACCATTTAAAAGACTTTTTTTTTTTTTTTATGAATACGTTCATCACTGTCATCATTATCATTCCAAACCTTTTTCTCACCTAAAGACAGGGTAAGACAAGATCCTGAAACAAGGAGATAAAATATGAAAGCAGAAAAGGTATCAACAGCTGTCTCTTCGTAACTTATTCTCAGCTCTCTATTTAACTTTTTTCAGCCTTCTGTTATGGATTTACATTGAGCTTGCCTTGTTTTGCTTTAAGCTTATCTCAGCCATGGAAACCTTCTTTTACATTAATATGGGATTGGGTGTTTCCTGTTCCATAAAATCCCACACTACATTAATTTCCCTTCTCCAAGGCAAGTGCTAGTCCTACCCAAGTTTGACTTTCCTATGTGAGGAGCTATTCCTACCCAATTTTGACTTACCTGGTCTACCCACGATGGCAGGAAGATGCGGTTGTCATCAAGAACCATTATCTTGAGGTCACTGAGGCCAGCAGCATGCAGTGTGGGACCCAAGTGGCTGCCAACCCAAGCTGCCTGTCAAGAGGTGTAAGAATAACAGCTACAACACTTTTCAGTCTTCATCTTGCAACACACATGAAACAGAGCTCCTCCAACAATAAAAGCCAATTCCACATTACTTCCTTCAAGGAACAGAAGCTTGAGGTTAGGCTGCTACAATTCAGAATATTTACAGGTACAAGACTGAGTTATGACTGTGGCTGCAATTACATGATCAGAAAATCTCCTGTTACAGTACTTCTAGAGTACAGTATGTGAACCATACAGCACACTGAGTATGTCTGTCTCCCTGACCCAAGTTCAGTAGTTTACCAATGAACCACAAAACAGTGAAGATTATAATGGTAATACAGCCGGCATTATTGGTGTTCTTTCTCTAAGAACCTATGGCACCTATTACAAAATGGAGTGAATAGTGGTTCAGTACAGTACTTAAAGTATACAGTTCTGATTTCTAGTACAAGCTCAATACAGTAACCTTCAAACACATGAAATCTCTCACCTATAATATCTGGGTCATATCCCTTAATCAAGATCTTTCATACTGATTTTACCTGTTCCTCTGCAGTCCAGCCAACAGCATTAAATTTGAAGCCTGCCTCGAGTCCATCAGTAGGTTCATTCTGTGTGGTGAGGCCCCAGAAACTCAGGTTGTGCTGGCCATAACTCTGAAGGAACCTGAGAGTAAAAATGTGACTGAGGTCTTCTTATCTGCATCTCTTCCTATGAATACTGTAACCTGGTCTACACAGAATACAGTATCGCAGGTGATCCATTTGGCACAAGAGGTCTCTCCTAGTTGGATAAAATCCTTTGGCAACAAGAAATATATATATAAGATATAGCCTGTGTGCTAGAGAAGCAATGGTAACTGTTTTAATCCCTTCAGTATGAGAGGCCTCTCACATACTGAATAAAATCATCTGGCAATATGAAAGAGAATAAAAACACATGAAGCCCTTGTTCTCTTTTATCCATATAGCTATGTGACACACAGGATCTCCTGCCTAAGCCTTAAGAAAAAATCATCTACCATTACCCAGAAGAAAATATAAATGACATTCACTGGTGTATGGGATGACATAAATCCACAGTTTTACAATAGGCATGAAATTGGGGAATTAGTCCTCAACTGAAACCTTCTAACAGAGTTCTACCTGACATGATAATCTGCCCACGTAGAGAGAGATTCTGGTTTTATCTTTCCCTTGCCCCAGATCTTTCCACTGTCCTTCATCCACCCAGGAGCACCCCAAGCTGAGCCAATGAGCTTGAGTTGTGTTGGGTGGGCCAGTTCTTTGGCACGCTGTATCAGTGGGATCTGTTGGAGGAAGGAAGTACGAGACTGAAGGATGAACATGGAAGTGTGTGAGGGAAATGATGTTAACCAGGGGAGAAAGGAAGATACACTGGGTGTTCTAAGGTAAAAATAAGATGGAAGAAAAGCAGACTTGACAGATAAAGTTATGCAACGAGAGTGAAAAGGTATAGCTAATGGAGGAAGGGAAGGAATATATAATACACTACCAGCATGTTGATGTATGGGGGAGACACTAACTGATGCTATTTTAGGGGTGGGGGTCTGTAAGTGAGGGAAAGGGAAGATGAGGAGAGCAATCCTAAAGAATTTTCCTTTTGAGGCATTGCATGGGTAATAGTCAGCATATGAGAAAATGGTAATCCTGTGAGCAAAATATATGCACTAGGGGGCAGAGAAAGAAACAGTGCAGATGTAAAGAATGATGATCATAACAGCCAGTCCCATATGGCTCTCTCTGTGATGTAGGGGGGCAAGGCTAGGCTACCTCAGTCCAGAACATTTAAAGGAAAACGACCAACTCACATTCCTCAATAGCATTACATGACAGAGTAATCGTCGGGGATTGAACTTGCACATGCAAGGCAAGACTGTCACTCCAACCTGAATATTCTAATTCCTAGTATGAAATGCAGAGAAAAATTAAGCATGTCATCATGAATGCAATATACTGAAATCACAGATGTATAGTGGTGGAAGGAAGGTGAAAGATATATGAAAAAAATGACGAAATGAGGGAAAATAATTGTTAGAGATGTTTTTGTTGTTCTAAGCTCATCTGAATGTGAACTCAATATGCTGAAGGAATCTGGTATTGGTGCAATGAGTCAAAAATACATCAAACCATCCTCTAGCGTTACCTTATATTTAATGTCCTCCTCCGGCAAATGAAAGTGCTGAAGAGATGGGTCAGTCTCTCCCTCGGCCACGTCATCATAAGTGTATGGGTGAGTGCTAAAGTCTGTCCCTGCAACTGGTACCCTCCCAAGGTTGTACTCCAGTCCATTAGTGGAGTAGTAGGCTCTAGACACAAGGAGAAATGGTTATAATATACTGGCAGACTTAAAGAGAGACACTTGGTGATGTAAGGAGAAAGACTCAAGTTACATCAAGTTCGCATTATAATTAGTCTTTCTTTAAGAGAGTTATTGTGATTAAATCTCATATGAATTACAAAACAAGTTGGTGCTGGAAAGGGACTTCTTCATGGGCTGGAACCAATAGTGCCAGGTGCTTCCACTACCTTGCTAGCAAACACACCTCAACTCCCCCCTCCCATCCCCCAAAAGAAGGATAAGGATGGTGGACTGTAGGAGAAGAGCATCAGCCTTCAGTCCATCAGTTTTACATCCAAATGACCCTGGGAGTACAACAACAACAACAATTCATAAAAGAGGTGATTAAAACAATTTGTTATATAGGGAAGAGAGTTGTCAAGAGACGAAGAGTGCCTGAGAAAGCAACAAAGATACAGTATATAAAAATTCAGTACCCTGGATATAATCATCCCCCTTGTTGGGCAGTTCTGACAAAACTGAAGGCCATCACTGATAGAGAGAAATAGACTGATGCAAATTACAGTAAGAAAATATGATTTGATTTTGACACAAACTTAGAAATCACTACCATTGCAAACAAGTGCTGTGTAACACTGGCTTTACTCATACCGAAGAATTTCCTCCTGCAGCTGCTTGGAGAGACTGAGTATGTTGAGACCAGCAGCATCTGTGAAGGCCCCACCAAAGCCAATTATTTGCTGGTAAGTTTCACTTCTGTCCACTTCCAGCTCTATGTCTGCTTGTACTTCAGCCTGAGGTTCCACATCACGTCCTGCAGGGAATTCTACCTATATATCTATCTATTGCCAGACGCCATAATCCCGTAAGGGGTGGCCATTTGACTTTGAGATATTTGTTTTATGGGGAGAGGCACTAACCCTCCACCAACCCACTTGTTGACACATAGGGAGCACGAATGGTTTGGTTACATGGTTACCACCCAGTGCTGTAAATGGTTTTTTGGCTTACAGGACACCATTTGGCTTGTCACTCAATGTAAAGCCACCTGTAAAGAAATGCAATAAGAAGTGACAGGAAAGATGGGAGAAATAGGAAGAGAGGAGGGGAGGCACAGAAAAAGAATGATAAAGGCTAAGGAAGTAGGCCACACTACATCAAGTGAGTCGAGGATGGTTGTCACCACCTACCTAGTGTGAAATTTTGAGAAAGTGTATACTGAATCTATGGAAATAAAATAAAAATAAATAAGCAGTTAAGTATCACACAATGTATGATAATTTGTATCTCTTTCACATACTGCCAAACAACAGCATTTTTCAGTCATATCCTCAGCATTGTTCTGCCCTAAACACACTAAATTATTATCTCACTCATTAACTTCCAAAAGAAATCATCATCATCATTTAATCCAGTGTTGTCCCATGAAGAGCACAGGAGCCCGGGGCTAGGCAAGTCGGTCCTGGCATTTAAGATGAGAGTGACCAGCCTCACTCATCACTGAGTGGCATTATATGAGCAATAAAACCCAACCACCCCTTGGGTATAAGCCTGCACCGGCTCAATCCAAATGGAGTGCCTTCATTGCCAACTAAACCACTAGGCGCCATAATTTGGTCATATGGTTACCACCCAGTGTAGTAAATGGTTTCCTGGTCTACAGGAAACCATTTGCCCTGTCACTCAGTGTAGAGTGACTCATAGACAGAAGGAAGAGGAAAGAATGACGGAAAGAAGGAAAGAAAGAGGGGAGAGGAAAGGGCAGGCACCCAACAGCAGCATTACATCGAGTGAGTGGATGGTGAGCGCCCCAACCTGCCACTACTGTACCATACTCAAAAAACAGGGTCTGTAATAGATCCCATAACCTATATAACCAACAATTTTTGGTTTCCTGCTGGTTGCACACATGTAATCATCATCACCATCATCATTATCCAGACCTCTTTTGCCGCATAAAGATGGGGTGAGGTAGAGCAAGGGGGGGTGGGGGGATGACAAACTAACCAAAAGTCTGCCCAAATGAATGGTCCACACTCATGCACTTATATAATGCAAACCAAAATGCACTCTCATGCACTTATATGATGCAAATCAGAATACTGTACTGGTACAGTATCTCTCTTAAACTGAATAAAGATACCAGTATTTATGGTTGAAAAAATAATATACTGCACAAGAACATTCTTTTGGATGCTGAAGTTATGATAATTTGGTAATCACACCTCTATGGAGGTTACGTAAGGCCCTAAATCTGGCTGTAGAGGTCTTCCATCGCAGTCCTGCCTTAGTGGAGGTGACAACAAAGGCCTGGCCAGTTGGTGGGAGAATTACTGGACCGAGGGTGTCACAGTGGTCAGCATCACACACACAAACCACACTGCCATGCCCATAATTACGTCTTTTGCAACCATCTGAAAGCACAAATGTTGTATCAGACTAAGGCTGTCTTGAACTGGTTAGCATTTTAGGATGAGTCCAGCAGCATTAAAATATATCTACATTATATCTATCTATATCTACTGCACATACCGGTATCTATCTATCTACAGTATCTATAAAATGGTATAAAAATAAATGTTCCTAGCTACAGATGTTTTGAACCAGTCCAAGAGTACTATGCAGATGCACATCCATAAGGCTGTAATATGGGGCATCACTAAAGACTACAGGAGCGAAGAACCTTGTATATGAAAAGCCTTAGCATGTAACTAATTGAATAGGCCACTCCAAGCAATGCTTCTCCATCAAAAAATGAAAGAAAGAGCATTAATTTAATAAAATATGAAAACTCAGATAATCATCGCCATTATCATCATCCTGCCTCTTTTTCCCATCTGTAGGTGAGGCAAAGTAGGGCATTTAAAGCCTGGAAAAGGAAAGAATAGGATAGTGGGATAACTACCATAATCAACAGCCTACCCAGCAAAATGAGCCACACATGCATTCACTCACCATTCAAGCCCCTGGAATCCTGGTACATTTTTCCACAGGTAGTTTCACATTTATCTATTCAACATAGTCAATCTGACGACTGTCAAGGTAACTGGGGTGCCAAACCCTGGTCATACACTCTTCCGTACAAAATTCCTTCATCCCGTTTAATCCCTTGTCACTTCACTAATCTCATCAGTTTTCATACCTCTCTTCCTCAAACACTCATTTACCACTGCAATCCACTATCTTGGATTATTGCGGCTCCTCCCACCTTCGTACTTAATCACACATACAATACCCTCTTCACCATTAATTCAACAAAATCAAGGTGTTAAGTAATAAAATCCAAACAGTAATATATCTAAAATTACAGCAGACACACAAATTGTATAATTAACTGACTTCATCAGATGTCGTTCCTCTGAGCTATTTATGATACCTTATACTTGGTGTAATAAAGGCTCATAGAACTGTTCTGTAGCTACACCAAATCACTTGGTAGAAAAAAAAAAAATGAGGGGGAGTATTCTCCATGGGCCATTTCCTCACAGATACATGCCCATTCCTTCAAGCCATGCCACTGCGGGGCCCCTGACTCTCTATCAAGTCTGTCGTAGGGTTTGTAGTACCGTTCAGTACTGTGCTCAGAGTGTTAAAGGCCTTTCTGATGTCTTCCCTCCATTTGTGTCATACCCTTCACTGCTTCTGAGCATGACATGACAGCTGATGTGTAACTACAAATACATTAGAATACAGGCATGGTTGTTGTTGACACTGTCAATGATCAACCCCACACTGTCTGGGTGAGCAGACCCATCAACTGCAAGCAAGCAACTGTCCCAGCAGGGCCATCCTGTGCAGTGAACCGATGCTCCCCTGTGGCTGACAGTGCCTCATCACAGAGAGGCATAGCGAATAGGTGGCAGATTAACATAATACATAGACTTTTAATAACAGACCTGTCACTGCACGAATTTCTGCCAGTCCTACACCGATGCCAAAGCATGACATAGACTGACACTGTGGAATTTACAAGTTAGGGAGCACAGAATAAAAAACCAAAAGGAAACTACCGTACTGTAGGCCTGTACAGAATACATGAACTTAAATAACTTACCTCCTGTATAAACTTTTGCCAGCTCCCATATACTGTCAAACTAAAATCAGTCAATAACCAACTTAAGCATGACAAGACACCTAACAATGAAGAATTCACAAGTCAGGGAACACAAAATCAAGTCCAAAAAAAGTTAAGTTAAATACACAGATTACATAGACTAACCTGCTGTACAAACTTCAGCCAACTCCCACACCACCGCCAGTATGAAAATAATTAATAACCTGAAGCATGTCATGGTACAATTGCTGACAATAATTATTAACACAACAGGAAGGATGAGATTGATAACAGTGGTGAGTTGCGCGTTCTTGGAATGTTGTATACACGGTCCCAAGGGCCACTTTCCGGAATTGTTCAGGACATAAACACAAAACAGCTGACACACACAGTAGCCTCTCTTACAGTTTTTAGCCTTGACATAGCATAATTCAGCTAAGTAGAGGGGTCTTATGCAGTCTGGTACGTATTTTTACTTATTCAGTATCATGCCTGGTGAAATGCTTGGGTTATAAATGGGCTTTGTTACTCTAATGTGTAATCAATAGTATTGAGTTTGATATAGGCTACAGGTACGGTGTTTCGCGTGTAAACCTATTGCTACGGACATTGAACGAGATTAATAATGGCTTGGATAACCGTTTTATATACCTGAATCGAGACTTAAGGAAAGGGACCTCACACCTCGCTGCTTGAGGCAAGGCAGGATGGAAGTAAATGCATCGAGTGAGTTGTTTGGTCTTTCGTAGTGTGCTTTGTAAAATCAACCTGGCATGGTTACATTTTACTGAATTTGTAAAATGGTTTTTGATCTTTGTGTAAATACTCAGTACATATGTATTTAATGAAGCTGTATCACAACTTCCCCCACAGCCACCAGTCAGATGTGCAGTGGTGTATCATCCATTACATAGGCTGTATCAAAGCTTATTTCACCACAAATTTGGTGGGCTAATTCATTTTTCATTTGTTTCAATGGTAGATCTGCAAATGCTACAAATTTAGGATCAGCAGTGATAGCTGTCAATATCTTTTGAACAGTCAGCCCTATTTTAACCCCCTTTGAGATGTACGTTAACAAAATTCATCCATTCATTCATTGCCAGACGCCATGTATCCCAGACGGGGTGGCCAATGGCTTAGAGTTAATTGTTTTACAGGGAGGGGCACTAATCCTCCACCAACCCCACTTGACGTAGGGATGCCAACAGCATCTGGTGTTCCCAGGCGGTCACCCATCCAAGTACTAACCAGACCCAACGTTAACAAAATACTTTGATGAAATACCAATATGGTGCAAACATTCTCATATTTGATGTAGGCTATCAGCTAGCATTCTTGATTTTGTAGTTTCACAGGCTGATTGAATGGTGCTAAATGTATTGCTTGGATATTTGCTTCTAGCTGCTGAACATACTGGGGAATACTGCAGCATATGAAAGCCAACCCACTGGAGTACCTGCAGATGGATTGAAGGGGGACATAGAGTAATGTATGTAATTGATTTCCCATGATGGCTTGCACAGCAAAAGGGTGGGGACTTGAGTCTGCTGTCTGAAACTGGTTTTAATGTGCTTGTACCAGGTACTGATGCTGACTGCTGTGGTACAGTACTGTAGTAATCTATCTTAGGTAATGGTATGTTTATTATTTTCTTAGTTTCGTAATTTCTTTCGTCAATAAAAAATTCCTCATTGAAGATTGAAGTGGTATGGTGATGGTTGAAAATATGTCTGCCTGTATTAATGCATCAGGTAAAACTTTCTCTCTTATAAGAAACCTTGATTTTAAAATTTTAATTGTTTCTATAAAGAGCAGATCCCTCTATCTATCAGTTTTAAATTCCCCCAAAAGTAAGGAGGGCTTTGAAGACCAGGTAAAATGGTGGGTTGGCTTGAAGAAATATTTTTGCAGTACCAGTAGATAAAACAAAATTAAGAAAGAAAAAACAAAAAGCAACCTTCAGTATGATGTTCTTTAAGATCAGTATCCATGGGTTAATATATAAAAGCAAGAATTACTGTTTCCGTCTTTTGATGTAGAATTTTATTGTTGTTTTTGCCTGCAGGAATGAGACTAGGACCTGAGGATACCTGAGAACCTTTCCAGTCCTGATGGTTTATCCTGTGTGAACATTGTGGAACTATGCCTGAGGATATTGAAGTGAATTTGCAGGGGTACCCTGAGAATATTGGATAAATTCAGGAAATTAGAATAGGTAAGGGATGGCAGATGGCCCTCAGAGAATGGCATGTTTAATAAGCATAAAATTGGATGCAAACAAGAAATAATGAAATGGTTAAGAGCTAACAGAAATATAATACCAATTATCTCTTAACATCATCAACAAAACATTGAGATTTCATTAGATATATGCTGGTTTATAAATGTAATGATGATGATGATGATGATAATGGGAGTTTTGATTTTGTACCCAGGACAACAGTGCTGGTAGCAGGTGAGACCAGTGGTGCCATGTTTGCACGCCTCTCCAACATGTTCGGAGCAAATGAGGAAGAGGACCCTGCCCAGTGCTCCCCCTCCAGGAAATCTGGTGGCAAAGGTGGCAACCATGGTGGCAGCTCTTCAGCACATGGCAGGAACACAGCTCAGTGTCAGGTAATTGATGCACTGGTGAAGTTTGGGAGTATTGTAATGTTATGTTGATATGGATGTGCTGGAAAGTGTTAGGAGAAGTACCCTGAAATGGTTTGGCCATGTGGAGAGATTGATTATAAGAGTCTGTGTGAGTAAGGTGGAGGAGGAGAATGAAGCTCAGGTGGAGGATTGGGGTGAGGAGGTAGAGTGTATGAATGAGGGTGGTGTAAACTGGAGGTAGGGCAAGTTATTGGCCGAAAATTTTTGTGAAATAGAGTTGATTTGTGCATGGTCATTCGGACAGGGATTCTGGTGTCTGGCTAAAGATAGGTAGACAGAATTTAATTGAGGCATCTTGTGGCATAGTGGACGAACGACACCAGTTAAAATGAAAAACATATGCGGTGTTGCAGGTTTGAATCCCTAATCACATCAGTATTATGACAGCTTAATTTTTCCCATTAGTTTTAAATATTTCATGCTTAATATCTGTTTGCTGATTTAAGAATGAATTTAAATAGCATTTTTCATTCACATGAATTGTGTAGTTGTAAAAGATGTTTATCAACTGGCAGGCAGTGTTGGAAGCGAACAGGTGACAAATCGTGAGTTACCGTAAAACTTTCTGCTGAGCTTAGTCATTCTTCACTTCTGTAATGACATTCCATATGATAGTTTTTGAGAGTTCACTAGCAGCTTGTGACTCTCAGGGATAATCCTAGGTTTATAAATTATGATTAAGTGAGATTATCATTCACTGATAGTAGCATAAGTAAATAGCTACAACTGAATTAGGCCTTTCCCATCAGCACCCAGTTAATTTCTGTATGTATTGAACCTGACAGTACCAGTATGTTTAAATAAAATGGAAAATTTAGATTGAATGATGCTGTATCCGCATTGATTTTTGCTTGATATCAGAATAAAATTGAGTTTGGAGGTAGGATGAGGATTAAAGGTGTTAGTTTTGGATGAGGAGGATGTCAGAAATTTTGGAGTTTACCCTCTGCATAGCAATTTGATATCAAGTCCTTTCTGTACAGTATCTACCTCACTTTTGGCAGATTGACAACTCAGGCAGTGTGCTGGAGAAGATTGCTGGGCTGTATGCTGAGAGGCTGATGAGTGATATAGTGCTGGTGGTGGGGCAGCGAGAGTTTCCTGCACACCGCCTAATCCTCTGTGCCTCCTCTGATGTCTTCCAGGTCGGAAAATTATTGTACTTGTATGTAGCATAATCACCTGATACATGTGTGATGGACCAGTGGTAGAGTATTCATGTCAGAGTGATGACTGCTTTATGTATGGTGGGTCAGATCTCTTTGAGGTGACTGAAGGTTTGTGTGATTTTTGATATGGTTTTGTTCGCCATCAATTCTTTTGTTCCCTCATTGTGCATACCTCACATTTTCACATACTGTATTGTTCACTATGATTGGGTGTTTTGTGTTCTCCTGCCTTGACTTGTGTATCCTTGTGATCTCCATTACTATCTTTACTAGGTGGTGATTAATGATTCCGCCTCCCAGAACACATCACCCTCCTGGTACTCTTCCATGCCTTATCACTCACTTTGCTTTCACCTTTCCATTTCAGTCCCTTACATTATAACTATTATTTTTTTTTCTAGAATGATTGCCCATTACAGTTCCATTGCAACCTATGAACCTGATATCATGGTTTCTAATAATTTCAGATATGGAAGTACCGGTAATGTATCATAATAGACATTTTGGAACACATCCTGGATGTATTATGAAGACTGCTTGTATTTATTTCAAATAATCCTCACTTATTTGACTGACCATCCATGCATCCATTCCAGGTGATGCTGATGAATCCTCGGTGGAGTGAGAGCCGAGAGCAGCGGATTGTTTTGCGTGAGGCGACAGAGTGTGTGGAAGTGTTTGAACTCTTCCTTCGTTATCTGTACACAGGCCGCCTACGAGTCTCTCATGCTACCGTCCTCCCCATTCTCACACTGGCAGACAAGTACAATGTTAAGGTAAGAGTTAAGCAAGGTTGACATTTATGTTTCCTTTTTTTACTTTTTTTTTTTTTTTTTTTTTTTTTTTTCAATGTACTGGTATGCTGCACTACATCAGGTGAGTGGATAGTGAGCTGATGTCAGGTGCCTGCCCTTTCCTGTCTTGCTTCTTTCCATCCTTCCTTTTCTGTCATTCTTTCCTTCATTCATTCCTCTTCCTTCAGTCTACAGGTGACTGTACACAGAGTGACTAGCCAAACTGTTTCCTGTACACAAGGAAGCCATTTACTATACTGGGTGGTAACAATATACAGTACTGTATTATGGTGCCTGGTGGTTTAGTGGGCAGTTAAGGCGCTTCAATCGGATTGAGCTGGTGGAGGTTTATATCCAAGGGATGGTTGTGGTTTATTGCTCATGTAATGTCATTCAGGGATGACTAAGGCTGGTCACTCTCATCTTAAATGTCAGGACCAGTTTGCTTAGTCCTGGGCTCATACACTCCTCATGGGGCAACACTGGATTAGGTGATGAATGAATGAATGTACCAGTATATGTTTTGTTATATTCAGTTGATCTTGTTATATTTTATGAGTTAGGGAATGTTGATGTTTATTAATTTTTTTCTAATTGGTGTATTAGATAAGTATGAAGGAATTTTCAGGAGTTCTTAATCTGCTCTTGTGCTTCAGTGTACATAATTTCTTCATCAAGACCATGTGATAACAAGACAAGCTATCCTGAATTTTGTCACAGCCCTAAATATGACCTAACAGAGACCTGAGCGCAGTGTGCAAAGAGCAACATGATAGCATGACAGTCCATAGCTAATCTCTGATTGTTTTTCATGTTCAGGTTGGACCTAAGAGACATGTATGAAGTAGCTATATGAAGAGCAATGTGGTAATAAGACGGTTTATAGCTAATCTCAGAATTTGGCTCCTACCCTAAATAGGACCTAATAGAGACATGTGTGCGGTATATGAAGAGCAACGTTGTGTCGGCATCACAGCAAAACTACCTGATGGCGTGGCTGCAGTACACACTTGCTTGTGGTCACTCAGACATCTCATCGGTCTGCCTTAACCACTTCAAATGGAACCTTGAACAAGTGGCCACACATGAGGACTTTGCCTGCTGTGACCTAGACTTGCTGACGATGGTGCTGGCCTCACATGATGTAGTTGTTCATGATGAGATGACACTGTATAAGTATGTACTGTTGAGTTATCAAGAAGTGTTATAAAATGTGGTATTCTTCTATTTGAATATGCATTTGAAACATGTTCTGTCTAGTTACTGTTCATATTAATCTTTTCAGATTATTGTAGTCTCAGAGTGTTCTTTTATATTCATAGTATAGCTATAGCAGTTTTGATTACCAGTGATTTACTATGTATCATGATTATGTTAATAATTATCTGGTGATTCCTACAGTATTGTAGTGTCGTGGCTGCTACGTCAGGAGGAGAGGATGCTGAGTCTCACTCCTGCAGTCACCCCATGTGAACCGTCCCCTAGCTCTGTGCCTCTCCACACCCCCAGCACCAGCACCAGCACCAGCACACCCTTTTGTCCCCCCTCTGCCCCACCCACGCCCATGTCTGCCACCCCTGGCTCTGGCAAGCTTTACCTCCGTCGTGACTCAACAACGAGCTCCTGCGATCCAGCGGACAGGATGGAGTGGCTTACTTATGAGGTCAGGAGTCGGGCAAAATATCAAACTGTACTATTACAAATATATAGACCTTCATCCTGGGTGAGGAACTAGTGCATCAGTATACTGTGCTAAAGTAGACAATATACCATACAGAATTGTATGAAATTATGTGATTTTTTAAAGTTTGTTATACGTAGAAGTGTTCATGGTATGCAGTGTGCCAGCATAAGCCATTGTTATTATGCTTAAATGCAATGATATGCCTGTTTACTTACAGTGCTAGAAATCTCTGATCTATTAAAGAGTTGCAGCCCACCATTTGTAGCCCTTTCAACACTTCTAGAAAACACACACTACATGTAGTCCCCACAACCATCCAAAACCTCTAGTCAAACAACATCCTCCATGAACCTCCACCACATATTCATCCCTCATAAAGTATTCTTCCCAGAGAGATATAAATGCCCCTGGCCCAACTACAGTGAAATAATCACTCTCCCATGGTTCAGTACCAACACAAAATTCAGCCGACAAACAGTCCATGATGCACTTAGTGTAATGCAGCCTCCCAGAATACAGCACACATGTCCACCTCGTGCATTTCACTATCACAACACAGCCAGTCTTTCAGCATGTCCATAACAAAAGATCTCTGGGTGTAATGGTTGAAGTGGGTGGTTTCCTTAAGTCTATTAGGTTATGTTCAGATGAACCTTGAGGAACAACGATAACACCTCAAACAACAAGGGTTGTAATGATGATGATGATGATGATGATAATGATGGTGATGATTGAAATGGAATTGTATATGAATATTGATGTCTGGAAATTTATCTTTGGCAGGTAATGAAGTATGTGCGGTTTCCAATGATGACACCACGACAGCTGGCAGACTTGCTGCTGGTGCCGCTGACCATCAAGTACAAGGAGTTCTTTGTCACACGCATGGCAATTGGCATGTCATTCCACTCAGGTGTGTTAGTGTATATAATTTTCAAAAAAGTTTTCTGTGTGGGGATGGGGTAGCAGGTGAGAAATTTTAGGATTTCAAAGGCCCCATACTGTAAATGGTGAGTGAATGGACATCATGACCATTTCACTGTCTTTTGTTTAGACTGGTAGCCTCATTCTATTCCTTATTTTTTTCTATATATTTTGTTTAGACTGGTAGCCTCTTTCTATTCCTTTTTTTTTTCTATATATATTTATTGCTACCTGTGTGATAATGTGGGAAGTTGTTTTTTTTTTTTTTTTTTCTGGTACACACTTGAATATAGATACCATGTATTGTCATGGTTGTTCATTAGTTGTATGCTGGAAAGGTTAGTGATTTTCAGAAACATGTGAAAAGTAGTGGCTGACTAGGAAGGGAAAAGAAGACATTTAGGAGGTAATACAAAACAGTCTGGTGATTCTGATCATGCTTTTCCATGGGGGGATTCCTGGGAGGAAGTAAGGCACCAGTGTGATCAATACAATAGAGTTAGGATTCGGCAGTTTTGGGAGTGTGCACCAAATTTGCTGGTATGTGTTTATAATTGGATTCCATAAATGGCACAGCACATGATAAAGTGTAGCTTTCTTTCTTTCCCTTATTTGTGGATGCTACTCACCTCATTTTTTGGTGGGACATATGGTTAGGATGTTGATGATGATAGTGATTGATGGTGATGGAATAACTAGTTTGTTTTATCAGTACATAATTAGTGATTTCAGTTTGTAATAATATACAGTATATACATCCCATGACACAGGTCAGTGGGAGCGTGTACGTGAGATCATGCACGACCCTGATCCTTCCAACCGCCTGCTGTTTACACCCCGACTATACACTGCCGAACAATGGAGTGCTAGCCTCACAGTGGACAACCTTCCAGGCTTGCCTGCGTACCATACGCGCACCCTTGTCTTTTCCACACCTGCCTCTGCCTCAGAACTGGATTGTGACTCTCAACTTGAATGGATTGTTGAGTTGTATCCTAAGGTGTGTGGGGATAAACCAGACAGATGGTAGAATTCAGGAGGGGAGGATTATTAGATGATGCAGATGATGTTACCGGGTACTTTTTTGTTTAATCTGATTATCTCTGGAATTATTTTTCCCTCAGATGTTTAATATTTTAAATAATGAAAAATGAATAACAAGATACTGTTTAACAGGCATAATCATAAATTTTTTTTGAGAAGTAAGCGGAGTGTAAAAAGGTTGTTATCAGTCGTCCTTGGTTTCAAGCACTTAACCTCTAACCTCCTTTAACTTTCTCCACAGGGTGTATGGTTCCGAAAGTTCTACCTGATAGTGTGGCAGGGCACCGTAGAGGTGCCCGAGGCAGTGTTGCGTACAGTGAGGCTAGCAGTGACAGCCAAGGATGTTGATCAGGCAAGAGTACGAGTGGCAGTCCTCGTCTTTGCTGCACAGGAGGGGGTGGAATACGTTCTCAGTGTTGTCTCCACAAACTATATCTTCTCAGCAGATGACAACCTCCTAAACCTCGATGATATCCTCCCCTTTGACAGCCTCAATGATCCTCCAGTAAGTATTGCTGTAACTTTGTGTTGATACCTTTGAAAACTTAATGTTGTACAGGTAGCTACAATAGCTATTGTATATGACTGATGATAGAACCTGTAATGTCCACCTCCCCCCATTCTTAAAACTTAGGCAGTAAATAGAATGATTCTGTTCCACATATTTTATGAAACTGATTTCATTAGTTATAGGATGTTGTGTAAATGGATTTTGGTGTTGAGGCGAAGGTGAAAACATTTATGGCATAAATTATGCTTTCTCCATGTTGATGATTCTTCAATGTTTGTGATTGTTCTTGTGTGTGGGTCCTACCTATCTTGTTTCTCAGTGAGAAATAAGAATAAAATGATTTTGATACTGTGTAATTGTAATTGTGCCTTGATATTAGCACACAAAAATAATAATTGCAGTACAAAGTTGAATGATGGACTCTTAACTATGGGCTTCTACACTTTGATGAGGGAATTATGGGATTGTATTAACTTTTCCTCTTTTTTTTTTTTTCTGACTTTTGTAGGCGAGAAAACGTTACTTACAGGACCCATGCGACTCCCTCAAGATCCACATTGTCATCAGCCCCCTCAGCGACCCGAAGCTTGATGCCGCTGGGGTCACCTGATGCGCCGCCAACCCTGACTTAGGCCCGTGTTTTCTCTCCCTGCCCTCCTCCCTGCGACGTGTTCTCTCTTGCTTTCCATTTTGTGGCTAGTGAACACTATCAAGTCCTCATTATGAGATGCTTTTTTATTTGATGTTCTTTATTTTGCTGTTAATCCTTTCAATTTATGACATGCTGTATTGACTTTTGACAGCCTCCAGATTATTTTATTCAGCTCTTGGGAGACCTCTTGTCTGGAAGAGGTAAGCGAAAGCCATATCAAACCTCATAGTTCAAGAACTTTCCCCAGAGCTAAATAAAGTAGTCTGAAAGTAATAGTGAGTTAAATGAAAAGTATGGCACCATGTCAGATTGGAGGAGTTAAGTTTGCAGTAAAAGAACAAGTTACCCATGAAATTTCAATTGCCAATATTATTTTTAAGTTTCCACACCAGTTACAGTACCAATTGTTTAGAAATTTTGTAATGCATTACTGAATATTATAGTGAGGACTTTGTGTATTGTGATCTGTGTTAGTTATGTATCTCTTTCTCAGTTTGGAAGGTGCAAATTATTCATTACATAAACATAATATTACGTGTGACTCTTTATCTTCTAAGTACTATTGCATGTTTATATCTGAAGTCATTTTGTGCTTAAGAAGTGCTTTCATTGTATTTGTGACAGATGACACGTTGATGCTCGTTACTATATGCAGCTACATGAAGAAGACGCATTCTGTGTTTCTTCAGCGTTCTCATAATGTGTTGAAGTGTTGGATGATGGAGAGACCTTGAAGCAAAGCAGATTATTGTAGAGTAGTTTTGTTATAGGAAACTAACATATTGTAGTTACTTGTACTGTAGTTGTCAGATTTTTGTCAAAAGTTGCTGTTAATTTTTTTTAAATTTTTTACCAGGTTATGACGGACTAGAGAAATAATATCTAGGATAAAGTTCACCTTGTTTGTGTACTTATGGCCAGGGAATAATTTATGAATAATATTTAACTACTTCACTATGAGGACATCTTTTATACTTTCTTCTTTCTTCTACCAGATGACTTTACAGCTTACAAGGGACTTTTTGAGATAGGGATGTTGTGTATGGTTTTCACTAACTTCTTCATTACAAGTAATATTTTCTAATAGTAGTTGTTGCAACCGCCGGCTCATCTAAATGTGAACCCAGTGAGCTGCACAGGTTAAAGTTGCCCTTCTCTTGCAGTCCATTATCCACCTTTGGGGGGACAGGGAGGGAGAGGAGGAACATTTGTATAATCAGCCATTGGAGTCACCCATTTATATCAGTGCCACCACCAGACCATCAGCGATGTTTTTTAAGTTGAATGTACAGTACAGTAATTGTCTGAAGGTAGCAAGATATTAGGGTGTCACCATACTGAAGGGATTAAACTGAAGCTGTTTCTTGCTTTACTGAGTATATATTGTTTGTAATAATAAGTGCCAGATAATAGTAGTTTTGAGAGTGCATTCTTGTATGTTGTAGTGGATTTATATGAACTTTTTGAACAAGTGCAGTACTGCTTTTATGTTTTATGTGGCATGATATATTATTTAGTGTTCTACTTTTTATTGCAGTATGTACAGTAAGGAAATGTTGAATATCTTGGCTGATGATTAACAAATATTCTTAAAGTAAGAAGACTTTATACTGGAGTTTGTCATCAGTTAATGCCATTTAGCAGAGTTGCAAAAATGTTAACCAAATTTTACATTTATTAAAGAGAGTTTTTTTTATTTCACCCCAAGTCATATGATGCCCCTTTCATTGAATGCATTCAGTCACATGATTATTTCATATTATATTGCTACCTGCTACACTGTATAACACATGCATTATGAATATTGCTGACTCTTCCATATACTGTATGCTCACCAGCAGTTTGACTGTTTTAGTTAGTTGAGAACACCAGGTTTTAAGAACGTATCTTACAGATAATGTTAACACCTTCAGCATCAGTGTATTGCCAGGCAGTGGTCTCTTTCAACTGAGTAAAATTTTCTTGTAATGATGATAATATAATACCTAAATGACATCATACCTAAGAAGGGATAGAAATATATATACAGTATATATATATATATATATATATATATATATATATATATATATATATATATATATACAGTATATATATATTTTAAGTCCTTTCTCAGACAAAGGGGCACTCAGCTGAATGTAATATAACAGTAGCCAAGGTTTATCTAAGTGATTTCTTGCCTGTGTCTGGGTGCTCTTACCACACCCACACCCATGTCCTGGTTTGGTATTGTCACTCCCAGTAAGTGTATGCAAGCAGACTTCAGGTTTTGAGTAGTGTGACAGTGCCGTATGTTTGTTATATATGACTGGAATGGAACTCTTTCTTGCAAAACTACCATGGAGTCATGGTACCACAGAAATTACTGAATAAATTTTCTAGATTCAAAGATATTGCTTGAAACTTGAAACCTGCCTGTAAACTGAGAGGGAATGTACATACATACTCCTCATGATCTGTGAACCATCCTCATCCTATTTTTATTTATTGTTACCTTCTTTTAACTATAAGATGTGTCAATAATGTGGGTGTATGTGGTACTTTGAGTAGGTGGTGTTAGCCTCAAGGAGCACACGCAAACTGTCTCTTCATGATGACTGAGGCTGCACTGAAGCCATGTAGAGAGAGAGAGAGAGAGAGAGAGAGCAGGACACTGTCTGGGTGATAAGTAGGGAGAACTTGAGTGTATGAAGTCTAAAAGTATGGGAAACTTGACTCATGCACTTGCTCAATTAAGGACATTCATCTTTTGCATCTTTTGTCTCTCTGTACTCATTTGAGCACAATAGTCCTTCAGGAATTTGAACAGTATGCAGTAACGAGTGTGCATTTGTGACTTAACTTACCAACATCAGGCTCACCATGGAATTGACCTGTGGCAGTGACATTAGAGTCAAACTTTCTTTCACAAAACAGCTTATGGTGAAGAATAGTAACTCCATTACTGCAAAACAGCACAAAACTAATTGACATAGTGTTAGTTACTGTATTACAGTTTCCTAAAAAGCTACATTGCAGTATTTTTTTTAATTTTTATTAACCTGTGGCAACATTGATAATAAGAAAAAATGATGTGATTAAACCTCTTGTGAACACTTAAATGTAAAATAGTATTCCCAGTCACATAATCGTAGTCAACTATTTCTCTTCAGGCCTTCTTGTTTCTGAATTTTAAAATATTCATGTAACTAATGCTAGATAATATGGAATTACTACTGTACAGTGTGCATAACTAATACCAGATAATATAGAATTACTACTGTGCAGTGTGCATAAAGATGAACCTTCTGAATTGCTACACCTTCATATATATATATATATCAAGATAGCGACAGTTGGTGTGCTCTTGTTTACGTAAGTCACAGGATATTATTTTCCGTGTATGTGTTTGATAGGTCTCCCACTTTTCTACTTTATCTTTGTTTCTAGATCTGACCTCACCTCATCTAAAGGTGGAGGTTAAGTATATGTAGGATTATGGTGAACTACATTCGTCTTTGCTGTGAAAATGTTGTAATGTAGTTGTAATTATTTTCCTGCTGTTTCTTCTCATAATAGTACCTAACTGATTGTTGGGTCAAGTAAGTTTCTAATCATTAACTTTAGTACAAATTAGGGTACTGTAAACTGCTGTGACTGCTACAATTTGCTTTATGTATTTTTTTCTCATAATGGCTGCTTTTATTAACCCATTTTGAAACTTGCATGGAGAGTTGATGCTACAGTGATGAGCATAATGGAAAAATATGTAACCTTATACTGCATGCAACCATAATATTGTTTGGTACATTATTGTTGGTTGGGTACACAATAACAAAATGCTTTCCTACACCTGTTTCAGGATCCTACCTTCTCCATTTGTCCATGGGAAACAAGGTTTGATGGTGCTGGAGAGGGATGCCCTCATGTGGTAGCACTGCTATAATTGGGTGCTTTTGCTGCCCTGTTATACAAATATCCCTCACCTCCCTTTGTCCCATGAAAGGAAGATGAAGTGTAGATAGGCATTTTCAGCCTGCAGTCCACCAGATTCACATGTAGATGAGCCTGGGACTACAACCATGTCAACAGGGTTGGGATGGTGATGGTAATGAGAGTTTTCAGTCTTAATCTTATAGTTTCATGTTGTTTACTATCATTCTGAGACCATATATCTTGTTTCATATTGTTATATCTTGCGTGCTTTTCTGTAGCAGCAGAGAGGAAAAATCTGAGGACATAAGTACGGTCAGCTTCATCCCAGTCTCTCCTTCCACATAGAGTGAGACCTATTTTTGTTGGTCCATTGTCATTTTAGCTTTCTTTTACAATATTTCAGACTCGGTTCCTCCAGATTTGTATTGCATGGTCCAGTAATTGAAACATCCTAGGTGGAGTGACAGCTTTGCATAGGTTTTGTCCATAAGAGGTAACTGGAGCTTTTTTTATCTTGTATTGTCTTCAAGGAGAGTAGACTGGTCAACTACCTTTTAGTAGACTACAGTGGGCACTTTGGGCCCCTACTCCTCAAAGGGGTAATATGATACTGGTAGTCATGACGAGTGTTGGAAAGGACTCTGGGCGGTGGGATGTGCATGTCATGCCAGTGTAAGGTGTGACTAGTGCTGCAATGTGTATTGTGACAATATGTGGTGTGTGAGGTGTTATAGCAGTTTTCTGTTGTACAGTGACTTTTCATACATTCTGTCTGGTTTTATACCATAAGCATCTGTGTGAGCAGGAAGCCACATCAACAATAATTTTTGTTGCACACAAACTGTTTATGTTTCTTGGTCTAGTGGTAGGGCACTTAAGTTAAAGCTGTGCTTTACTTGCAATGGTTTTGGCCTTTGAGAAGTGATCGCAGATTTTTGTATCATGTAAAATTGCTACCAGGGAAATAGGTTGGTCTTGTACCCCTAAATGGTGTGAACTTCAGTACATATCTTAGCCTTGGGATGTCTTATGTCCCCCAAAAGTAATATGGGACTGACTTCCCCCCCCCATAGAAGTGTTGATCATCATCATCATCATCATCATCATTTGTAGAAACATTTTCCATGTAACAAGGAGCAGTATCATGAGATTACACATAATTAGGGTCAGAGTTTTGCAAATACGAAGTAACAGTCCTGACTGTCTTTAATGCTACTTTGCTGTGTTACGTACAGTAACCTGGCTGTAATCTTCCTATAAAACCATTCTTTGCCACACCATTCATATTTAGAATAAACAAACAAACAAAAAAAGGGGGTAAACTGTATTCTTCTCACTTGGTCTACCAGATCTTTCCTCCATGTCAATTATTATACCTACATAATAAGAAAAGGCTTGATTTTGTAAAATAAAGTTGCTTGCCGATTCCAGACGTGCAAACCGGCCACCATAATTACTCTTTCAATAGTAACAAGAAAAGGTATAGTTTATAGGGGTTCCTTTATGAACAGCTTCCTGTATTTGTAGAATTATCTTGTTAATCATGTACACCTCAGTAAAATCCTCAGCTCAAAAGGTACAGATGTAGAAATCAGTTGTACCTTTACCATTTCCAGTATGGGGATTCCTCAGGAGGAAGCATACCACCATATTGATTATGATTGCACTAGATCCTGTAGTGAAATGTCTTCGATCCAGCAAGTTTGGGACCAAGCATTTTCCAGACACAGGCTATCTATTGTGAATGAAAATTTTGTATTGTACTGTGAATATCCACCCAATAATTACGCTAATACTGTACTGCAACTCTGTTAATGCATTCATTATATAATTACTGTATATTACTAATCTTGTGCGGTACAACATTGGATACATGATGTTAACCCTAACTGATAAGATTATCGGACTCACATTTCAACAGATTTGTGTGGTATAAGTCTGAATGAATTCTTGATTTTGTCCTTAGCAGTAATAAATTTCAAGCGTATGCAGTTACAACTCAGAGTAACCTGCTAAGCTACAGTTTGCTGGATTTGCGACATTCACTGCAGCCTTTTTTTCATGGCATCACATATGAATGCAGTACAGTACATACCATATTTGTAAATTTATTCAGTCATACTGTTTCTAATGATATTTTGAATTTCCTGAATCATGCATAATTGGATAGATGCTCTCAACCATTAGCGTCTTTTCATAACCTGACTTTGAGGAAGTAAACTATTATAAATGGACAAAATTTAATAGAGTGGAGAAGTATATGAGAGAGGGGGTGTGTGAGCTGGAAACAAGGCAGTGAAGTGGCATTGGACAGGGTGACATGGAGGCGATTCTTTGTGGCCACCCCTTATGGGATTGAGGCGTCAGGCAATAGATAGATAGATAGATAATAGAATCAGATGTATACAGATTAACTTTTTCATTTTGAGGGTGTATCTTGTAACTGATTAAAGTAATTCAAGATCAGCAGAGTTGTTCATACAAGGAGGGTGGAAAAGTTACAAGATGGGGAAAAAAGACAGGATATAAGAGGGAAGTGGAGGAGCGATTGGGTTTAATATGGACTGGAGAAGATGGGGGACGTGGAAGGTGTGTGCAAGTTATTCACAGAAGAAATCTGTGCAGCATGGGAGGTGGTGTGTGGGGTGAAGAGAAGACGAAAGGGGGTGCAGGGAACAGCGTGGTGGAATGAAGAGGTGAGAGACGCTGTGGCACAAAAGAAGAAAGCATATAGTGAGTGGATGAGAAACAGGGGTGTGGAAGAAGTTGAGAGATGGAAGAGAGAGTTATATGTAGAAAGGAAGAGAGGTGAAATGATTAGTAAGAGAAAGAAGAAAGTGGATGAGGAATTTGGAAGGAACTTGAGTGTAAAGTGGAGGGAATGTAAGAAAATGTTCTGGAAAGAGGTAGAGTGTCAGACAGGGTGCCAAAGAAGTTAGTTGGAGAGTGAAAGATAAAAGTGGTAGATTACTAGTGGAGAAGGGAGAAAAAGTGAGCAGATGGAGAGAACACTAAGGAATTGTTGAACATTGATAATGAGGACAATGCAAATATAAGTGGATGGAGAATGGCTGGGAGAAGGAGGGATGTGAGAAGAGAGGAAGAAATCAGTAGGATGGAAGTTGTGGAAGCAATGAAGAAAGTAAAAATGGGGAGAGCCCCAGGAATTGATGGAGTGTGTGGTGAAATGCTGAAGCATGGGGAAAAGATAGTAGTAGAATGGATGTGGAAGATGTGCAGATTGGCCTGGGAGGAAGGTAGAGTCCCAGAGGAAGGAAGTCAGGTATAATTATTCCCCTGTACAAAGGAAAAGGGGAAAAAGAAGTGTGTGGTAATCATAGGGGCATATGACTTCGTAGTGTAATAGGAAAAGTATATGCTAGGATTCTTATTGACAGAGTTAAGGAAATAACAAGAATTAGTTGGAGAAGAACAGGGAGGTTTTAGGAAGGGAAGAGGTTGTGTAGCTCAGATATTCATTCTTGGATCTTTAGTGGAAAAGTTTCTAGAGAAGGGAAAGTAGTTGTATGCAGCCTTCATGGATTTGGAGAAAGCATATGACAGGGTGGATAGACAAGGATTATGGAAAGTACTGAGAATATATGAAGTAGGCTGGACGTTGTTGAAGGGCGTAAAGAGTATGTATGAGGGTGCTAAGGTAGCAATGTGTGTGGGTAGTCAACTGAGTGAATTTTTCAATTTGAAGGTTGGATTGAAACAAGGATGTGTCATGTCTCCATGGTTGTTCAATCTGTATATGGATGGGGTTATAAAAGAGCTACAAGGTAGGGCAGTGGATGTTGGAGCGGCCTTAGTGAGAGAGGACAATGTTTGGAAACTCCCTGTACTGTTGTTTGCAGATGATACTGTGTTGTTAAGTGAAGACGAAGGGGAGCTGCAAGGCTTGGTGAATGAGTCTGGGGGAGTGTGTAAGGAACGGAATCTAAAGGTGAATGTAGGTTAAAGTTATGTTTTTTTTTAGAGAAATGAAGTCAGCGAATGTACAGTGAGGTTGGATGAGGAGGAAATGGTACATGTGAGTGCGTTTAAGTACTTGGGTAGTGTGGTGAATAAGGATGGAAGTTTAGAGGGTGAAGTGCTTGAAAGGGTGCAACAGGGAAGAAAAGTTGCTGGTTCCTTGAAAGCAGTGATAAGAAACAGGGAAGTGAACATGGAAGTGAAAAAGCTACTACATGACAGTATTGTGATACCATCTCTAACGTATGGAAGTGAAGCTTGGACCTTGTTGGAGGGACAGAAGTCAAGAATGAGAGCAGTGGAAATGAGTTATTTGAGAGGAGAATGTGGAGTCACAGGGAGAGACAGACTGACAAATGAGGAAGTGAAGGAGCGTTGTGGTGTGGAGATAGATGTGAT
Source organism: Coenobita brevimanus (assembly GCF_032717465.1). NCBI lineage: Eukaryota > Metazoa > Arthropoda > Malacostraca > Decapoda > Coenobitidae > Coenobita > Coenobita brevimanus. Next base: position 3,307,834 of record NC_137050.1, read on the forward strand.
AGGAAGCGTTAGGAGAAACACACTGAGGTGGTTTGGCCATGTGGAGAGGACGGGGAGTGGGAGACTGACGAGGAGAATGTATATGAGTGAGGTGGAGGGGGGAGAGGGAGGGGAAGGCCAAGGATGAGATGGAGGGGAGAGGTATATGAGAGAGGGGGATGTGAGCTGGGAGCAGGGCAATGAAAAGGTGGGGGGCAGGGCGACATGAAGGCCATTTGATTGTGGCCACCTCTTACGGGATTAAGGCGTCTGCCAATAGATAGGTATAATAGAGATCAGCAAGTATATATAGTGAAAAGACACCCTGGTATTTCCAGAGGTCTCATCTACCCTGAATAACATGGCCTGGATGCAACCAGAATAATTACAGATAAGAGGCCTATCACCTTCATTCATACACCTCTCCACCCCACCCCAACCCTCCAACTCGTCCTCGACTCCTCATTCTCCCCCTCCCCGTCCACCTCATCCTCGACTTCCCTCACTCCCCCTCCCCCTCCACTTCCACCTCATCCTCATCTTCGACTCCCTCTCCCTCCCTCCACCACTTTCACGGAAACTTTCTGGTCAGTCTCATTCTCCATTTTCTTCACATCTACCATTACCAAAATTGTGTTTATTTTGAGGATGCAATACTTTCAGCCCAGGTTGGATCCACTTCTGGTATAAATCATCCAAGGCCAGCCAAAAATGATATATTCTCATGTGAACAAAATTTCAGCATTATGGACCTACTCCTTTTATCTAATTTTTCCTCTTGTCACAGAAAGGCAAAGTCCCGAACATTCGCTGTAGGATATGTTAACTTCTCTTTTTGTGTATAAACAAGCGTACTTTGTTACCCTAAAAGGTTTACTGATTTACAATTCGTCTTCACAAGAAGTCTCCCCAGAGCTGAAAAAGGTTGTTGAATGGGAGCAAGAACAAAACAAAGATTATGTCGTTGTATCAAAGGGATTTTAATGCAGGTTGTTTCCAACCCCAGGCATAAGAAAGTTCACATTAAATTGAATAAAATCAGGCAGAAGCATGAATATAATTTTAAAAGATGCCATCCCACTGAACGGGTAAAGTTGTCAACTGATCTACGAACTTTTAGCTCTAGTAGTTACATTGTGTTTTTGAACTATGGATTGATTGAAATCGAAAAAATCTTATTGTAAGATACATTACACACAATTGCTTGCTGTTTCTTTGGCTACACCTACTTTAAGCTGCATCGCAGTGTGCGAGAATTCAAGAAAAATTTCAATAATTTTGGTACTCGTATATTCCTGTAAAATTATAGATTTAGATTAAAAATATGAAGAATTATAAACAGTTATCAACACTTTTATTGATATTTGCCATGTCATAGGGTGCATCTTTTTATGAAAACTATTCTTGTTGTGCAGAATAGATAAGTTTAAAAGGTAAAGATGGGGCCAGACGCCGTGGGATGCTTAGGTGTAGCCTAGTGCTCATATCTGTAACATGCCCTATGAGCCTGTGGTGGGTTATTTACCCACTGTCCTGGGATAAAAGACCACTGCATCATCCAGATTACCACAGTTACCTTCCCTAGGCGTTACTCTAGGATTTGTCTTTTACCAACCAAGCCGTAAAGGGTTGTTGGACAACTGAGTCTAGTGGCGCCAGCTGCCTGCACCTTAGCACCATCAGACTGACAACTTCATTGCTAGCAATGCTAACCACACAACCAGGTTTCAGGAGAGGCAGCAGGTAGGCTATCTAACCGTCTTATATACATTTGTCTTTCTAGTGATGAAACTATAGGCTCTGCTTCCCTCAGTACAATATGTTTGCTAGGCAATAAGACTTCACATGTTCCAAATGACTCTTACTTCAAGTGACATGTTCCATTCAATCATCCACTACCCTGATACTCGAACATACTGAACATAAAATATTTCTTACACCCTGCATTTACCTTCAGCATCACTGCATCTTCTGTGAGTCCATCCATTATAAACTGTACACAGGATTGCATTCCTCCCAACTCCTTTTTTAAACGCAGTACAGGGCCACACATCTTGTTCCACAACATTATCTCCTTGACACTAATTGATCACAACGTTTGTTTAATAAGTATTAACTTTCAGTCTCTTTTGCGTTCATCCCATCCCTTCACCTCTCAGATTTCTCTCAGGCCTTCTCCATGCTTTCAGCAATCAGAACTAACATAAATCATCAGCACATAAAAGCTCCCAAGGCAGCCCATTTCTGAACTCTGGACAGTGCCTTAAGTGCCAAGCTGAACAGCAATGAATTCGACACTTAACTCTGATGTACACCAACACTCACCAATAGATCCTCAAATAATTAGTCTCCACTTCCTTTCGTAAACGTAGTTGCTCCTATGTACAATTTCATTACCAACCTGGTATTCAATTTATCAACACATAGCTTTCTCACAGTCCATTTTACTGTCATCCTCGTGACTGTCAAATACTTTCTCCAAATTAAGAAAAAACGTAATAAGGCTTTCTATTGTTTCAGAGAATTCCTTTGCACCTGTCGGTCATTGAATATTGCATCAGTCTGGCCTCTTCCAGACTTCCAGGCATAAAGCTGAACTGCATGCACAGTATTTATGCCCTCTTTATTTCATGTTCCCAGTGACCCTTTCCAAAACCTTCTTTGTTTCATATAACAGCCATATCTATATATCTGTACCTATAGCTAGAAGCCTTAATCCCATAAGGGGTGGCCACAAACAAACTGTCCCATATCGCCCTATTTTCCGCCATTTGGTTGCCCTCCCTCCAACTCAAACCCCATCCCTATCTCTCAGCTTCATCCCTCCATCTCATCGTTGGTCTCCCCCACTCCCTCTCCTTCAGTCTTCATTACATCACCTTTATACACATTCCCACCCACACACTTCAACCATTCTTCAGGTGCTGTCCCTTCCAGCGGCATTTATCAACTCATTACCACTATCACACCTTATTTCCCAGAAGCTTTGAGTATCTCCACCACTGTTTTTGACGTACCAGCAGGATCATCCAACATCATCCTTCTAACTGCACTCCTATCCGCCTCCTGTTAAATCTCAGGCTGTGGTTTGCGCAGGTTCAAAACTGCAAAGACCCTCCTGTCCCAGTCAGATTTCCCATTCAGCAAGCACTGTACAGTATTGTTCACGCCACACCCTTTTCAAGTCTATGTGCAACAGCCAACATTCCTGCACCACTGACCACTTCCTGATTTGCTCATACCACTCAAAATGCCACCCTGAAAATCTCAGTTCTGCCCTCGGAGTCATTTAGAGTGTCAGTTATTTCTCTCTTTGCCCGTGTTTCTCCTGTATACCTCGGTTCAAGTGCAGTGGTTATTTAGGATTTTTATACTTTCCATATGAGGGACCATCTCAAAGAGTGGCTCTGTCTGTCTGTTTCCCATTAACGATTTTCGGGAACGAGGTACTGCACTCATGTAGACTTTGGCGACTTCAGCTAAGCTACACTACACATCAAATGTCATTAACCGAAGGGCGTTGAAGCTTCCACGTCTACTACTTTTGTACTTGCTCTTTATACAAATTGGCTCATTGACTTATTTGGGGGGTACTGTATTTTGTGGTACTTTTTCCTGAAGCTCCGTGGCTTTTAACTTCAAACTTTTCCTGGTGCTTGCTTGCCTTTCTCGCCGACTCAGTTGCAACGTTGCAGTGTCAACATCAACGATTGGTTTTCGATGAAAATCGCTCCCTGTGTCTGCATGGTCAGAGAGTGGCTTTGTGTGTGTGTGTGTGTGTGTGTGTGTGTGTGTGTTGTTCGATCCATTATCTCAATTTCTGATTGCATTCTGTCACAAGCATGAGATAGTTTCCTGTATGGCAGATTAATGGGGGTTCGTCGGACGTATATGCTAGTGACTATGAGTGCTTGTCTATTACTGGGTCACTATTACATGTGGGGCGGTGGACAGATGTTGATGAGTGACCAATACGGCTCTGCTGCATTTAGCAGCTTTGGCCCTGACAAGGAAAGAGAGAATACAAAGCCTGACAACGAAAGAAAGTATACCATACTTAACGAAAGAAGGAATGCCGAATCTAACAACGGGAGAAGGAACAGCGAACTCGATAAAGAAAGAAAAAATACCGAACCTGACAACGAAAGAAAGTCTACCAAACCTGCCAACGAAAGAAAGAATGCCGAATTTGGTAACGAAAGACAGAATACCAAATATGATGAAGTAAAGTATATCCCAAGCCTGGAAAAATCCTCAAAGGTGCAGCTCGTTTGCCAGTCCATGTTTACAATTATGAGTGCTCCTACTGAAGCCAGCATCAGTGCTCAGAGTGATTCAAATGGAATAACAAATAACCATGTCAAGAGTGGGGGAAAGAGAGAGGTTTCTAGCATAATAATAGATCTAATAAAGCAGTCTCTACCGCATGACGCCAGAGACAAAGTTCGACAGCTGCAACAGAGACGGGACTCGACCCTCGGGCCCCTCACCAGTGATTATGCAACCTTGGCCGGGTACCTTCCTAAATTATTACACTTCGGCAACGTTACCCAGCTAGAAGAGGAAATAAACCGAAGATTAGGCGCGCTGGGAAGCAACCATAGTACGGAAGCGAAGAAGTTTAAAATTCGTTTCAAATCCCCCTTCTTTCTCAGCCAAAGCAGGATCGAGGTTGCTGGTGGACTGTTGCCTTACATTCCCTGTCGTGTCCATACCTACAAAACCCCAGGTATCTTATTCACAACCCTTTTTGGGTTTGTGTGCAAGATTACGCATTTATGTTTATTTTTTCACTTATACAACTATCCAACACTTCACAGCTAAACTATACTGAATATTAAAGTGTCTAGAACCATTGTTGAGTTTGAGCGGTGTAAGACTGAATTTTAATATATGTATTTTCATTCATAGTTACCAAAGTTTCGCAAGTAATTTAGAATGAATGTAAAGTAACTTCTGGCAATAAAATACCTTTTCAAGACTAGTTTATTGTAAATTTTGATGGCGATGTCTAATGATACTCTCTCTCTCTCTCTCTCTCTCTCTCTCTCTCAGACTCTTTCCTCCGCTGTGTCAGAAATCGGCTGCAGTTCCGTTCCCGCCTCTGGATTCATTTCATGGGGGACTCAAAAATACGTGATATTTTCGACATGTTTATAAATCGGACGGATCCTGCTCTTCGCTACTCACTCAGCTACTTGGTGAGTTTGAGAGAGAGAGAGAGAGAGAGAGAGAGAGAGAGAGAGAGAGAGAGAGAGAGAGAGAGAGAGAGAGAGAGAGAGAGAGAGAGAGAGAGAAGGGGGGAACTGATTGAGGAAGTTCTTGAAATAGTAACAGGTCATTACAGAGAGAGAGAGAGAGAGAGAGAGAGAGAGAGAGAGAGAGGAAAACCGTACTTCGTAAATAAAAAGAAAGTTATTATATGGCGCACCCACAGAACCAGACGCATATGTGGGGTGAAGTGAAGAAGCTCCTGCCTGTCCTTCGGTACTATGACGTGGAGCTTACATCACAGGGCGCCCCGGGCCTCCGCATCACTTCCTGGTTAGTCCTTCGTCTGCGTGGAAGTTGCAGGTGATGAACAGAATCGTCAGGAGTAAGCAGAATGAAATATTTGAGTTCACCCTTCGCACTGCAAGAGAGATAGAGACTGCTTTGTACCCTCTGATGATGATGATGATGATGATTATGATGATGGAAAGAGAAGAAGGGAATCATGAGGAGGAATATGAGGATGAATGAGACGGAGATAATGATAATAATGATGATAATGATGATGGTAGTTGTAGTGATGGCGATGGTGGTGATCGTGGTGGTGGTGATGGTGGTAATGGTGTTGATGATGGCAATGATGATGGTTATGATTATTGTATTACTAATGGTGATGTTAATGGTGATGATGATGATGATGATTTACTACCCAATTCCTTCATCCACTGCAGGTTCCGGCGGTTCAACGAAATGGAGAATTCGCTTATTCAACAGACAAAGGAGTTGCGACAACTCCAGCTCTGGGCGGAGGGTGCTGAACCAGCCCCTGATCTGCTGTTGTTAGGTTAGTATTGTTCGTCATCATCATTCTCTCTCTCTCTCTCTCTCTCTCTCTCTCTCTCTCTCTCCTTCCATCATGATCATCATCATCATCACTTGGCACGCTGTTGATAGTTCTTCCTCTCCTACCCTTTCCTGATCCTCATTGCCCTTCCTTCCGCCCTCCTACAGGCTACGGTACGTGGATGGTGCTGTGGCGGGAGGGACTGCCCCACATTAACACCCTAGACACACTGAAGGCACAGGACGCACTGCTGACGATGCACCAAGCCGTGGTTCCTCTCCTGCAGAAAGTGAGTCCTTGGCTAACACTCATCGGATATAATTTCATGTCATATTTTCCAGCCATTAATAGGAATTCACATACATTACTTACCTAGTCGCCTATATATTTGATTAAGAATTATAATTGAAATTTTGTAGCATAAATAAGGTCAGCTCTCATAACTTCTAAAAAAAGAAGAAAAAGAAAAGAAAAATGTGACTCTTTTCGAGGTGTAAGAATGAGCCTTTAAAGGTGTTAAGGTGTGCAGTAGATTAGAGACGTGGCAGTGTGAGGTGTAGTGTGTGTGTGTGTGTGTGTGTGGTTGTGGTGATTCTGCTACTTTGTTACTGTATTATTATTATTATTATTATTATTATTATTATTATTATTATTATTATTATTATCATCAGTATTTTTTTATTTTTTTTTTAGATTAGCTTGCGAACACGCGTACTGGTTCTGAGTCAGAGTCGCTTCCATCCCCACGCTAAAGTCACCCCAGACCACCGCGCCGCCCTCGCCGATGCAAACTTTGACTGGAGTGACATGACCTTCCTCTACCTCGCACGAAGACACTCTCCAGACCCACAGGTGAAGGAACATCTGAAATCTCACATAAGTGCAGTTACGCATGAAATACAGGCAAGGAGGTCTAAAGAGTACACAGTGAAAAATGCCAGCCAAACGCAAATCAACAGTGTCAGGCAGAATAATCAAAAGAGGCTGGAAAATCTAGTCCAAAATGATGGACAAATGAAGAGAGGATTTAAGTCTCAGCTGAAGGCAACAGAGTTTAAAACTCATGAAGAGAGTTCCAAGGAGTTTAACATTAAATACGCCGAGCAAACAACGCCTGATAAAACAGAATTCCTAGAAAGTGTGGATCAAGATAATGCACAGCTGAAGACGACAACAACTGAGACACAAACGCCGTTCGCCGTAAAAGACACCAGCCGAGCACAGAACAGTTTCACACGGGATAAACCAGAGGTGCTTGAAACTTTAGTTCAAAGCAATGCACAGTTGAAGTCACAGCGGAAAATAACTAGACCTGGCACACAGGCGAAGGTTTCAAAAGACTTCACCACAACAGATACGAACCAAGCACATAACAGAACCACACAAACAAAATCAGAGACACTAGAAAATTTGATCCACAGTGAGACACATAAAATGAACAACAGCGGCCAACTGGAAAACTTATTAGAAAATCAATCATATAAGAAGAGCAAAATAAACAGGATGGAAAAGATAGCCCAAAATGAGGCGCTCAAAATCACAGAAAGGGTGAAAAAGTTAATCGAAAATAATACATACCGAAAAGACAAAGAAGAGCTTGAAACTACTGTCCAAAGTGAAACACATGAAGAGAACCAAATAAACGGAATGGATAACCTGCCACAAAAAGAGGCACGCATGAAAGACAGAACTGAGGGACTGGAAAACGTAGGACAAAATGAAGAACTCATAAAAAGCAAAGCGGGTGGACAGGCATTTTTAGGCCAAAATGAAGCACACAGAGAGAACAAATCGGACAGGCTAAATTACATAGTGCAAAGTGAAGAACACATGAAACACAAAACAAGTGAACTGAAAAGTGTAATAAAAAGAGAGACACTAAAGAAGAACCCAACAAGACCGACCTTCCAAGATCACTTACTCCCCTCGAAGTCCTCCTCCTCTTCTTCTTCCTTGGGGCTGTGGTGGTGGGATACTGCCTTGCCCCTGAACCTGGCTGGTCGAATGGAATGCCATGACCTTGCCCTTCGTGACCTGACCTCCCACCCAACATACAGAGGTCACTTGCTCTCCTGCCTTGACTCTCACCACGCCGGGAGGGTCACCAACTATGACCTGGTGACGATGCTACTCAACCTCGTCTGCAATTCTGTGCTTGGGTTGGATGAGAGTTATTGTTGCTCATGAGAAGTTAGGTCAAGTTTGATGATGATGATGATGATGATAAAGCTGGTGGTGGTGGTGATAATAATGATGATAGTGATGATGATGATGACGGAAGGTGCCCAGAATAAAGCCAGAAT